>NC_132783.1:124808513-125111543 GCF_048418805.1 Vulpes vulpes | reverse complement strand
TTAAGTCTATGGTGTGCCAGTTAGCAATCAGTGCTTTAGATTCCAACATTTAATTTAACTGCCATGTGGGAGGCTTTGCTTTATTGTAGATCCTAAGCAGCTTGCTCAGGGTCACCCGGAACTAGTTGGTAGGCAAGTCAAGATTTGACTGTGACCTTTAATCCCTCTTTTTCTTCCCGTGCTGCAGAGAAAGAATAAATTCCTGTTATAAGATCTACACGGCTTTATTGTGCAATTATGTCTTTTAAATTATGGGTTTTTGTTGTTATTTCTTGCTTCAGGATAACTTGGTCTAGTCCTGTGATTTTTTCTTATTTTATTTTTATTTCACATTTTCATAGCGTGGAGTGGGGTTGGTGCGTTGGAGCCCAGAGCCCGCTTGGTCCCTCCTTGTCCCCTTTCCTGTGGAGTAACCCTCCTCCCCCCACCCTTTGGCCCCCAAACAATCACCATCAAGGTCAATTCACATGAGCTCTGAAACACTGGTTAGGGGCCACCAGAGCATGGTTTGACTAGGCTTCTTAAAGAGGCAGAAGGAGATGTGGGCATGATGGGTAGGTGGGAATTTATAAGCTTCACTGTTTCTGTGGGTGACTTTTTCTTTTTTTTTTTTACACAGCAACAAGGAGTTGCCTTAATTGACTGGGAAGTATAATAGAACTTTTCTCTGGAAGGCCCATTCCAGACTAGAGACAACACTGCCCTTATTGTGTTTCTTAGAAGGCGGGGAGACTCTTGTTTCTGAGGAATCCTTTGGTTTTCTTGGCTCTGACCCTTCCATGGTTAGGGAGATTTGTTAGATTGCTTTGGATTTTGGGTGCAGTTCATTCACGTTGGTTCACAATTGCGTAGTTGGTCACCTGCTATTCTTTCAGAAGCATTTGAACTCTAAATATAGGGTAGATATTTCGGCAAAGTTGTACCCATCTTTGAAACTTATTTTGAAAAAAAAAAAAGAAACTTATTTTGATATTTTATGAACATAGAGAAACTTTAACATCTGAGAGGGGAGAGGTAGCTAGAATGCTACACTGGGAATTTATTTCAGTACAGGTAGCTTTTATACACTGGAGAAGACCTGGTAATCTTTAACCTATATGTACTGCTCATCATGCTGTATGTGGCTTCCACACGGAGATGTTGGTTGTCTGACTGTTTTGAGTGAAGGCTGTGGGCCTTTGCCAGCAGTTGTTCCTTTGATACATTTTTAAAAATAATGGTGGTTCAGTTAAAGCGTTATCTAGCCACTCAGTATATTTGAGGGCTGATCACCACTATCAGCACCACCTGATGTATTACTGAATTAACTGTGTAGCACTCAGTGTACCACTCGCTGATTGTTATTAGCTGATGGTTTTTCATAATTAGTTGATGATGAACTTTAATTAAAACATTCTGTTCTGCCTTTACCTCCCCTAGATTCTGATAGTTGGTGGTGGTGTTGCTGGGCTTGCTTCTGCAGGTGCAGCAAAGTCGATGGGTGCAATTGTTCGAGGATTTGACACCAGGTAAGTGCTTTACTAGTGACTGCTTTTAAGGGAAAAGATTTTGTTTCAGGTGGATGCTATGCTGTCTTTAGAATTTATAAATGGAAGTTATACATTGAAAACTGCTTTATAAGCTCTTCACATTTAAAAAATGTTTCTCAGGGGATCCCTGGGTGGCTCAGTGGTTTAGCGCCTGCCTTTGGCTCAGGGTGTGATCCTGGAGTCTTAGGATTGCTCAGACTCCTGCATGGAGCCTGCTTCTCCCTCTGCCTGTATCTCTGCCTCTCTCTCTCTCTCTCTGCCTCTCATGAATAAATAAATAAAATCTTTAAAAAAATGTTTCTCCTCCAAAGTTAACTCAAAGTGGAAAAATAATATTACTTAGTGGAAAAAAAAATTTAAGGACCCGGACTAAATATAGCAGAAATAATTTAAAAAGCAGAGGAATTGAAAATGAACTCACGTTCAGTTTTCTTTCTTTATGTGGATTAGCAGTGAGACCAGAGTTATTCCTGTCCTGAGTTTGTAATATGTTGCTACCGTGTCCTGTTTCTGTTCAGAATGCATTTATAAGTCAGGTAGGATGTGAACCAACGTATCTGTGAGTTTGAAGAAAGAGAGTAGTGTAGGAGATATTTTGGGGGCACCTGGCAGACTCAGTTGGTAGAGCATGCGACTATTGATCTTGGACTTGTGAGTCTGAGCTCCATGTTGGGTGTAAAGTTTACTTTTAAAAGAGTCAGCATAGGGGCATTAGGTGGCTCCGTTGGTTGAACATCCGACTCTTGGTTTCAGCCAGGTCATGGACTTGCAGTTGTGGGATTGAACCCTGCGTCGGGCTCCATGCTCAGTGCAGAGTCTGCTTCAGGTTCTTTCTCTGTCTGCCCCTCCCCTGCTCTCACTGTCTCTTTCTAAAATGAATAAATAAAATCTTAAAAAAATAAAGTCAACATAGGAGATATTTTGGAGAAGACGGGGCAGGGAGGTGATGAGTATGCTCTGCATTGTATGAATGGAAGCAGATAAAGCTGATTGGGCAAGAGTAGAGCCCATAGGTGAAAGTACTCAATTATGTTCATTGTATGATACTGACATATCAGTGTTTTCTAGAATTCTTTAAAGAAAAGTTTGATTAAAATTGTCCTTCATTTCAGAAGATATTAGATACTGATTTTATTAAATGCTTATTGAGAATTGCTATCATTTATATGTATGAATACTATTTTGAGGTTGAAACATGTAGTTATTTGAGCTGAGATCAGTAGAAGAATTATACTGGCTAATCTTGAATATAGAATGATCAAAAAAATTTGCAGCTATTCAAAGTTGGAAAGAATGTGAGTTTCTGGAGTAAGGAATGTTCCATTGAATATGGTTTCCAGTGCTTACCTGGAGTTTAGAGAAGTGATGTATGGATAGAAAGCTGTCCTGCTGACATGAGAAAAAGCATTTTTGAAGTAACCAGGATGCAAGCCAAGGATAGCCAGAGTCAAACTTGTCATTAGTGCTGTCTTTTAATTTTTAATGTTTGCTGATGTGAAGTCTTTGAAGACACCCAAACCCAGAGAGGAGGTTGTGCAAGTTTTCATTGTGGTGACAATAAAATTAAAGTGGACATGTGTGTATTTGACTTAGAGTTGAGTTGAAACTTGATGTTGGGTCAGCTACTGAAAATTTATTAGGTATTTTTATGTCATTGGTTTAGATTGTGTACAGAGCTGATACCTTGAGGGTAGCTATTGCTTAATGCCATTAATCGTTTATTAGGATAGCTCAAGTACACAACGAAGATGTGGCTGAACTGATAGGATACTTTTTCTAAGGATTATAGCTTCTTTTTTTTTTTTTTAAAGATTTTATTTATTTATTCATGAGAGACACACACAGAGAGAGAGAGAGGGGCACAGACACAGGCAGAGGGAGAGGCAGGCTCCATGCAGGGAGCCCGACGTGAGACTCAATCCTGGGTCTCCAGGATCACACCCTGGGCTGAAGGTGGTGCTAAACCGCTGAGCCACCCAGGCTGCCCAGGATTATAGCTCCTTAATCACTATTTTGAGACTAAGGGTTGGTATATATAAATATAAAATCCAAATGTATTAGAAGGCATACTTAGTTATAAATTCTTGTTGGAAGATTGCATAGTACATATTTTCAGATAAACATCTTAAAAACCTAAGGACAGCTCATTGCCCAGTGATACTAAAGGGTTGTGATTTTTAAATTTTTTTCAAACAATAACTAGGAGATTCCCCTTGTAACAATAGTGAGCATCCTACCTAATCCCTATATTGAGAAGTTTAGAAATATAATAGCTTTACTTTTTTATCTCCTTTGTGTGTGTGTGTGTGTGTGTTCTTATAAAGCTTTATTCACAGAAATAATTGGCAAGTCAGGAGCTGTAGTTTTCAGACATGGGTACTAATGCTTAACATCTTCCAGGTATATGCTTTGTGCTATATACTTTGTTTTGTTTTGTTCTTTATAAAACTCTATGATGTGGGGATAATTAGCCCTATTTTACATATTATAAGGAGATATAATCAATTTTTTAACATTTCCTTTCTTATCATAAACATAATACATGCTTATTCCCCCAATTCAGAAAAATATAAAATAGTACAAAAAGTGAAAATAAAATAGCCTATTCCCTGGAGAGAACTGTTAGCATCTTAGGATATGTTCCTTTTCTACGCATTATTTTTTTTCTTAAAGATTTTATTTATTCATGAGAGACACAGAGAGAGAGGTAGAGGCACAGACAGAGGAAGAAGCAGGCTCCATACAAGGAGCCCAGTGTGGGACTCGATCCTGGGACCAGGCTCACATCCTGAGCCAAAGGCAGATGCTCAACCACTGAGCCACCCAGGTGTCCCACATTTATTTCTACACTTTAATTAAAAATATTTTACTAATAGTACTGTTTAACTGTTCTTTCTTTCTTTTTTTAACTTAACAGTAGATCGTGAAGATCTTTACTTACCCACAAATATATTTAATGGTTGCATAGGATTCCTCTGTGTGGAAGTACAGTGACTTACTTAATTAGTCCTCTATAAATGGATATTTTTGGTGTATATAAACAATACTGCATATACATATATGTAAGAACATATGTATTTGGAGATATTTCATTAAATTCCTAGAAATGGAAATTGGGGTCCAAAATACTCACATCTTACAATTTGTTACATTATATTAGTTTTAAATGATAATTAGTTTGAAGGCAAAGATTCCAAAATAGCATTTATGTTTCTGATTATACTTGTTCATTATTGAAAAATATAGAGACACATAAAGAAGAAAATAAAGATACCTTGTAGAATTTTCCCAGCTAGATATAATTGCTAATGATTTTTTGGCATAATTTCTTACAGATATTTATGTAGATACCTTTTGAACAAAATTGTGATCACTCACATACATATGTCATTTTATTTTTGATATCCTTTTAAATTTATCTTATTTCATTAAAAATAGTAGCCATTTCTAAAACTTTGTAAACAGCAGTATCCTTTTGGCTGTAAGGAATAGAAAACACTCAAACTGGCTTAAGCTCTAAGAAACTGTATTAGCTCTCCTAAAAGAAAACTCCTGGGAAGGACTCCCTCTTTCATACTTGAGTCAGCAGTTCATTGGTGCCATCCAGGACCAGGTTCTTTCTGTTCTTTCTGTTGTCCTCAGCTTTGGCTAATTTCCCTGTGTCACAAGTTGGCCTCCCCAGGCAATCTGGGCTACAAGCGTCCTTGTTCAAGCCAGCAGAAAAGGGTGAGAAGCTCTTGCTCAACTGTGTCCTACCCTTTGTATCTGTTCTCTGACTGTGACAATTGCTCCGGACTGAGGGACTCAGATGACAGTTTCCCAAACTTCCCTGATGGCCAGAATTACCTGTAGCTCTTGCTAAGAATAAAGCTTCTGGCCTTTCTGCTCAAGATTTTAAGTCACTGGGTCTTGGACGGGGCCTGTGAATTTAAAGTTTTAACAAGCACCTGAAGTTATTGTCATCAGGGCAGTTTAGGTACTCATTGTAGTGGGGTAGATGTTGGCAGGTTAATCATACTGTCCACCACAGAGATGAGATCTTTGTTGGCTGATTTTCCGACCAGTACACAGTTCGTGGTACTGTTTCTTTTTTTTTTTTAAATTTTAAAAATATTTTATTAATATTTTGACACAGAGAGGGCATGAGCACAGGTTTGTGGAGCAGCAGGCAGAGAGATAGGGAGATGAAGACTCCTGGCTGAGCAGGGAGCCTGATGCAGGACTTGATCCCAAGACCCTGGGATCATGACCTACCTGAAGGCGGATGCTTAAATGAGCAACCCAGGTGCCCCTAGTGTTTATTTTTTTAAACTGAATGCATTTTTACATAATTTCAATGTGTTGGCTCTTCACATTTTAAAATACTGTTTACAGGTTGTTTTTTTCAAAGACAATTTAATGAAGACTAGGGACAAAAATCACTTTGTTAAAATACTTATAAGAGTCATTCATGAGAGAGGAGTCCCCATAATTCAGAACATTTACAAATGAAAACCTCAACCTAAAAAAAAAAACAACCTCAACCTGAGTGATTTGAATGAAATAAAATCTTAATGTAGGTCAGAGTTTACATCATCATTGACAGTGGGGTCCCAAGAAACATAATTGATTGTTGGAGTTATCAGTAGTGAAATTCCCTTGTAACTGAAGTAAGAAGAAATTGGAATTCCCTGTAGTTTTTATTTTTCCAGAAAAAAATATAGAAGTGGTACATACTTTTGGAAATAATTGAAATAGGCCAGTCAGATATCAAAAGAAAGTCTCCAGTTTTGCTTATATACAGTGTGCTCTTCTTAAAACTCAGTACCCCCAAACCAAACAATCCAATTAAAAAATGGGCAGAAGACATGAATAAACATTTTCCCAAAGACGATATGTAGATGGCCAACAGACACATGAAAAGATGCTCAACAGCAATGGACATCAGGGAATTGTAGATCAAAACTACAATGATATATCACTTCACACCTGTCAGAATGGTTAAAATAAACAACAGAAGAAACAACAGGTGTTGGCGAGGATGTGTGTGGGGGAAAAGGAACCTTCTTGCACTGTTGGTGGGAATGCAAGTTGGTGCAACCACTGTGGGAAACAGTATGGAGGTTCCTCAAAAGGTTAAAAATAGCAATTGCACTACTAGGTCATTACCCAGAGAATACAAAAATACTAATTCTTTTTTTTCTTCAAAAATACTAATTCAAAGGAATACATGCACCCTAATGTCTATAGCAGCCTATTATCTACAATATCCATAAAAAAGAATGAAATCTTGCCATTTGCAATGACATAGATGGAGCTACAGTGTATTCTGCTAAGTGAAAGGAGTCAGCCAGAGAAAGACAAATACCATATGATTTTACTCACATGTGAACAAACAAGCAAAGGGAAAAAAGAGAGGCAAACAAATAATAGACTTTTAACTGTAGAGAACAAACTGATGATTACCATGGATGGGGGGATGGGGAAATAGGTGATGGAAATTAAGGAGGGCACTTGTTGTGATGAGCACCAGGTGTTGTATGGAAGTGTTGAATCACTATATATTGTACACCTTAAACTAATATATACTGAAGGTTGACTAACTGGAATTTAAATAAAAACTGGAAAAAATCCAAAATGTATATATAAAAGATGATCTTGACTTCTCTTAAGGGCCTAAAATAACCACTGCTTTCACTTCAATTATCACCAGAGCTGCAGCTTTGGAGCAATTCAAGTCTCTTGGTGCTGAGCCCTTGGAGGTGGACTTGAAAGAATCTGGGGAGGGACAAGGAGGATATGCAAAGGAGATGTCCAAAGAGTTCATCGAGGCTGAAATGAAACTCTTTGCTCAACAGTGCAAGGAGGTGGATATCCTCATCAGCACAGCACTTATTCCAGGTATGTTTTTAAGTGCATTGTTATCAGTAAAGCACTTTTACTAATGGTATTTTAAAATGAGGGTGAAAGTTGTTTGACATTTGAACTTCTTTTAAGTAAAGAATGACTTACTTTCTAGGAAATGAGAAAGTGCATGGAAGGCAGAAAGAACAAAAATCACTGTAGCCCCTAGAGAAAAACTATCATTAATAGTGGGATCTATTTTCTTCCAGTCTTTTTTCCATATACTTTTATGTAACTGTCTTCATAGATCATATTCTGTATACCATATTATATTTGTAAGCAGTTTCCTTTGTTTATACCTTTGATAAATTGGTTTTTAACTTCTGTTCTCTTTTTAAGATACTACATTCTTATTGTAGGACATTCAAACAGTACTGAAAAATATGAAGAAAAAAGTACAGACCTGAAATTACTGCAGAGATGACCATTATTAATATTTTAATCATTTTTCTATACATGAGAGAGAAAGAGAAGGGGAGTGTGTGTGTGTGTGTGTGTTTGTGGAATTTCCGATATATATATATATATATATTTTTTTAAATTTTTTATTTATTTATGATAGTCACAGAGAGAGAGAGAGAGAGAGAGAGAGAGGCAGAGACATAGGCAGAGGGAGAAGCAGGCTCCATGCACCGGGAGCCCGATGTGGGACTCGATCCCGGGTCTCCAGGATCGCGCCCTGGGCCAAAGACAGGCGCCAAACCACTGCGCCACCCAGGGATCCCCACCGATATATATTTTTTACTAAAGGAAACAACACTTTATCACTTTTTAATTATTTCCTTTGGCATGTTTGGTCTTTGCAACCAAATTGCAAGCTCTTTGACGGCAGGAATTACTTTTCAGTCCTTTACCACATCCTCTTGTAAAGAATATTTTTCACTCAGTAGATGATTGATCCCAAACCAGTAAGCATTTATTCATCAGTAAGCAGTAGCTTATTCTAGCAAGATTTGGGAGTGAAGAAATGCTCCCAAAACTTTTTATAGTCTCACCCTTCCTCTTCTTCCTCCTGTTACTGAATGATGAATACCGTGCTGACTCTGATGTTTTTGTTTATGAAAGGAAGTAGGCCAGATAATGAGAGCTTACAGCTTTAATGGTTACTTGTGTTAGATCCTACTAAAGGAGCCTTGCTTTCTCTAGGGGACTGTGTGTTTTGTCATGAGGTAGTGGGAGAGAAGTTCTCTTCTGGCATCTTCCTCCAAACCCCCAAGATGAATAGTATAGACGCAAGGGTGGGCAGTTGATTGACATCATTTCTATGAGTGTGTAGGGGAAAATCTCTCCCCTAAGCTCTTCTTTCTGTCTTCTGTTTACCTTGGTGATACCAGATAGGTAAGCCCAGACCCCGGATTCCACCAGAGCTGGCTAGATGAAGCAGATGGGATGGGCTAGTGGTATAGGCTCAGCCCGTAGAAGAGTCTGTGAGTGTAGAAATGAGGCCGCATGGATTACTGGAAGTGGATGCAGATTAGGCAAGCCAAGGGGTCAGGGTGGTGGTGGTGAAATCAGCCAGTATGATAGGACTCGTGAACAAGTAGTGGCAGGAGAGCATTTAAGGAGTTTGTCCTTTCCTTTTGTGGTGTTGGCTTCTGGCCCAGCTGTTGCACAGGTGGCTTTGAAGGAAGGATGGCGTGGTCTTTGCTGTAGCCACCATCTGACCTTTGGAAGTTAGCTGCACAGGGGAGAGGTTATGAGTTGACTAGATATGACAAGTGGCCAGTAGAGGGTGCTAAAACATTTCCTCACGGAGTAAATAATGTGGCCATAAGCTTGTTTTTGGTCAAGTGATGCTCTTATTGGACATAGGATAATTTGGACACAGTATATAGAATTATTAATGATTATAAAGCTTAAAGTAAGCAATAGAACTCAAGACTTCTTATATAAAATGCATACTGACTTTTAGGACCTACACCTAATAATATTTTTTTAATAATTACTTTATAGTAAGTGTACTTTGCTAAAAGGTCAAATTGTGTAATAGTCTTAAAGACGATTCATTGAAGACATTTTGCTAATCTGTTCCACTGAGCCTTTAGTGTTTTCTGTCTTTTCTGAAGCCATGATCTCCTCAGAGCATGTTCAAGTTAGCCAAAGTCCTTAACCAGTGGACTGGTCCAGAGCTGGTACTCAGAGGGCTGGTCTTTCTTTTTTTTTTTTTTTTTTTTAATTTTTATTTATTTATGATAGTCACACAGAGAGAGAACGAGAGAGAGGCAGAGACACAGGCAGAGGGAGAAGCAGGCTCCACGCACCGGGAGCCCGACGTGGGACTCGATCCCGGGTCTCCAGGATCGCGCCCTGGGCCAAAGGCAGGCGCCAAACCGCTGCGCCACCCAGGGATCCCAGGGGCTGGTCTTTCTGTTACTTTTTTTTTGAAAACCAAAAAAAAAAAAAAAAAAAAAAAAAGAAATGAAAAGTTAATGAGAATATTATAAGGAAGAAGATGACCTTTCTAAAGATCTTTCATATTCCTGGGGGACCAAGACCTGAAAGCATGAGTGTTTAAAACAAAAAGATGAAAATACTCTATAAAGGCACAAGTGCCCTTTGAAAAACTGTCTTCGGCATTGTACCTTTACTGGTTTATGTCCTGAGCTTTTATGTGGGTCGCCTGATGGTGTGTTGAGCTCCTGAAAGACTCTTGGAATGGAAGCTGTTCTCAAGTTTTCCTTGAGTGGATCCAAAGGGGATTAAGTCAAATGTCAGAAATCGTCATGCTGACTTTGCTTGGACGCGGGTGCTTGGCAGGTGACACTAAAGATCTGTTGTGGATAAGAACACCGAGGGGGCATGGATAGTCAGCTGGCTTCAGGTAGCAACCTTATGGACTTGGCAAATTTTGTTCCTCCAAGGGGCACTCAGTCTGTGGGCTTGAGAGAACAATACATTGTATTTATGGAGGTTTTATGTGGATGAAAGATTTCTGTAGCTTGCTAGTAAGCCATCTGGTATTTTTTTTTTAAAGATTATATTTATTTTTTCATGAGAGATATACAGAAAGGTAGAGACATAAACAGAGGGAGAAGCAGGGACTTGCTCCTAGGAGCATGGGATCACGGGATCCCATGGACCCTAGGAGCACAACCTGAGCCAAAGGCAGACGTTCAACCACTGAGCCACCTAGGTGCCCCCCACCTGGTATTTTGTATCACGTACTTGTTCCATTGTCTGAACTCCCTAGATTGGGTTGAGTGAAGAGTTAGAGACTAGAGTGTCACTTGACATAGGTAGCTTCAGGATAGGGCTGATAAGTCTTGTTTTGTAGTGCTGTGCATACACGGGAAAAGCCCCCAACTTTCCTTTGGGGCTACTATTAGAAAGTAAGGCAGCCCCACCTTCTGGTCATGTTCAGGCTGTGCTCGTAATCTTTTCTGCTAAACTTTTTGAGACTCAGCAGATTTTTCAGCATCTTTATTGTTCAGGAACCCTTTCAGAGAGACTTTACCAAGACCAGGAATATTTAATATGAAACAGAATCAGGTTGAAAATGGGATTGGTAATTTAGGGAAGGTGAGGAGGAATCATAGTGGTTTAGTGCTGTGTCTGTGTTAGGCACATTTCACCTAAATTCCAGTAAGAATTAGGAGTACTGTGGTGCACGTGCTAAGTTTACTCTGACAGACAACCTTCTTCATTTAAAACCTTCCTGATGACTGTCTCACTGCAAACTTGTAAGCATCATAGGCTCCTCCAGCATTCCCATTCTCCCCTTCACCCCTCTCAGGTCTTGCCCTTATTTTGTAAGTGAACTATAGCTACTGGAGAGCCTGGGGTTTTGTTTAGCAAATGGCAATGACTTGGACCGCGTGGGTTCCCAGCGTCATTGGATAGAGGCACCTAAAGTGATCAGGCTTGGGTCACAATCCCTGAGCAGCGCTGTGCTGTAAAGTTCATGCTCCTTAGTAATGTATCTGTTGCCTTTTAGTTCCTAGTTCGTTCTTTTTTTTTAAGATTTTATTTATTTATTCATGAGAGACACAGAGACAGAGAGTCAGAAACACAGGCAGAGGGAGAGAAGCACGCCACCATAGCCCACAGGGAGCCTGATGCAGAGCTCAATCCTAGGACTCTGGGATCATGACCTGAGCCAAAGGCAGATGCTCAACCACTGAGCCACCAGGTGCCCCTAGTTCCTAGTCCTGATTTAGCCTTTGGGCCTCATGTTAAACTAATTTCTCACTCTTGGGCCTGATTTCAGTAGTGCTGGCTGCTATTTTCAAATAGGCCAAGGACTTTCAGACCTTTGCACATATTGTTCCTTCTCTTTGGAATGCTATCCCTGCCCTTCCCTGCCTTTTGAAATCCTGCTTAACCCAGTTACCACTTCCTCCATAGTTTCTGCTGTCTCTTACTCAGCCATAAACACTCTTCTTTCTGCATTCACAGCACTCTGCCTGAGGCTTGGAATCCCAGGACTCCCAGTCTCATCCCCCTTAGTTAAGGCCCTGTCTCCCTGGGCATGCAGCACAAGAATCAGGCTTCTTACTGTCATGCAGGGTGCTTACCATAGAGCCTTGCATCATTCTGGGTGCCTTTCTTAGGTCTTAGTGGTTACAGACTCTTATTTTTCTAGTGCTATTCAAGGAATGAGAGAGAGAGAGAACACTCTGTTGGCTCACTTGTGGATAGAAACACTGCAAAGGCTAACTTAAAACTGGGAACCTGCCTTCCTTCACTTTTCGGAACTAGGACACTTGCCAAGTTTGCAATTTGAGGTAGTTAGGCAGGCCTCTCAGGAGATAGAATTAGGACGTAGTAGGAGATCTGTCAAGGAGTTAGTGTCTATCAGCTCAGAAGGAAGATATTCATTGCTTGATTAGGAATGGTAATACCTTAGGCCGTAAATACATGGATCTCTTTTTAGGCACAATCCAGATTATAGAAACAATAGTTTTTATCTATATTAGATAGGGTCTATAGAATACATACCTCAAAGGATGCTTGTGATAATTTTATATGACTCTGGAGAATTGGGAGGAGCTGTTTTCCCCAATGTGCAAAGGCCTTATGCATATGACACTAAACTGGAGAGATTTTGCTGTCTCCTGGAAAATCAGCATTGGGTCTCCATCTGACATTACTTGTCTTTTTGAAATCTATCTATCCCAAAGAATAGAAATATAGTACAAAACAATAGTTTTCCACAGTAATGTTCAAACTTGTTCTTTCAGGCAAGAGAATGATTGATACAGTGATGTACTTTCCATCTATGAAATTCTACAAAGATAATATTGTTTTGATGCCTCTACAGAGTTTTTGCCTAGAATAAAGTTTTATTGATCAGATTGGTCTTTTCCTTCTCTGTAACCATAATGATCTTACAGTAGTACAGAGCTCTATAGATCAGTCGTTTCCGACTTTTTTTTGAGTTATTTATTGTTTTTTTACTGACTGATCTAATTCATCTGTCTTCCTCCCCTCCCTTACATGTATTGTATGACTGTATGGAATTTTGTAATATTACTTCTACAAAGTTTCATTTGTTTTAAGAATTTTGAAGGACAGAGGAAGACACTTAAATGTTGCAACATCAAGGGTTGGTAACCACAGGCTGTCTACACACCTCTTGGTAGCTTTCAACACGGACAGGGCAACTTGTCATCAAGAGGAAGATGCCAAGATTGGGGAGTGTTCCATTACCATTTATCAGTCATGACTTCTTAGAGTGTGTTTGAGCACACTTAGTGAGTTATTGGGCCAAATTTAACAAATGTTCTGTTAGGAAAATTTATGGCACAGAATTATATTCTGGTTTGTTCTGTTATTTCTCCAAAAGTATGTTGCAAGATTAGAAGCATTGTGTTCCCCTCTCTGGCAGTCCCTGAATTGAAAAGGATTGGGAGGCTGAGGCTGTCTCTGGGGAAGAACCCCCGGATGGAATTACTGCTAACAGCTAGTGTGGCCCACCACAAGGATTTCCTTCTTTCTACTCTCACTATGCTTTCTTGTGCCTCCGTGTTAGGGTGGTCTAGCTGCTATAAGAAAGCAGTGCAAAAGCTCAGACATAGAAGTTTACTTCTTGCTCAGTTAACAGTAATGGGTGGTGGACACATTGGTGGGCAACTCTCCTTCACATGGTCATCTGGGGATTCGGGTATGACAGTGTTGCCATCATCATTGTGAGGCACTGAAGGGCATTCTAGGCACTATCTGTCCTCCAGCCAGCCTGAAGGGAAAGAGAAGTAGAGGAATGTGCACTAGACACCTAGAAATAACACATACCACTCCTGCTCCATTTCTTTGGCTAAGACTTAGTCACATGGCCAAAGCTAACTGTGAAGGAAGCTGGGAGTTGTTGCCTTGCTGTGTGCCCAGGAAGAACAGAATGCTGTGTTGCTTTGCTAAGGCTGCCATAACAAAATCCCACCTTAAACAACTGAAGTTTATTTTCTCACAGTCTAGAGGTTGGAGGTCCCAGGTCAAGATGTAGGCAGGTTTGGTTTCTTCTGAGTCCTGTCCTTGGCTGGTAGATGGTTCTTTTCCTGCTGTGTCTTAGTCTTAGTCTTAGTCTTAGTCTCTTTGTATCCATATTTTCTCTTATTTTAAGGATATTGGTCAGATTGGATTAAGGCCCAGTTTAATTGCCTCATTTTAACTTAATCACCTCTTTAAGGGCCGTATCTCCAAATATAGTCCTATTTTAAGGTACTAGGGGTTAGGGTTTCAACATGAATTTTCGGGGGACACAGTTCAGCCTAAAACACACATGGATTTTGGTGAACAGCTATTAGTGTTTTCCTTTTTCTCACTTTGTAATTTTGTCTGCCTATGTTTAATCCAGTCACTGGGGATCAGATCTTGGATTTAGGGCCCGATAGAGTAGATTCAGATTCTAGTTCCATGGCTTAATAGCTAGCTAGTGTGTCTCTCTGAATCTCTGATTCCTGATGAAGGTAAAAAAATCCAGTGTAGGGCCTGGCATATAGAGCATCATCCTCTTTTCTGCCATTGGTGGATGCCTGGTCTTGCAGATGCTGCTTGGGACTGAAAGTTAAATTTTTAAAAGAGATTTTATTTATTTATTTATTTGAGAGAGAGAGAGTACACTCATGTGTAAGCTGGGGGAGGGGCAGAGAGAGAGAGAGAGAGGGAGAGAGAATCTCAAGCTGACTCCTTGCTGAGCATGAAGTCCAACTTGGGGCTCCATCTCATGTCCCTGAGATCATGACCTGAGCCAAAATTAAGTTTCAGATACTTAATTGACTGAGCCACCCAGGTGCTCGTTGACTTTTTAAATAGGAAGTTCAGACATTCTCAAGGACTGTATGAAATGTCTGAGACAGTCCTGAAAAACTGTATTTTCTGAAGATGTGCATTTCATTAAGGCTGTTTTGTCAATTAATCCCATTCTGACCTAAATTGAATAACATGGGAAATAAACAGTATTATTTTTACTTTTAAAAATAATCTTTTATGGGGCAGTCTGGGTGGCTCAGTGGTTTAGTGCCACCTTCAGCCCAGGGCCTGATCCTGGAGATCTGGGATCGAGTCCCACATTGGGCTCCCTGCATGGAGCCTGCTTCTCCCTCTGCCTGTGTCTCTACCTCTCTCTCTCTCTGTCTCTGTCTCTGTGTCTCTCATGAATAAATAAATAAAATCTTTAAAAAAATCTTTTAATTATTGTATAAAACTAGGAAAATTAGAACATGTAATAAATATTCATTGCTTCAATTTTTGAGGCATTTTGGTAGCAAAGGTACATCTAAACATGTGTTGGAAGGCACACAAAGAATTACAATTTATATAAGAATATTATACATTTCCTATCTGTGCTACCATTTAAGTAGGCTATTAAGCAGTAGGCTGCTTTAGTTTTTTAAGAATTCCCATTGCTTATGGAGCCCTGGTAAAATCTTGACTAATTTTGATTTTTATTTATACAGAATTTTGCAGCTATGAGAGGTAAATTATTAAGATAATCTTTAATTTTTATAAATGTGTCCTTTAATAATTAGGTAAAAGCTTGTTTTTAGGTTTTTTTCTTCAAACCAGTCTTTAGGGATTTCTCTAATTTGCTGAAGTATGCTGTTGACTAATCATATTTCGTAAGTATTACATTTAGAAATGTCTTACAGCATTCAATTTGTGAAAGCCAAGGTTTTGCTGGCCTGACTTTCTCTCTGGTTCCTTATACAAGTAATTGTGTAGAGAAGATTTTTCTCTAGTTTTATGGATAGAACTCACATATAAAGTACTCTGCTTGACTCTTTTAAGCATGGGTCAGAATCTCTATTCATGAACAGAGCTGTTTATAGCCTAGCCAGCGATAACATAGATGGAGAGGTTGAGTCAGTATGTTGCTCCGTGCACCATGAGGCTGGCTAAATCACAGACCCAGTAGATGATAGATCAGTGGATCAGATATTCAGCAGTTTCTTGCCACCTCCTGTCTATTACATAATCAATTATCTGATTTTCTCATAGGTATACATATATGCATAAAAAAACCAATTTGTCCTTTTCTGTAGCATTTGTATAGCTTATGATGCAGTGCTTTAACCCCATCTGTGGTTTTGGAATTCCAAAAGAGCCTTTGGTGTATATCAGTTAGGATAACTTTGGCTGCCAGAAGCAGAAATTCCAACACATTCTGCCTTAAACAAGAAAGGAGATTTCTTGGAGTGCCTGGGTGGCTCAGTGGTTAAGTGTCTGCCTTTGGCTCAGATCATGATCCCAGGTTTGTGGGATTGAGCCTTGTGTTAGGCACCCTGATCAGTGGGGAGTTTGCTTCTCCTTTCTCTGCTGCTTTCCCTGCTCATGCTTGCTCACTCTTGTCTCTCTGTCTCAAATAAATAAATAAAATCTTTAAATAACAAGAAAGGAGATTTCTTGGGTTATGTCTTTGAAGAAAGTACAGTCATAAGTGTGGATAGGTGTGCTGATATCAGGGAGCTTTAGCTGTGCTGCTCTCCCTGTATTCTCTGACCTTGCCCTGCTCTGTGAATTGGCCGTATCCTCAGTGATAGAAGGCAGCCGTGGTTTGAGACCTCTGGTGTGTATAACACAAAATCCAGAGTGCAAGACAGGTCAGTTCCGATGGTTCCCTCCTGAAGAGCAAGGAGACTTCTTTTTCAGAAGCCCTTAGCAAACTTTCCCTTGTTCTCTTTCTCTCTCTCTCTTTTAAAGATTTTATTTATTTATTCACAAGAGACACACAGAGAGGCAGAAACATGCAAAGGGAAAAAGCAGGCTCTTCCCCAAGGAGCCTGATGCCGAGCTCGATCCCAGGACCCCAGGATCACAACCTGAGCCAAAAGGAGATGCTTAACCACTGAGCCACCTAGGTGTCCCACTTTCCCTTGTCCTTACTGGCCCTAATTGGGTTAGTGCCCATCTCCGAGCCAATTCACAGAGACAGGGCAATGAGATGCTCCTTGGCTTACATCTGAATTTCTGAACCAGTCACTAATAAGGTGAGATTACCCTTAGGCCAGCCAAGCCTGCTTCTGAAATGGTTTCTGAGATCATTTCTCCTGAAGTTCATTGATGTGGAGAAAATGGAAATCAGAGTAGTGACAAGAGGACAAAGTGGGCACTTGGTAAACAGCAGTGCTCAGTGCAAAATTGTGTTAGATTATAATGACATTTCTTTATGTGCAAATGTTGTAGTTCAGAATATCTTTACGCGCTATATTTTCCATTGAGTCAATGCATAATATGCATTACTTTAAAAATTAACCTTGTCATCTTAGTGCTCTGTTTTGGTTTGGATGAATGTATTCTATAATTTGTATTTTTAATCTCTTTGCTACTATCTTGTTAAATATACTATGATCTTGTTAAAGCAGAGGGTTTTTCTTTTTTTTTTTTTTTTAAAGATTTTATTTATTTATTCATGAGAGACACATACAGAGAGAGAAAGAGAGAGAGAGAGAGAGAATGAGAGAGAGAGGCAGAGACACAGGCAGAGGGAGAAGCAGGCTCCATGCAGGGAGCCCCATGTGGGATTTGATCCTGGGACTTCAGGATCACGTCCTGGGCCAAAGGCAGGTGCTAAACCCCCGAGCTACCCAGGGATCCCAGCAGAGGGTTTTTCTTGAGCTTGTCTTTTTTTTTTTTTTTTTTAAGATTTTATTTATTTATTCATGAGAGACAGAGAGAGAGAGAGAGAGGCAGAGACACAGGCAGAGGGAGAAGCAGGCTCCATGCAGGGAGCCTGACGTGGGACTCGATCCTGGGTCTACCAGGATCACACCCTGGGCTGCAGGCGGCGCTAAACCTCTGCGCCACCAGGGCTGCCCTTGAGCTTGTCTTAATTTGATGCCTTATAGGCTAGAAATTCAGGAATTTCCTCATCTGATCACATGCTCTTGAATCATCCCAGTAAATAATACTAAGTGCTCTTTGGAATCATTATAAAATTTTGTGGTAAAAAAAAAAAATTGTGGTAAAACCATTTCATCTTGGTGTCTTGTTCTTTATATTTTTAGTGGTTTCCCCTTAAATTTTTTTTTTTTGGGTGTGGTTATTAAAGTTGTCTGTGAGGGCTTGATTCTTTTCTCAGTAAGATGGAATCTGAGAATTTACTGATTTCAGATGATCATATTGGGCCTGATTCATTCAGTGAGGTATAATATATTGTAAAACTTTCTGGTAAATCTTTACCCATTGGTATTTGGTTTAAGCTAAATCACTCTTTTTGAATTTAGTCTTGTAGAGAGGCCAATGAAATATTCTTTTGATATCTAGTTATAGTTGTTAAAGTGATTTTTATTTTCTTTCTTCCTTTTTTTTTTTTTTTTGAAGTAATCTCTACACCCAGTGTGGGTGATCCTGAGATCAAGAGTCACATGCTCTTCTGAGTAAGCCAGCCAGGTGCCTCTAAAGCTGTTTTTAGAAATGAGTAATTTTTCTAGAAGTTCTTTTTTTTTAAAGATTTGTTTTTGGAGAGAGAGAGCAAGCATGGAGTCATGTAGCAAAAGGAGAGAGTGAGAGAAAATCTCAATTAGACACCTCACTGCACATGGAGCTGGATATGGGGCTCATTCTCACAACCCTGAGATCATGATCCAAGCAGAAATCAAGAGTTAGATGCTTAATCAACTCAGGCATCTCTAGAAGTTTCTTAATTTTAATACTTTTAAAACTTGATGTTAATATTCATTTAATGAGAAAATATGTGAGTATGAAAATAATTCTATGAATTTCTTGAAAAGAATTCAAAGAGTTTTATAAATTCAATCATATTTAAGAAGGAATTTGTATGGATTACAACCATACATGCATACATCTAGAAACGATGCACATGTGAGGCATTTTTTTCAGTCTACAGTTATTTCATGATGTACACAGAAATTCAGGGATACCTTACTCTAATCTGTGCCAGCCCTACTCAACCTAAATAATGGCCAACCAGTTGGGAAACTACAGATTTTTAGATGACTGCTTTACATACCTCAGCTATTTTAGATAAGAAAACTGCTACTTTTGAATGCAACCTCTTGCAGTCCTAAAATATTAGTCTTCAGAGCTATCAGGGAAATTTTCCTTCCTACCCAGCCTGCACATGGTAGGCAATAAATTATTGAGTGAATGAATGAATGAGTGAATGTTTGAACAATGACTGTGAATGCACCATGTCCTACCATTCTCTTGGCTAAAGTACAGAAATAAACGTCCCCAATTGGGAGGGAATAGAATAATTTTACCAGGAAATGTAATGTCCAAGAACCAGAAGGAACCAAGAAATATTTCATGAAGTTGGATGTCCTGCCAGATATTTTACCCAAGCTTGCATTGTACCAAGAAATACATAAAAAAATTTCTCTATTATTACATTTTTTGTTGGCATTCTTGTTTTGAGGGGAGGTAGTTTGAGGAAATGTAACAATTTTGGTCTTTTTGTGTATCTTATGTTTTGCAGAAAAAATTGTAAAATTAACAGAAATGAGAAGTCAAAGGAGAAAGCCCAGTTGTACCTGCTTTTATAAAAATAATTCTTATCTGCCTTTTTAATTAACCCTTCTGACTTTTAATTTTTATTTTATTTATTTATTTTTTCTTAAAGATTTTGTTCATCTATTCATGAGAGACACACAGAGAGAGAGGCAGATACACAGGCAGAGGGAGAAGCAGGGAGCCTGATGTGGGACTCAGTCCTGGGACTCCAGGATCACGCCCTGGGCCGAAGGCAGGCGCTAAACTACTGAGCCACTCAGGGAACCCCGACTTTTTTTTTCTTTTTAGATTTTATTTATTTATTTGAGATAGAGTGAGAGAGTGAGAAAGAGAGAGCACGTGAGCAAGTGGGGGTGGGTAGAGAGGGGCAGAGGGAGAGGGAGAAACAGGCTCTCCATGGAGCAGGGAGCCCAATGTAGGGCTGGATCCCAGAACCCCAGGACCACAACGCAAGCTGAAGGCAGACTCCCAACCGACTGAGCTGCCCAGGCACTGCATTAACTCTTCTGACTTATTCAGTTATGTCTTGAAACATCTGATATGATCATTTTATGTTTTATTCTTCTATCTAGACTCTATACCAGGCTGTCTCTGGGGCATATGGAACATGTCTTTATATTTGAAGGATTTGAACTAAACATTGGATATATTCTTCTCCATGTTTTATCATGTAAAAATCTTCCTGTTTCCTATCCATCCATAGTTTGGTCTCTGTCTCACTCTGGAAGTGTTTTAGAAGTACTTTTTGAAAGGCTGTCCTGTGTAGGCTTCATTTGCTGTAGCAATTTTCAATTGATAAGTAACTATATTGGTCTAGTGCCATTTTTAAGTTGTTTTAATTCTAGTGCAACGCTTTTTTAAAAGATATTTATTTATTTGAGAGAGAGAGAGTGTGTGAGTTGAGGAAAAGAATAGAGGGAGAAGGACAAGCAAACTCCATGCTGAGTGTGGAGCCCAACTCCAGATCAGTTCCATAACCCTGAGATCATGACCTGAGCCAAAACCAAGAATTGGCTGCTTCAACAGATGAAGCCACTCAGGTGCCCCTCTTCTAGTACAACTCTACCTACAGAAGAAACTGGTTGTGGTTATGCAGGAGTATTTTACTATTGTTTTTTTTTATTTTTTAAGGATTTTATTTACTTATTCATGAGCGATAGATAGGCAGACTCCCTGTGGGGGGCCTGATGTGGGACTTCATCCTGGTACCCCAGAATCATACCTGAGGCAAAGGCAGATGCTCAACCACTGAGCTACCCTGGTGCCCCACTATTATTATTATTTTTTAATAAAAATAGTATGCGACTTTTGGAAATGCAGGAAAGTACAAAGTAGAAAGTAAAGCTCATCCGTAATCTCTCTACTCAGGAAAAAATACTGTTAATGTTTTACCATTTCCTTTTAGTCTTTTTCCATGCATTTTTATCAGTTGAATCAGAATACAATTTCATTCTTATTTTCCCCATTTAATAGTATATTGTAACTTTTCTCCTTCATATAACTTAATGAGTCATTAAGAAATCATTGTAAATATAGTGGTTTTGTAGAATTTTCTTTTTAGAATGCACCATATTTTATTTAATTGTTTCCCCAAAGTTGGGCTCTTCATTTAACTTGACATTTTGTCAATTAAAAATGGCCTGCCCTTTTTTCTATGTTATTCTAGAGTGTGAGTATATTTTTATTTATTTCCCCTGGATTAATCAAATCTTAGAAGTAGAATTATTGGATGAGTAGATATCAATATTTTTGACCAGTTGATACATGTTGATAAACATGTTGGCTTTCCTGAAACTTGTGTAGTTCATAATCTCATAAATAGATCATCCAGCTAATTGTTTCATTTCAACATTATTAATGATTTTTAAAAAGATTTTATTTTTAAGCAATCTCTACACTCAGTGTTGGGCTTGAATTTATAAACCCAAGATCATGAGTCTCATGCTCTACTGAGTGAGCCAGCCAGATGCCCCCATTATTATGATTTTTTTGAGTCTCTCATTTTAAGAGGCAAAAAAAAGTATCTTACTTTTTGTAACTCTGATTCATACTGAGGGTGAACATTTTTTTTTAAATTTGTTTGTTGCCATTTCTCTTAGAATTGACCATTTGAATTTGTTTTTCATGTATTAGGATTTTAGTGTTTTATTTTTGTAAATTTAAATACTGTGAGCTTTTTATTAATTTCTTCTCATTGATTTTTGAGGACTGTAATATATATATATTTCATATTTAAATCTATTGATGCTTTCCCTCTTCTCCCTGTTGCTTTAAGAAATACTTTTAAATTCAAAGACTAGAGAAATATTCATCAGGGTTTTCCTTTTTTCTTTTTCTCTATGGGTTGATTCTTTCTCTCTTTTTAAAAATTTTATTTAAGTAATCTCTATACCCAACATGGGGCTTGAACTCACAACCCCAAAATCAAGAGTCACATTCTCTTCTGACTGAGCCAGCCAGGTGCCCCGAAGGTTGATTCTCTTTTATAATTCATTCTGATCTATAGAGTTTAGGGCTATTTTTACAAAATTTATTTATTTATTCATGAGAGAGACTGAGAGAGAGAGGCAGAGACATAGGCAGAGGGAGAAGCAGGCTCCTCTCAGGGAGCCCAATGTGGGACTTGATCCCCAATACCAGGATCACGACCTGTGCCAAAGGCAGGTGCCCAACTGATGAGCCACCTGGGCGTCCCTAGTTTAGGGTTTAACTTGAAGTCTGATATTAGGTTTGGGTATATTCCACCCCTCGCTCCCTACTGATCATCTTACTCCTTTTTGTTCCTTCCATTTCGTGATGCCATATTTATCATATGTTAGGTTTTTACCTTAGTAGGCCATCAGGGTAAGATAGTATTTTGAAATGCCTTCTCAGTCTTTCCTCTTCTTGAACTATTCTTTTGAGGACTTGCTCATTTGGAACTTTTATGTACTACCCTGCTCCTCTTTTGGCTCTCTTTTTTCCCTTCTGTTTTCAATTTTCATTTCTGTACTTTTCAGAATTTTCAAAAAATTAATCCACATGTGAATGCTTAAAGCCAGCTGCACTGTTATAGTCATCATTATATTCCCTGTAGCCTTTATGGATTTTTTTTTTAAATTATAGAATTAAAACTGGCTCTTATAGAAAATTTAGGGGATAAGGAAAAAGTACAAAGAAGAAAATATTCTTACCACTCCAAAAGATATCCTGCTATGGTTAAACATTACATGATGTAGAATTTACTAGAAACTATATAGTATATGTAGTATTTTACGGATGTATATAAATCTATATGAAACGCTCATATATATATAAAATTGTTCTACCTCATGGCAGCAGCCTATCCATACTATTTCCTTGTGTGCATTTTACTGAAAATAGTTTCATGTATTCTAAATGTTCCTTTGTGACTTAAATACATTTTAACTCCCCCTCTAGTTATTTGACTAAATAAATTATTTTATGTGAAAGAATATCCTATTCTTTTAAAAGTGATAGAACTTGAGTGACAGTACGGACAGAACACTTATTATCTTTGTTAAGATGCATGCATGTTTATGTGTGTGTGTGTCTGTGCATTTAAAGTTGTGTCAGCTACTGCATAATTATTTGGTGAAGGTTGAGTGAGTAAAATCGAAGACAAGTAAGTAGTATATCAGATGTTTTCTAGGGAGCCTGAATGGTTTTGGCCACTTGAGGTCTTGTGAAGTCAGTAGGATTACAGTCCAGGAACTGATCCTTAGCTATAGGTGGGCAGAAAAGAAGAAGGAATCCAGAATTTTTAGAACAGGAGGATTAGATGCCAAAACAGATTTGCAAAGTTGATGGTTGTAAAGTTGGTGCAGTTAGAAGTCAAGGGGGGGTGGACCTGGACCTAAATCACGGGTTAATATGCTTTAAATCATATCAGCCTAAGACCGGAGGGAAAAAATTAGATGTGAGGAGAAGCTGTAGCAAACAAGAGGGTGGTTAATGGAGAAGAGGCTGTGGACTGCAGAAGGGGAAGGTAGATGATTGTAAACATCTAGAAAGTACACATTGGCACTTTAAATTTGCCAGTTTCTCTGGATGCAACCAATTTGGTCCTAGCTTTAAACTGTTGTGGAGCTAAGCAGCATGCCCTTTTTAGGGGTGAGAGGGGAAGAGTCCTCAGATGTATGTTGTTTGCATCCCCAAATTCTCATGTTTGAGTGAAATTTAAATGTTCAAGATGGCTTTGTTGGATTGTAGTGTGGAGAGTAGAGGAAAGGAATAGTTCCAGAGAATTTTGAGAAGTGATGAAACCACTAGGACTTCAGAGTGTTGTCTTTGGGGAAAGTATCTTCTCATTCTTGAAATTTCATGGAGATCCAAAAGATTATCCAAAAAACCATGTGGCAGCTAGCTCCTTGTGGCTGGAGCAGAAGGTCCAGTGGGGCAGTAATGAGAGAGAATGTGAGAAAGAATGCTTATACTCAGGGAGGAAGGCCTTCAGTAATAGGAGGCTTGGGATTTGGACTTTAACTTGTAAGTATAAAGTTTGCATCGAGACAGAGATACTATATAAATACCCATTTGTGCCTTTACAACGTTTTTTCCCACATGTGCTACAAATCTTTATTTTTCTTTTTTGAATTGCATGTATTCCAAACAAGTAGATTGAAAAGCAGATTATTATAGTGCAAATTTTATTGTATGTTAATTTTCATTTATAAAATTGGTGATGTTTTCACTAAAATTCTGTAAACACAGAGTTGAAAACTTTCTAAAAGAGGAGATAAGATACTTTGGCTCTTAACTATCTGCTTTCCTACCGTCAGTCTCAAGTTTATTTCCTTTGTCTTTTGGCTGATGTATGTATTGTTCTGTGAAATGAACATGGTAATATACTGACAGTGTTGAACATAACTAATATACTTTAGCTTAAAAAATCCTTGTGTTTGGTGCTTTATCATCATCTTCTTTTTTTTTTTTTTAAGATTTTATTTTTTCATGAGAGACAGAGAGAGAGAGGCAGAGGCACAGGCAGAGGGAGAAGCAGGCTCCATGCAGGGAGCCCGATGGTGGGACTCAATCTCGGGTCTCCAGGATCACGCCCTGGGCTAAAGGTGGTGCTAAACCACTGAGCCACCCAGGCTGCCTGGTGCTTTATCTTCTATATAAGAATTAGTGAATAAATTTAAAAAGTGAACTATCTCATGACTAGATTGTTCCGTAAGAACAGGGATCTTTTCTGTTTACCTGCCAGTATATTCTGAGCACCAGGTATAGGGCTTGACTCATCAGAAGCCGAATAAATAGTGTTAAGGGGGAAAAAAAGTATATGAGTGTTTTCCAATCCCAATCCCAAATTGGGATTTCCTGTTGTCTTCATTTTATGGCATTTCCCTGTCTCTCCTTGACTGTATCCTGTGTTAAATGAAGATTAATATAGCATGTAGGAAACTATGGTGAAGTTTGTTATGATATTTGGAAATATTCCATTTTGTAATTCATAAATTACTATTGAATATTTCCTTGACATCTGTGAGCTTCACGCATTGTCTAATTTAGGTGTGCATAGCTTCTTTAATAGCTTACTGTTATGCATTTAAAAAAAATAATAGACAAAATGTTTGTCTTCATGAGTGGTCCTGGATATAAACCAGTATGGAAGAAGAGCGCTGGGCTTTCCATGCTGAGTAAGTAAACGGCAAGGCTGGCTTGCTGGCTCGATGGCTCCCTCCTGCATATTGACTTTGGAGTTCATACTTACTGTAGTTCCTCCTAGGAGGATGACTGATTTCACCTCTGTGATGAACTTTTGGGGTATCTTGAAAGAGTTAAAATTTCAGATGTTAAATTTTTGAGTATCCAGAGACTACAGTAATAATTAGGAGAGTTTTAAGAAGTATAGTATAATTTGTACTGTTTTCTTTGATTTTATTAGGTAAAAAAGCTCCAGTTTTATTTAGTAAAGAAATGATTGAGTCAATGAAGGAAGGTTCAGTTGTTGTGGATTTGGCTGCTGAGGCTGGCGGAAACTTTGAAACCACTAAGCCAGGAGAACTTTATGTTCATAAGGTACAGCAAACAGCTTCTTCTATCTATAAAGCAACTTCCATGTCTTTAGTGCTTTGTAAGAGAGTGTTTATTCCTTTAAGGATTCAGAGAAACTGAGGCCTGAAAATTTTTAAAATTAAAAATAGGCATATTTAAAGAAAGCTTTTTTGAAATCTCTTCTTGTGAGATGTGTATATGTTTATAAAGATATATAATTTCACAATTTAGCCTTGACTATGAGAAGTATCCTAGAAGGAATGTGAACTGATAGAACTAGACCTTTCTGACTATATTTTTGTTCATGTAGGGAGTTACTCACATAGGCTACACAGACCTTCCCAGCCGAATGGCCACTCAGGCCAGTACTCTGTATTCCAATAACATCACCAAGCTCCTGAAGGCCATCAGCCCTGACAAAGATAATTTTTATTTTGAAGTGAAAGACGACTTTGACTTTGGTACAATGGGTCATGTCATTAGAGGAACTGTAGTGATGAAGGTAAGTAAGAGACCTGTTCCTTTCTGTGTTTTAGGATTTCTATTTATGAAAGGATCCTATTTTGGAATTGAGGTATCATCTAGTAATGTGTTCATTTGTTGGGTTTATGCCAGTGAAAATTGGTTAGAAATGCAGAACGATTTCACAGAGAATATCACAGAAGAGTATCACAGAGACTTAGATACACATGAGCTGATCCAAAATATGCTCTGCTTTTGAAAAACAGAAACAAACAAAACAAAAAGAACTTAATAAAGTAAAAATTAAACTTTCCCTTTGCTACCTATTATCTTTTAGGGGATTGATCTATATTTTTCCATATATGTTCTGTGCACATAGAAATTATATATCTATGCATGCATGCATAACAAATATTTATATATACATATGTATTTTCATAAAGTAAGTTATAAATGTCATGAATTTATTTAAGATTATATTTAAGGGGCACCTGGCTGGCTCAGACAGTAGAGCATATGACTCTTGATCTTGGGGTTGTAAGTTCAACCCCCCCCATGTTGGGTATAGAGATTGCTTGACAATAAATCTTAAAAAAAATTATTTATTTATTTATTTATTTATTTATTTATTTATAAAGATTTTATTTATTTATTTATTCATGAGAGACACAGAGAGAGGGAGAGAGGCAGAGACACAGGCAGAGGGAGAAGCAGGCTCCATGCAGGGAGCCCAACATGGGACTCGATCCCGGGTCTCCATGATCACGCCCTGGGCTGAAGGCAGTGCTAAACTGCTGAGCCACCAGCGCTGCCTCTAAAAAAATTATATTTAAAAGAACAACCCCCCCCCCCCCCCCCGGACTGTCACTATCTTCTGTGTTTTTGAAATGCTAGGTTGACTGTTGAAAAAATTCTGTTTTTCTAATTTCTATTAGGATGGTGAAGTGATTTTCCCCGCTCCCACCCCCAAAAATATTCCTCAAGGTGCCCCTGTAAAACCGAAGACGGTAGCTGAGCTGGAAGCTGAGAAAGCAGCTACCGTCACCCCCTTCAGGAAGACGATGACTACGGCTTCTGGATATACAGCAGGTGAGGACCACATTCATGAGGGTCGAGTCCTGATTATTTGGATTTTGTAAGAAATGCATTAATTGGCAAAATTGGTGAATGAAATCCTGTTGTTCTCCTTTGGATTCCATTAGGAAGTGGGCTTGGTGGAAGCAAGTTTTTGATAATGTGTTATTAGTCTCTCCTCCACGGCCTTGGAGACTGCTTTGATGGGTGACCCCAGAGATACAGGCACTGGCTGGTTACTAGAGTGAATGTATAAAAGCATATACAGGCTGTTAATGATTTTCTTTCATAGAAAACATTTCAAATATGGCTGTTAATAGTTTTACCTTACATCAAATACATCGAGTGTGTGTGTCAGATTGTGTTTGTGTTAAGTGCCTATAAATGTGGTTATTTATTTATCTTTACAAGTTATAAAAAATCAGTTGTGATCATCTGCACATGGGTAAGACTGGTGGCCACATGTTTGCATTGAAGAGTAAATGGTAGGAGACAGGAATAGCCCTGACTGATGGTCTAACATCCTAAGTTCTCCACCTGGTAAAAAAATTCAGTTTTTAAATTTTCATTTCTTTCTTCACAATTTAACACAGATTCTTTGCTTTTTAGTTCATCTGTATGAACACATTACACAGTCATTGTAAAATAGTGATAAATATTCATTTTGGTTATGAATTGTTAGAGTCTGAAATATGGACATTTGGTTTTAAATTGGCTTCTCCTCATAGAATGAATTAAAAGTATTTAGATCTACTTAGAGCCAAAGCAAACACAAAACAAAAGCAAACTATAAAGAATTAAGGACCAGCACCAGGCACACAATTCTTGTAGCCTCAGCATTCTCCAAATTCCCATGCGAGCCCAGATGTTTGAACAAGAAATATGTAACTCTCCTGAATAAAGAGCAAGTCTCAGCAAAATGACTGAAAAGCCTCTAGTTGCGAACATGGTGAATAAATGGGGCAGTGTCCCTACTTGCACTTAACTTGTTAAAAAAAAAAAAAAAGAAACCAGATAATTATATTATACCTGGAGAGGATTCTTGAAAGGATTGTAAATTTCCATTTCTCTTTGCGCTTGGTAAGGATATACAGTGAGGCACATCTGATGGTTTTTTTTCCTCCTAGATTTTTCCCTTGTTTGTTAAGTCAAGGTTTATTGCTTTTTAATAGATAGGACATTGGCATATTCTAGTGAATAAGGAATGGCCTTATATTTGTTTTTCTTTAAACTTCCTTCTTTATAATAAAAACAAGTATTTTTCTTTTATGTGTGTGTTAGGAATCTATTTGAATAGCATTTTTCAAAGAATATGATTTGCTTTCTTTTCCCTTTTTTTTCTCTACCTTTCTCTTTCCTTTGTTATAAAGACTATAGAAATAGCATATTAGACATTATTAAACATGCTATAGAAAAGACATTAGTTTATTAACGAGTTGATAAAAAGCCTTCAGATATGTGATTTCTTAGATGCCCAACAAAAAATGGACTCCAGATTATGATAATTTAGTGCTTCTTGATTAACATGGTCATTTCATGAATGCCAGGCATTGCGCTAAAGACTTCATATGCCTTAACCTGTTTACTCCTTACAAGACCTCAGTGAGGTGGGCATATTATTATTTTCTTTTTCCAGATGAGGACAGAGAGGGTTAATAGTTTTACAGCACAGAGAAGTTAAGTAACTTGCCTGAGATCACATTGCTAGCAAGCAGTAGGCCCACAATTTGAGTGAGGCAGTCTGGCTTATGAAAACATATTCTTTTTTTTTTTTTAAGATTTTATTTATTTATTCATGAGACACACAGAGAGAGGCAGAGACACAGGCAGAGGGAGAAGCAGGCTCCTGTGGGGAACCCATTGTGGGACTCGATCCCAGGACTGTGGGATCATGACCTGAGCCAAAGGCAGATGCTCAGGCACTGAGCCACCTGGGTGCCCCTAGTGTGCCACTTATACTTTATTTACATCAAGGGAAAAAAGTATCTTATTCAAGAAAGTTGAATTCCATCTCCTTGGTCCCCCGTTAGCATTCTGTTTTTACTGACCACTAGGTAACCCTTCCTTCTGTTGCAGAACAGCCATCCACATGTTTGCTATTAGGAAAGGCAATAATTAAAGATGTATGTTCGGAGCTGACTGTTTGTATTCTGCACATTCTTAATTTAATTTGTATTTTTTTTTCCTTTTCTTTGTAAAATCCTGTTTGCTGACTTGGTGTTGAGGCTGGAGCTGACTGCCCTGGCCAGCAATCCAGTCCAGATTCAGGAGCAATTGCAAAACTTCTGTCCCGGGTGGGTGGAAGCCATATGTTTTGGGGAGGTGCTGGAGTGAATGAAATCCTTCCTACTCTTTTTAAAATCCCTCTTCCTCAGCCAAAGCTGAGTGACGTGAAATTGGCTTCAAAAAAGTCCTGTCTTGTAAAGGTCGTGTCTTGCCCAAGTAGAAAATGCTTTCGTAGATCCTGTATAGGTCTATAATTCTGGAACGAAAACACTTGTATAAACACATGTGGCATTGTCAGTGAAAGTTAAAACAGGGAAGAGGACAATGGGGAAATTGTTACTAAGGTGACTCATAAATTTTACTAGGTCCTTACAGCTCATTTTGTTTTGGGAGGTCGTGGTCAGGAAGTTGAGTTTTGTTCGTAATACCTTCAACCACCCCACCTTCGCCTGGAACCCAATTGTGAAATGTGTAAAAAAATCTCATTATTGGGTGTAGAATTTAAAAGCATTGACTATTTCACATGTTTGTTTGTGGTGTGGGTGTGTGTGCTTTTAATCTTGAGATAATTGGATGTCAGCTCACACTCTTCTCTCTCTGTAGGTCTCACTGGGATACTGGGTTTGGGCCTTGTGGCGCCCAATTTAGCCTTTTCCCAGATGGTGACCACGTTTGGCTTGGCCGGCATCGTGGGCTACCACACTGTCTGGGGAGTGACCCCTGCCCTCCACTCACCACTGATGTCTGTGACTAACGCAATCTCAGGTTTGTTCCTCGCTTTTTTTCCCCTCACCTTAGGTTTTCGTGGGCTTATTCAGCTTTCCAACTGCTTTCAATGGGGTTTCTAAAGTGTTTGTTTACAAGTTGTATGGCTTGGCATCTGAGGTGGTGGTTGTGGTGATTTGGGCTCCCAGAGGAGGCAGGGGTGAGGCTATAAGTGAGGGGCTGAGCCATGTGGCAGGCTGTTGGGCTGCTCTTATTTCAAGCAGTGCCGAGCCATTGTTATTTCTTTCAATTGTAATTAACTTTAGAGAAAGGATTCCTCTGATACCACAGAATCATAAGTGCAGCATCCTTTAGGGGCTATTCTTAGATTCATCTAAACATTCAGCCTAGCAAGTCTGCAGGAGGCCATACCTGTCATCAGATTCACTGTGAAGCATAGGAATGGAAAACGCAGCTGGACAGCCAGGGTAGCATAGCGTCAGATGTTTCTTTTTGGCATGAGTCTTCATAGTGGTCCATGCAATGGTCCCTACAGCTGCTCGGGAGCTAGTCTCTTAGGCCCCCAGGAATGCTCAGATCTGAGGCAGGAGACTCACAGTAGGCAGGTGTGGGACCTGCCCTAGCTTGGAAGCCTCACTCGCACAGCTTCCAGGGTCTCCGAGGGGACCATGGCTAATTCCAATGGCACTGTACTTGGGAAAGCTCCAAGTTATGGCTTCACCATCATATACTTAGAGTTCCTTCGAGTGCAGAAGCAGTTTATCCACCAGCAGTCCCCTTTTAGTTCTTCTCTAATAACATAATTGATTTATATCTTTATCAGGGGAAACAGGGCTAGAAAGTTAGCAGAAGGCCAAATTTTTATGCAAAAGGAGAAAAGGTTTTGTTAACTCTTTGACCACAGTAGTACTTCAGTGACATTAGCGCTTGAGAACAAAAAAAAAAAAAAAAAAAAAAAAAAAAAGCGCTTGAGAACTTTCTCCTTTGTGTCTATACACGTGAGATCCTATAGTTGTGACATTTAATGTGGCCTCATCTCTATTATTCACCACCTTGATTCTTTCTTCCTAGGGCTGACTGCAGTTGGTGGACTGGCACTGATGGGAGGACATTTGTATCCTTCCACAACTTCTCAGGGCCTTGCTGCTCTTGCTACATTTATTTCCTCAGTCAACATTGCAGGTACACTGGCAATGGTGGTAAAAGAACCCAGGGTACTATTTTTTAAAAAAATATTTATTTAAGTAAGCTCTATACCCAGTGTAGGGCTCGAATTCACGACCCTGAGATTAAAATTCACATGCCCATCCTACTGAGCTTGTTAGGTGCCCCCTGAGTGCTATTTTTAATGAAGACATGAGAAGCAAATATAAGTTCATATAGAATAGACATACGGACTTTTTTAGACATTTGGATTTTGAGAATTTTATCATGCCTTTAAAAATTGTTTCACCCAGACCATAAATGCTCTCTGTGAAGAAAAATTATTTTGCCCATTTGTAATTTATAGAAACTGTTTGATAAAAGAACACCTCCTTTCCTAATGCCCCAAAATAAACAAGCAAAATGATTGTCTTGCTACAAGTTAACTGGAAAGTTATTGAATGCATAGTTTTGAATTAAGTTAACTTGTAGTTATCACCATAACATCTGTAAATGAGTATGCTTTTAGATAAAATTTTAGCTTTTTGCCTTATCCTAGTCCATGAAAACTGAAAGCCTAGCACATCACTTATGTAAACTTTTCAATGCTATTTTGTAGCTAAAAATTACTTAATGTGTCCAAGAAATCTGGTGCCTGTTGATATGGCATTTTTTCCCTTTTATCACTTACTGTAGGTTTAACAAATGGAATAACCTATTAGAAAAAAATACTAGCCTTTGATTTTTTGCATTCCCAAGCTGTTTGAATGCCGATTTACTTGTAGTCATGCAGAAATCGTTGGTTTTGGATTCTGATTGCAAGTTTTCTTCCTGAATATAGGGTTCTCGCATTCGATGAAACTGGCTTGAGTAATAGAATAAGTTTTAATTTTGAGGTCCTAAACTGTTACTTAATATATTTATCCCTAGGTGATAAAGATATGCCTAAAATAGAATATACCTGTTTAAAAGTCATGCTGATCAAAATACCTCTTTTCTGTTTTATATTTACTTTGATAAGGTGGCTTTCTGGTGACCCAGAGAATGCTGGATATGTTCAAGCGTCCCACGGATCCCCCAGAATACAATTACCTGTATCTGCTCCCTGCTAGTACCTTTGTTGGAGGATATTTAGCTGCCCTCTACAGTGGTTATAACATTGAACAAGTAAGAGGCTGTTTTGAGAATTTAAATTTTTGTCACTGTGTTTTCTTTCCAACTAGATTTAACATGATCATTACCAAAATTCAGGCTCTATCAAGCAAATACAATAATAATTCTAGAAACATCTTGGTCAAATAGAGCATGCCTGTCCTCTAAGAACCAGGACCCTGGATTCTAGAAACAGATTTGTTTGCTAACTGAATGTGCTAGCATGGGTTTACCTGTTGGTTTCTCAATTTTTCAACATGTAAAAAGGGCAAGAAGGTTATTAGTATCCTCTTTACGTACCTGGCTGGATTGTTGTAGGCATGCAGTGAAATAATAAGTAACAAAATTTGAAATTTTTCTGCTAAATACTATTAGTCGTTTTCCTACTTACTTATTACTTTCTTCCCCCACACATTCAGTACATCATCTCTTGTAATCAGATATTGTGTCGGTTCATTTAAAAAAGACAGTGCAAAAATGAATATTATATAGAAAAGTGGAAATAATCAAGTTGAACTTTTCAGTGACTATCACGAGAATGCAACTGCTCTGACAGCAGAAGAATCATGTCTCCCTTGGTTTCTGCTGTTTCCAACATTTCTTGTTGCATGAAAAAAATCTTTTTTTTTTTTTTTGAAAAAATCTTTTAAAGATCTTTTTTGAGAAGAGTTGGAGAGGTAGATGATAGAGACCCATGTCTGAATCCCATGTTGGCTATTCTCTGATCTTTGGCCTTGGAAGAATTATGTAACCTTTTTAAACTTTGGTTTTCTCTTTTGTAAAATAAGCATGATGATTCTTTCAACCTCTGTGAGTCTCCTGGGACTGACTTATAACATCAGTGAAGTATATGGCACAGTCCCTGACATTTACAGCATCAGGGGTGGCTCCTTTACAGTGTTTGGTCAGCTCTAGATCCCATGATAACTCTGTTTAAATGTAGGTGCTTTTATATGCGTTTATGCATGCTATCAAAGCTGGAAGAAACCAATATACATAAATTGCAAGTGCAAATTTAAGATATTTGATTTGTTAATAGTCCTAATGGATAGGAAAATATATTGAAGTTTTCAAAGAAGTCATACTGGTCCCTCTATTATAGTCCGAATTTAAAATTGTTCTTAGGAAATCATGTTTTCTCAAGAGAAGTCCTCCGTTCACTAATAGACTAAAAGTTTTGATAGTCTTTCTCTCTCTTTTCTCTTCCCTTTCATTTAAAAAGATCATGTATCTGGGCTCAGGCCTGTGCTGTGTTGGTGCCCTGGCCGGCCTTTCCACCCAGGGAACAGCTCGTCTTGGCAATGCGTTGGGCATGATTGGGGTGGCTGGAGGCCTGGCAGCCACCCTTGGAGGCCTAAAACCATCCCCAGAATTGTTAGCTCAGATGTCTGGAGCAATGGCTTTGGGCGGGACCATTGGTAAGCACTTGGTGGGATTCTGCTCTCATGTGAACGCATACCCATTTTTTAGCTCACTCTTTTGACATGGTTGGTACGGTTACTCAGTGTTAAATGTTTCAAAATGGGTGTATTTTAATGAGGACTCTACCAACTCTGATTCTTCACCAAAATAATTATGCTAGATACAGTTAATGATATTATTCATAACTTTTTAATTTGTTAGATTCTATTTTCTGTGCTTTTGAGATTACCTACATTATGTTTTTAGAAATACTTTGTAAAGGTGGGCTTATGTCTATGTCTTCCCAACTCTGTATTTAATGACGTAACTAACGTTGGTAGCTTGAAGTTGACCATGGTAGTTGCATTTTTACCATGGAAATCAACAAATGCTACAAATCTGGGTTTCATTTCTTGTTTTGTTCATTGTCCAGACCTAAGAAAGTGATGGAGAAAATATTAATAATGCAGCTTAAACTTAAAAGTGTGCTGTGTCTGGAGCCATTACATTGTGCCTATTACAAAATATTGAGCAGATATTCTTCCAGTATTTGAAAACTGTTATCAGATTCAAGCTGTTGCTCACATTGTTGACAATGAGTGAAGTTCTCACATCTATCTTGTTTCACTTTTGTCTTGTTAATGCAAACAAAAATATCAGCCAGCATTCCCGTAGGAACTACACTCATTTCATCAGTTGCAAACATTGGGTTGGTGACAGATACAAGAGTTTGGCAAAAGTCAACAAGTACGGTTCTGTGAAAGTCAATTGGCAACATGGAGTTTATAATAAAGAGTATCATATATTTTATTATTTGAAAATTATGTGCTACTTTGTATCATTAAAAACTCATATACATACTTATACATGCATATGTTTTTATCCCGAGGACCTGGTGGTTGTATATTCACCAGTATGACAGTATCTTTAGGCCTCATTTTATACTTCCCCAGGGAAGCTTTTTGCCCTTTCTTGATAGTCCCTGGACAGAAACTGGAAGGGGAATGTTTGTACTGTAGGTTCATGGCAGGAAAACCTTTAGACAGGATCTTAGGAAATATTCTGAGGCGCACTCCTCCTATATCACCTACTTAGAGCCATGCAGCTCTTTCACAGTCTCCTCATTTGGACATTTACTACCCAGGCATTTGCATTTTTTTGCCTTGGGACTTGGCTTCCACCCACCCACCTGAAAACCCAGGCCTTCTTCATATTCCAGCTGTTTCTTATGTGCTCAGGGAACAGGTGGTGGCTTGTGGAGAAGAGAGCTTGGGTTATTCATACAGTGGGGAGAATGTAAGGGTTTGATTGGAGCCTCAAGTAATCTGAAGAAATGTCAGGGGAATATTTGCAGGTTGTGATAGAAGAAACATCTGCTAGTGTTTGACATTTGGAGTTGGACTGTGTTTAGGTGTGTTGAAAAAACCTGCTGTTTTGAAAGGGTATGCATAGCCAGTGTCCTTAAACTTCTGTGTAGTCCCTGTAAGAGAATACTTAGCCCATAGTAGGAAGCAGATAATTACTAGTGACAAGGATGGAAACCCTTAAACGTGGTCTTTTTTTTTTTTCAATTGAGATATAATTGAGGTCCCTGGGTGGCTCAGTTGGTTAAGCGTCTGGCTCTTGATTTCAGCACAGGTCATGATCAGGCCCTGAGTTGGAGCTGAGCGTGAAGCTGGCTTGGGATTCTCTCTCCCCCACCTTTCCCCTTCCCGCAAACTTGGGTTCTCTCTCTCTAAAAATAAACAACTAAAATTGAGGTATAATTGGCATAATATCATATTAGTTTCAGATGTAGAAAATAATGATTCTGTATTTGTATATATTGCAAAAGGATCACAGTAAGCCTAGTAAACATCTGTCACCATACATAGTTGTAGAATTTTTTTTCTTATGATGAAAACTTTTAGGATAGACTCTTAGCAACTTTAAATAGGCGATACAGTATTACTAATTATAGTCACTCTACTGTACATTATATCCCTATGGCTTCTTTTGTAACTGAGAGCTTCACCTATTTTGCCCACCTCCCATCCCCTGTCTCTGGCCACCACCAGTCTGTTTTTTGTATCTAGGAGTTTTTTTTTTTTTTTTTAAGATTTTATTTATTTATTTGAGAGAGAGCAAGCAAGCCAGTGAGCAGGGGGAGGAGCAGAAGGAAAGGGAGAAGCAGACTCCCCGCTGAGCATCGATTTTTTTTTTTTCCCCTCCCACAATCCCAAGATCATGGTCTGAGCTGAAACCTGACTGAGACATCCACATGCCCCGTTTTCTTTTTTTTTTTTTAATTTTTAGATTTCACCTATAAGTGAGATCATATGGTATTTCTCTTTTTTTCACCTAGTGTTACCTTAAGGTTCATTAGTACTGTTACAAATGGCAAGATTTCCATCTTTTTTATTAATGAATATACTATTCAGGTGTAGTCTTTATTGTAGTTGCTTCTTAAAGATCTGTTGAGTTTTAATTTCTCTTTGACCTTCATTTCCCAACAGGATTGACAATTGCCAAACGGATCCAGATTTCTGATTTACCTCAATTAGTTGCTGCTTTCCACAGTTTAGTGGGCTTGGCAGCTGTGCTTACTTGCATTGCTGAGTACATTGTAGAATATCCACATTTTGCTGTGGACTCAGCAGCAAATCTCACCAAGATCGTGGCCTACCTCGGTACTTACATCGGTGGTGTCACATTCAGTGGCTCTCTTGTTGCCTATGGAAAGCTGCAGGGTAAGTGATTCAGCGTGACAGAGAGGTAAATAGCTGTTGTGTAGGGGGCTTCCGGGCCCATTTCAATGTCAGAAGATGGCTTCTGTGCTATCTTACATGTGCTGAGTGCTCTTTGAAAGCAACAGCAAAAACTACAAAGCAAATAAGATCTTTTGAGCCTCAATTGATTGCCTGCTTCTCATTCTCCCAGCTTTCCTTTTAATAGAGATGTTATAGTTCATAATGAATGTTTTGCATCAAAACTTTATGGCTTCATTATTGTAAAACAGATTCAAGATAAGTGAAACATTCACAGAGATTTGCATTAATGGAAAAAAATTGTTCACTCCAGAACCTGCTACGTGAAGAATTTGTGTAGCATTCAGAAATACATAACTCCTCCACGTCAAGATTGCTTCCCTTTATTGGTGCTTAAGAATCTCACAGAGCTGTGAAGCCATTTCTTCTGCAGGCAGCTAGTGGAGGAAATAAGTGCACAGAAATTTATGTAGAGGGACTAGTTGACATTTGGTAACATATGAGCAAAACTACGTCTTCATAATCCTTAGTCAGAGATGCCTGTGTGGAGTTCGCAGAAATGAACTTTATATGTTTTCCAGAATACGGAGAAGCTTGTTGGGTCAGTTTGTGAGATCGCTCTGTGGTACTTAGTTTGAAAACATAATCATTTCATGGCTCTAGCATGGCAGACTTGCTACTGCCAAGGTCAGCCATGAAAATAAAAGTAGGGAAAAAACCCCCTGACCTCACAGAGGCCATTTCTTTCGTTTTCATGAGTAAGTGAGTCTGTAGAGAAACTGGCTTGTGATATTAAAAAATCTGGTCCTGCCTCTCAGTAATCAAGCCATTAAGATTAAATAGAGAACTTCCATGAAACTTAAGGATCACCAAAGAACTTCAAGCTTACAATGCTTGAAAGCTTACAATGCTCTTGTCTCATGCTTTGTTTTTAAGAACAACTAGCAAACCAGGGCTCTTCTCCCTTGGGCTCAGTTGATAGAATCAGAAATGTTAATGGACTAGGACTCTCTTTTGAAGTTTTAAATGAAACCACACTTAACTTCTGTGTTGGTCATACAGGAAAAAAACAATTTTTAAAGATTCTGTGACAAAGAGTAAAGAAATTGTTGTGTGATCAAAGTAAAGAACAGTTAAGCTGAGCCATTCTTTTCCGACTTCTGTTAATATTTGTTATATGTAAGAGCCCTACTTTGCTTTTATGTTTCAGGACCTTTTTTAAAAATTCTTATATTAAAGTTTGGTATTTTAGGATTAAATGACATGCATTTAAGAGAGAGAGAGAGAGAGAGAGAGAGAGTGTGTGTGTGTGTGTGTGTGTATGTGAACGGGGGAGGGAGGATGGTTTAATGACATGTGCTAGGTTCTGACTGACTTGTGCACGGTCCTAGGTATCCTGAAATCCGCCCCGCTCCTGCTTCCTGGAAGGCACGCACTTAATGCAGGCCTGCTGGCTGCTAGTGTGGGTGGAATAATCCCATTCATGATGGACCCTAGCTTTACCACCGGCATTACCTGTCTGGGCTCTGTGTCAGCTCTCTCTGCTGTCATGGTAAGAAATTTAGGAGTGGAAAGCACTCAGGCACTGGCAGTATGTTGTTAGATTATGGTCTAATCTTATTTCTCTCTCTTCAAGACCCTTGATGGAATAAACATGTTTTGAAATGATGTTACATGTTCTTTTTAGGATCTGGAAAATACAGAAAAGGGTAAGAGGAAAATCACTGTTTCTCTCCACTTAATGGTTCCTTTCAAAGTTGTTGTGTGACATATTTTTGCTCTGGGTCTTTTCACTGGTGTTGGTGAATAGGAATTTTAAAAAGCCAAGTGTTTCAGTTCTGTTCATTAGGTGCCTATTTATTTATTTATTTTAAAGATTTTATTTATTAGTGAGAGACAGAGAGAGAGAGAGAGAGGCAGAAACATAGGCAGAGGGAGAAGCAGGTTCCTCAAGGGGAGCCCAATGTGGGACTTGATCCCAGGACTCCGGGATCACAACCTGAGCTGAAGGCAGACGCTCAACCGCTGAGATACCCGGGCGTCCCTAGGTGCCTACTTATTGTGACAAGGCCCGCAAAATAGTACTTTGGGTTTTATGCAATAAGCGTAAGATACTCCCTGCCCATTAGCTGTGCTCACATTTATTGGAAGCTATGTTACCAAGTTAAAGAATTACATAAAGTGAGATGCAGTTAATAAACCCTGAGAGTTCAGTGGGGGAGTTCAGCAAAGCCCTTCATGATAGGTTTGGTCCTCTTCTCCCTCTCTAATTTTTGCATTTAGTAATTTGATACATACAGTATTCTCAGTTGTCTATATGCTACAGTGTAGCATTTTATCATATCAGTGTATTATTCCTTTGCAGAACAACTCTGATATTCACTGATGCCTTCATGTTTGTCTAGTCTGGAGTCTACATTGTAGACAAGGTTTATGTTTTAGGTTTATAAAACAATTTATAGTGCTTAGCACAAAATTAGACATACAGTAATTGCTTATCAAACACATGATGGCTGCTTGATTCAAGATTTACAGTGTTAAACATAATACTTATTTTTATGTAATCCTGAGAGGCCTGATTTTGACAGAGAAACTTTAAAAAACTGAAAAGTAGGGGTGCCTGGGTGGCTCAGTCAGGTAAGTATCTGATTCTTGATCTCAGCTTCATTACATCTCAGGGTTGTAAGTTCAAGCCTCGTGTTGGGCTCCATCCTGAGCATGGAGCCTACTTAAAGAAAAAAGAAGTCTGAAAAGTAACTTAAAATTCTTTTTATGAATACTGACAGTACAATGTTTTTCTGACTTGTATTGCACTGATTTTTATTTTAAATGAAAAAAATGATTTTGGCATTTTTTTATCCAATAAAGCAGAAGAGATTAAAAAAAAGTCTCAAAACCAACAGCATAGGAACGTAAAACTTTAAGAATTACTATTTTTGAGAAGAGGTGAATTTGATATTTAAAGGTACTTTATGCTTATATGAGAATGAGTAAGATAAAATATGTTGTGGATTATTTTAACTGCTTTTGACTTAAGAGGCACATGAATACATTCACATCTTAAACTCAAAGTATGTATGTGGAATAAAAAGCAAAAGTCTTTCTCCCCATCATTCTATGTTTGTGTTTAGGGTTGCACCATGTTTATTGATTTGGGGTTGCACTAGAGAGACTTTCGATTCTGTTGTATTCCTCCAAAGAATTTTGATCATTATTTTTTATTTATTTTTTTTTGTAGGCAGCTAACTTGGCTGCATTCAGATTTTAAATCTGGTGCCCTTATGGTGGGGGCAGCTGAAATCTATTATTTATCCTTAAGAAGATTGCTCGGAGTCTGCCCACATATGCATAGTTAAAGAGCCAGAAATTTGAGCAGAGTTCATACATAGATTTTGGGGCTCCTTCTCCATAGCCTGCTCCTCGGCAGTTTCTCTTCTCACTTTCCAACTGTGGTAGTAACCCTAAATCCTACTCTTGGATCTTCAAATAGCAAAGCTATGGGCTTATATTTCTATTTTAGCTGTTTCTTTTGGCAGCACCAGGGGCCTGCCTTAGGTTAACACCATAAAAACTGGGAGATTTGCTCAGTGCTGTTACTTTTTTTTTGAGCCCAGACCCCTCTCTAGTTTCTGTCTGCTTTTCATCACTGCCTCTTAGGGATTTAGGGCCATTCCTGGGGGTGGCAGGGGGAGTGGTTCAGTGTTTACACCTGTTATATCTGTGGGAGACTTGATCAGCTAGGAGGCACTTCGTCATTACCAGCAGTGGAGCTTCAAGGTAAATATATTAGTTGGAAAACCAGAATGGTTAAGATCCAAGATGTCTAGTTTCAGAAGTTTTATTTTTAATTTATTAATTTTGATTTCTGCTTTGGATTTCATCCTAGGGTGTGACTTTAACAGCTGCCATTGGGGGTGCCGACATGCCCGTGGTCATCACTGTGCTGAACAGTTACTCAGGCTGGGCTCTGTGTGCCGAGGGCTTCCTGCTTAACAACAACCTGCTGACCATCGTTGGGGCGCTCATAGGCTCCTCGGGTGCCATCCTGTCCTACATCATGTGTGTGGTAAGAAACAGGTGTTGGAACAAAGAGGAAATGGTGTTCTGAAAAGAAGGATGTTTATTTTATTTGCAGTAAAAACGACTATGTCAGTTCTTACTTTTTCTTCAGTAGAAATCTCAGTGTTTCATTTGAATACATTTTCAAGATGGCTTTTTAAGTACCCGAGTGTAGATAATCAGGAAAGTTAAATACAAGGATAAAAAACCTGCCTCCCTCCGTCTGGAGATAGGCACTACAGATTTTGGTTTCTTTCTTTCTGTTTCTTTTTGTATTACACATCTGTGTATTTACTTGTCTGATTATACTGTATATTGTTTTACATTTTATTCTTTTAATCTTACTATATTCTTGTCATTTTCTTGTTCAAAATGCTTTTTAAATACTATTTTAAGGGACTTCATATGAATCCATCATATGGATATATAAAATTTACTTAATATTTCTCTAATGTGATACTTTTTATGATGTTTGGATTTTTAATTTTTCTTTGTACATAAGTACATCTTTGGCACTTCTGATTTTTGTCTTCGGATCGATTCCTTGAAGTGAAAGAAGTATGTTCATTTTTATCAGCTCTTTCTACTTATTACCGTGTTCTTTCCCGAGAACTTGCTCCAATTTACACTCCCACTGGTCATCTGTGAGGGTCCCTCTCTTGAAGTTTTGGGGTCAGCATGCTCTTTTTTAAAAAAGAAAAGAAAATTAAGAAAACAAATATTTCCTAGCTTTCTTTTTGTTTCTAATTCTCTTCTGGATGGCAAGAAGAAGATATCTTGCAAATGATTAAAGGTTTGACTAGGAAACTTTTTCAAATGATAGATACCATTTTTTTCTTTTCTTTTTTTTTTTTTAAGATTTTATTTATTTATTCATGAGAAGACACAGAGAGAGGCAGAAACATAGGCAGAGGGAGAAGCAGGCTCCTCTCAGGAAGGCCGATGTGGGACTTGATCCCGGACCCTGGGATCACGCCCTGAGCCAAAAGCAGGCACTCAATCGCTGAGCCACCCAGGCGTCCCAATTTTTTTGTTTTCATTACAGTATAGTTGACATACAGTGTTCTACTTGTTGGGGTGTATAATATAGTGATTCTATATTATAGACCTATATCTCTATAAAATCTCTATAAAATTCTGTACATTACTTAGTGCTCATCATAAGTGCCCATCACCTATTTCCCCCACCCCCCTGCCCACCTCCCCTCAGGTAACCATCAGCTGGTTCTCTGTAATTAAGGGTCTTTTTCTTGGTTTGTGTCATCTTTTTTTCCTTTGTTTGTTTTGGTACTGAAATTCCACATGTGAATGGGATCATATGGTATTTCTCTTTTTCTGACTGACTGGCTTCACTTAGCATCTAAAAAATGAACCTTTAACCCTTAGTTTGGCTTTGCTTCATTTGGTGAATTTGAATGACCAGCAGGCGGCAGCAGATTTTCATTATTACTTAAACTTGTGGTTGGTCAGAACTTGGATTTTAAAATTAAATGGGAGGATTTGAATTTTACCAAAGCCAGTGGCATTCTGATATGGGGGAGAGGTGAGGAGGACCTGTGTCTAGTTCTCAGAGTGTCATCATGGTGCCTTCTTTGTTTTTTTCCTAAATGGTTTTACTTAGGTTCTTAAATGTGTCAGTAGTATATTCCAGATTTGTGGGTTTTTTATTTCCTTCCCCTCCCTTTCTTCATCTTATTTCTTTTGTTATTATTGGTTATAGCAACTACAGAAACTTACAGTAGCAGTTCTATGACAGTAATTAGAATAAGGTAGTAAGAGGCACTTGTTGAAGATACTTTTTCCTCTGTGCACCTCTGTAACTATATCATCTTTCTCATATTTTTTCTTTCATATTTCTTATATATGTTTTCTGTATTTTTTTTTTCTTTCTGTTTCTACCACCTCAGGCATGCCATTTCCTGGCAGCATACCATAGATACTTTGTATTCCTGTAGTCTATAATATCTTTTTATAGCTGCCTGTGACCATAAGGGTCACTCTGGTTCAGACGCTCTGTTTATAATAGCAACCTGTATTAATTTAGATTCAAAGACAGTTGAAACTTTAATTTTCAAAAAAAAAAATTCAATTGCCAAAAGAAAAGATGTTTAATGTGGGGAAATTTGGAAGAAAGAGAAAAGGATAAATCATTTGTAATGCCATTACCACTTAACTTTTAAAATTTAATATTCTAATTCTGGTCTTTTTCATAAGAATATGTTCAGATACATTCTGCGTTGCTTAATTATCTCACTGGTACTTTTTTTTCTTCAGCGTACCTCCTTTTACATTTTGATTATTTCCTTAGGTAACATTTTTATAAGTACAATTACTTGGCCAAAGGGACTAAGAGCTTTTTGTTGGCTGTCCATATCGATGAACTGAATTCTGCAAAGGACTCTCCAGGCTAGGCTCTCACCAGCGGTGTCTGGGATGCTTGTTTTACTGTATATTTTCTGTTCCTACATCTTATTACAGAACAAAAAAGGAACAACAAAAACAAGCTTACTGTATTTTTCAATTTTGAAGATAGAAATTTTCTTTCCTTCTAAATTGTCCTGATTTCTGACTTTTCACATTAATCTTCATTGATTCTTGGCTTGTGCTTGTTTATTACAAGAAATTGTTTCTTCAGGGCTGGTGTTTTAGCAGTTCAGAGTGGTTCATAATAATAGTAGAAATAAAACAGCTGCTTGTAATTGGGCATAGTAGTAGGCATGAACATGCTGTAGGCATTAACGCTCGGCGCTTTACAAATATTAGTTCATTTAATCCCACACTAATTCTGGGAGTAGGAAATATTCTCATTTTACAGGAAGGTATGTATTTTTTATGTTATGTTTTTATTTATTTTTATTTTTTCACTTAAACTCAATTTGTCAAGGAAGGTACTTTAAGATCCCGTTGATTACTTGCCTTTGTGTTTATGGAGGCTGACTGAGCACCTGGCCCACTCATATGAATATAATAATTGCTAAGTGAACATTAGATGAATATTTTATTTGTTTGCTCATTTCATATTTTGGAATCCTCTCTGGATGGGTTATGGTAACAAATGTACTACCATATATCAATATCTTGTTATTATTACTAGTGTGTTTAACTTTGTTATTTTATTACTTATTGGGGAAACATGCAAATCCAAACCAGAACAGAGTGGTTTTATTATGTGAGAGGCAGTGGAATGCTCCCTGAGTGGCTAATTCATAATCCCTAAAATTGAATTTTTGTTCTGACAAAGAATTCTTTTGGGTGTCTTCTGAGCCACATGTTTGGTTATACAATATTCAATATTAAACCAAAAAATGTTGATAGTGTCCAGGCAACCAACTCAAATGAATAATTCACTTGATGTCCAGATGTCTTACAGGCATTAACCTCTTCATGATTTTACAGTCCATTTACTTGAGATAGTGTCCAAATTGCCTGGGAAATAGAGGCCTTGCAAAAATGGAACAGCATTTTCAGACCAAATTTTTGCAGTTTGTTACTTGTTTCCAAATGAAAATAGAACAGAATGAAGTGGATCAAAGCCAAACCAAAAATAATTTTTTTTTGCTTTGCAGTCAATTTTTCAGCACCCACAAAGCATTGAAATGAGAGATGATAGTAAATGGAGTATATATTATTATTGCTTTGGTTTTGTCTATTTTATGAGCTTTCCTTTGTTTTCAGATTTTTTTTTTCTTAGAGTTTGCTAGGAATTATGTGAATTAAGGCTCTCTTTAATGTAGCATACAATTTTCATTATTGGGCTTAATAACTTAAAAGGAACAGTCTTGGACAGTGTTGTGAATACTTTGTCTTGGAAGCTGGGAACTCCTCAATCTGTGGATCAGTGGTCACAGGATAGTCTCATTAATCACTTAAGCAAGCAAAAAAAAAAAAAAAAAAAAGAAGAAGAACAGAACAAAGATCTAAATAAACCCTAAACATTTGTTGAAAATATGATGTTGCAATGGTAAATTCAGAGATGAAAAATAATTTCATTTTTAAGAGACCACATGGAATCAGCTTAATGGTGATATAATTGTGGATATGTGTTCAACAAGTTGACTTTGATTGTTAAACTACTGTGTGGTTCCCTTTTTTTCTCCCAAAAATGCCATTAGATAGTGGGTAAACATTAATTAAATGTTCTCAAAAATTCTTTTCTTCTCCATTCAGTTTTACAGGGAGAGAATGGTTCCTTTTATTTTTATTTATTTATTTAAAAGTTTTTATTTAAATTCTAGTTAGTTAACATACAGTGTAATATTGGTTTCAGGAGTAGAGTTTAGTGATTCATCACTTATATACAAAACCCAGTGCTCATTGTAAGTGCCCTCCTTAGTCCCCGTCTCCCATCTAGTCCATCCCCTGCCCACCTTCCTCCATGAAACCTGTTTGTTCTTTACAGTTATGAGTCTGTTATGGTTTGCACCTCATTCTCTTTTTTTCTTGCCTTCCCCTGTGTTCATGTTTTGTTTCTTAAATTCCATGTATGAGTGAAATCATATGGTATTTGTCTTTCTCTGACTTACTTCCTTTAGCACTATACTTTCCAGCTCCATCTATGTTGTTGCAAATGGCAAGATTTCATTCTTTTTGATGGTTGAGTAGTATTCCATTATGTATATGTACCATAACTTTATCCATTCATCTGTTGATGAACATTTGGGCACTTTCCATAGTTTGGCTATTATGAATAATGCTGCTATAAACATTGGAGGGGGCCAGTGCCGCTTTGAATCTGTAGTTTTGTGTAGCATGGTTCCTTTTAAGCCAAGTTGGAATAAAGTGGTCATATCTTTGTATATCTGCCCCTCTACATCATGTTGCTCTGTCATCTATCCTTTTACAGGACTGTGTGATGTAGCCGCTTTGTGTGTTTGACTTTTTTAAAAGAAGTTATCTATGACAGAAATATGTCACTGTCTGAAATAGTCCTTTTAATTAGTTTTTAAGGCAAACATTTGGTAGAACATATTTCTAGTAATTTAATTTCAGAATCTTCTAATTCAAAACTAAAAGGATTTGTCAAAATCAACAAATATTGAGTGTTTGGAAGTCTCAGGTATTGCTATTTGGATTTTCTGTAAAACTTGGGTTTTAAGTATAGGATATTGGGTTAAGAATTTTAATCTTGGGCAGCCCGGGTGGCTCAGTGGTTTAGTGCTGCCTTCAGCCCCGGGCCTGATCCTGGAGACCTGGGATCCAGTCTCATGTTGGGCTCCCTGCATGGAGCCTGCTTCTCCCTCTGCCTGTGTCTCTGCCTCTCTCTCTCTCTCTCTCTCTCTCTCTCTCTCTCTCTCTCTCTCTGTGTCTCTCATGAATAAATAAAATCTTTTTTAAAAAAAGAATTTAAATCTTCATGTCAGATTGGGACTGTGTACCTAATTAAAAGCATTATTTGTTTTTCTTTGATCCTCTTATCTGTTCATAAATGTGTAAAGGTATTCTAAAGATACTTATTTTGGGGCAGCCCGGGTGGCTCGGCAGTTTAGCACCGCCTTCAGCCCAGGGCCTGATCCTGGAGACCCAGGATCTAGTCCCACGTTGGGCTCCCTGCATGGAGCCTGCTTCTCCCTCTGCCTGTGTCTCTGCCTCTCTCTCTCTCTCTCTCTCTGTGTGTCTCTCATGAATAAAAATAAATAAAATCTTAAAAAAAGATACTTATTTTGTATGTAATAATCTTAGACAAATTTACTAGCGTTTAGGTTCTGTAAAATATGAATGCTATGTCTGAGAAATAAGTTTAAGTCAAAAGAACAATTTAAAAAATTCTGACAGCATTTTGATCCATCATCTTTATGTTATTGATACGCTACCTTTAATCAAGTATGGCTCTTTGTTCATCTTCTCTGCTTCTTTTTCCTCCCTGCCTCTACCTCTGTCCACTTCAGCAAGTGTGTGTCCATGTCTCCATAATGGTAGCAGGCTGGCCGTCTTTGGATGAATGGTCATGAGTTTTTTCCTCCCAACATGTTACTTATCATTGAAAACCTCCAGGTGCTTTTGTTCTTTAATAATAAAGCAGTGTCTTTTTTTTTTTTAAATAATAGATTGACACATATCTTTTCCATGGTATAAACAATGGATCAATGATATGTTTATTATAGCTCTTAAAAGAGGATTTAATAATTTTTGAAATTTTTTTCTGAAGTGAGAAATCCAATTATCATGTAAAAATGTCTGCTTTGTTTAGGTACAGTGATTTGAATTCTTAAAAGCACTTGATTGCTCAAACCATCTAGCTTCTTTTTTTTTTTAAGATTTTATTTATTTATTCATAGAGACACAGAGAGAGAATGAGAGGCACAGAGACAGGCAGAAGGAGAAGCAGGCTCCATGCAGAGAGCCTGATGTGGGACTCGATCCAGGGTCTCCAGGATCATGCCCCAGGCTGCAGGCGGCACTAAACCGCTGCGCCACCGGGGCTGCCTCCATCTAGCTTCTTGTCTTGTCTTTTACCCCCACAGCTCCAGAGGTCTACAGATGAACTGTTCTAGACACCAGTGCGGCTATTGTCACATTTTTCAATTATTGCATTTGTGTGGCACATTGTTGGATGATTGTAAATGAGCATCCCTTATTCTTATTTTTTCCCCCCAATTGTTTTTCCAGTTAAAAGGACGGGTATGAATTTTAATGAAACAGTGTCTCAACTTACTCATCTGCCCTTTTGGAAGTAAATATTTTAGGAGCCTGATAAAGAACTCAGTCGCTTCTGTTACAGCTTCTGGGAGCTGTATGTAGTTGAATTGGAAAATAAGACCTTATCAACTTCACATTTCTCTTTTTCTTGACGACAGAGGGCAGCAGACTTCTAAATGCTGTGGATCGCTCTCTAATTCCTTCTCTTTGCCTCTTGACAGCTTGTAGCTGGTAGCAAGATTCACCTGAGGGATCTGTAGTCACCTTATAAAATTTCTCATAGATACCATTCTCTTTTACTCTGGTGAAATACATGTAATTATGGAGGTAGAACTTGCTTAATCAGTACACAGACAGTAGTAATGGATTGGAATTTTTCATTCATTTCTTAATGTTATTGGTCATTTTCCATTAAATTATTTTTTAAAGTTTTTTTTAAAACTAACTTTTACTGAAAATATATACATGTACAGTTGACTTTATAGATGTGATCCATGTGATTTGTTTTTTTAGATAATCAGGTAAACCTCATAAAATGATTATGAATTTTATATACACAGGATTCATACCACTTTCAAAAAGTTATATGGATACTCTCACAGCTAATAATTTTGCTTTCTAGGCAATGAATCGGTCCCTGGCTAATGTGATTCTTGGAGGCTATGGCACTACTTCAACAGCTGGTGGAAAACCGATGGAAATTTCTGGCACGCATACAGAAATCAACCTTGACAATGCAATTGACATGATTCGAGAAGCTAATAGCATTATTATTACTCCAGGTAAAAAAAAAAAAAAAAACCAAGAAAAGCAAACAACCTGTAATAGCTGTTGGAATTGGTTATTTTTTTTTAAATTAATTTATTAGAGACACAGAGAGAGAAAGAGAGGCAGAGACACAGGCAGAGGGGAAGCAGGCTCCATGCAGGGAGCCTGACGTGGGATTCGATCCCAGGTCTCCAGGATCACACCCTGGGCTGAAGGTGGCACTAAACCACTAAGCCACTGGGGCTGCCTGGAATTGGTTATGTTAATACAGTTTCTTATCATAGGGAAAAAGTTGAATTGGAACTTACTCAGTTTTGGAAATATAATGGAAACATCGAAGCAACCCTGTGATTACCAACTAAAAAATGTTGAGCATCTTTGGCTTAGGTTAATATTTTTGGGACTTACATAGAGATCTTACAAATCAAGGTAGTCCAGCTCAAGCCATGTCTTCCTGTGATTCTGTATGTATGTTTTTGTCATGTTTGAGTCTTGCTTTTTTTTTCTCCTTGATAGTTTTTGGAATTATTGTCAATATTAAATTAGATATAGTATATGAAAGTATCTAGTTCACTCATTAGACTCACTCAGTAAATAGAAATTTAATCTGTTTCTTTTCAAAAGTAAATATTTAAAAAATCATTGAGAGCCATGTGGTTTCCAATACGATGAGGTAACCTGCCTAGTAGAAAGAATTTGGCCTGGGAGTGACAACACCTCAGTTTTGTTCTGAATTTTGCCTCTTAACAATTGACATGATAGTGACCAAGTAATTGACTCTCCCAGCCTCAATTCCCTGATTCTCTGAGGGTTAGCTCAGTTTTCCTTTATTTTTTAATTTTTTTCTCTATCTTTCAAATTAAAAAAAATTTTAAAAATTTGAGTTCAATTTGCCAACATATAACATATCACCCAGTGCTCATCCTGTCATCAGTTTTCCTTTAATCATACCACAGAATGCTATGATATTACAGGTAATACGTTGCATTCAGTTTAAGATCCTAACTCTCTCATGCTGCATAGGAGTTTTCTATAAAGGAAATCTATTGATTTGACATGTGAGTGGTTTGCTGGTTGGCTGTATGCTGAGATGTAAATAGCTGACACCCATGGAACTGAATGTTCAAGTGCAAGCTTCCTCAACTGGGGCAGTATCTTTTTCTAGAGACATTTGAAGCATGTGGTTTTGGGTTTTTGTCTCACAGGCAGAGATGCTGGTGTCCACTAGTGTGTGGGAGCAGACAAACCAAATATGTTATATTGCCTGGGACAGTCCTGCATCATGAACCTGTCCCCATGTGAGGTGGCTTAGAGAAACACGGCTGGAGTATAGGGATAGACAGATGTAAAGGATATACTCTTTTCCCTTTAGGTATTTTCTATCTAGGGAAGAAGTCAGATCAATAAACAATGCAAGGTGGGTTATGATCAGGGCTAAATTGGACTATGTAGACACACTTTGTTTTTAATCATGAGGAAGTGAAGAAGGATTGTCAGGAAGTGAGGGTTTGTTTGGGGCCTGAAGGATAGATGCTGTTGGGGGTGAAAGGAAGGCAGGGGGAACAGCTTGGGCAGACACTTTTTACGTGAGCCACAACCCCTCCACCCCGTGTGGGTGTGGTGTGTGTGGGGAGGGGCTGCCGAGCAGTAACAGACCATGCAGAAGATTGAGAAGGGACCATTAGAAGATGAATTTGAATATGAAATTTAGGCCAATATTTTAAGAAGTTCAGAAGTTTGCTTTCATTTCTGGTCCTGTTAACAGATTGCCTTTTTTTGGTCATAAAAAGATGTTTTGATCAAGGCAGAAATTATTGTTCCTAAGATTTCAAAATAAAAGAATCACATTGTTCTGTGTCCTTAATATTCTTTGCAGGCTATGGTCTCTGTGCAGCCAAAGCGCAGTACCCCATCGCTGACTTGGTGAAGATGCTCTCCGAACAGGGCAAGAAAGTCAGGTCAGTGCTGGGGGTGTGAGGCTTGCAGTGTGTGTGTGTGTGTGTGTGTGTGTGTGTGTGTGTGTGTGTGTGTGTGTTTAAGAAAAGGAAAATCGAGGACTTGCGTTTAGATGACGTTCTTACAATGGAGTTTTACATACGGAATCACAAGTAAACCGAGTCATAAAAACCCTATTCTACCTTCAATCCTGTGACCTAGTTTTGCTGTCTCTCAGACCACAGAACCTAAATACAGGCTCATCTCAGAAAGGGAAACTTTATTATACTGGGTCTCAGGATTTTTACTAATGGGAACAAACAGAAGCCCTGTTTCTGGTTGGATTTGGGGGAGGAGGTCAAATAAAGCATTAGAAACCACATCAAGATCTATCTTTTTGGTTTCTTGTGTTCATCTGGATTGAAGAAAAATATCTTAAATGAGAGGTCTTTTGAACGGTGAGTGAGACCCAGTGGTGATCCTGTGCGCTGGTGAGTGTCTGACTGGGTTCACTTTCCTATTCTTCCATGAAAAAAACTGTTGCAGATGTTCTTTTCCTAACACCATACACTTTTTGAAATAAGAATTAGGGCAGTCGCCGTGCCTGCTGCCTGGCATTTGGGCACTGGACTGTGCTCTTGGGAGGATCTTGAGCTCAGGGGAGAAGTTGAGGACTTTGCATTTCCAGATTATTCCCCATGACTTTGGATGAAGGATTTGAGGGATGTAAATATGGGGTCAGTGGTGACAGACCGTTGTAGTACTTTGCATCTGTCCTGTGCACAGTCAGTGAAGGGACTGTCTGGAGTTATTCCCTGGGAGGATACCTGCTGCTTCTTTGCTAGAGAAGCTGGTTCTCTAGCACTTTCGTAGACATGGTACCACAAGTCAGAGAGACGTGCTAACTCTATTATTAAATAAAATTCGTTTGTTCACCAGAATGTTAATGTATGCTGACAGAAGTGTTAGTGTCTGTTAATGAAAATTCCTTTTTGACACCTATCTTGCATTTTTTCTGGGGCAGATAATAAGAAAATAAGCTCAACCATGTGCCCAGAATTAGAGTGTCTGTGCAAGACTGGGTGCAGAATCCTGCGTGTCCCAGCTATTAAGAGTGGTGAAGAGACTTCGATGATGAAATAAGTGCTTCTAACATCTTACTTTTTTATTTTAAAGATTTATTTATTTATTTGAGAGACAGTGAGCACACGAATGGAAGGGACAGAGGGAGAGAGAATCTCAAGCTGACTTCATGCTGAGTGCAGAGCCTTGATGAGCCTTGATCTCATGAAGCTGAGGTCAGGGCCCTGAGATCACGACCTGGACTAAAACCAAGAGTCTGGTGCTTAGCTGACTATGCCCCCTACCCCCACCCCGCGCACCTCAAGTGGGTCTAACATTTTAATTTAGTAGCAGCTGCATTTTTTCTCTTCCGTCCTTTCTTCTCTCCCTCCTTCCCCACTCTGCCTTCCTGCTATCCTTAGTTAGTGCGTTTCAAAGACAGAGTCAAAATACTATTTTGTGGTAGGACCAGCTTTTCTATGTTTCTGTGTTTAGTGTAATCTTAGAAAATTGAAGATAGAAGATGAGAAAAATCGCCAACTTCGGTTTTTGATTTTCACATACAAGGTCTCATTTCGGTCCCTAGTTCCTGTTTTCTTATCCAGTGTTAAATGGGCCTGCCCTTTTAACCACACAATTGCCACTTGAAGCATTTGCAGACCTACACAAGAATGTGTTAAATAATCTTTTATGACTTTCCTAAAAAGAAATTGTTTTTCTTTATTCAATCCACATGTGAGAAGTCTAATGTATTAGTAATGCCTTCTATTATCACAAATATTTAGGACATGAGTGGCAATCTTAATGAAGTAGAGAAAGATGCCTTTCCTGTCCTAGTTATCCTTTGAGAAGGGGATGATTAACCTGACATACTTCTCTTATTACCCATTGATGAGCCCATGTTAACCCAACATTTTGGAAAATCAGTTCAGGGTGAGGTGGATACAATGTTGGGGAGCACCAATACTGTGGGGTAGCTTGATGGAAGCAGGATGTGAGGGGAAAGGAATAAGAGGGATGGCAAAAATAACCTGAAAGGCAAAGGAATGAGACAAATGAAATTGCAGTTTCTGACCTGATTAAGATTTGATTTTGATCATGAGGACATAATAAAGTAAATTGCTATTTTAGGATGATTTCTGTCACCTTGCGTGGGAAAAAATAATTACTTAAGCTGTATGGGAGGTATTTAATGAAACATATATGAATAGTATCTCAATTATAATTTGTGTTTTATTGAAGTAATTTTGCAAACAGAACATGAGACATTATATGAGTGTTCATCATTTCACATAATTGTCATAGTTCAAATAATTTTTTAGTAATAACCTTATTAATAATTTATTATGTAGGATCAGAGTAAAATTGTTCAGTCTGATTTCTCTATTTGTGAGTTAGGAAAAGTTAGCTGACATTGATCAATTTCATAATAAAGATGAAATTGTATATTAACATATCACTGTTTTTTTACTGTGGTCTGTTGCATTTTCAACATGGGCTTTGTAACAAGTTGTGCAGATTTCACGTTTGTATTAAGTGGAAGATTCCAGAAGTGTTCTTGCTAACACAGTGACAGTAGATTATTCTATTTTTCCTTTCTAGTTTCTGAGTGGAGACTTTTTTATTTAAAGGGAGTGATAGAAACTCTTGATTTTTGTCTGATGTGCATTGTTATCTTTTCCTAGGAGAAATGCAGATTTCCTTGATGAAGTTAGGAATATGTTTATCCATAGATGCTAGCTTTTTTTTTTTTTGAGATGAATGTCTGTTTGCACAAGAGATGGCTGCAGCATTACCTCGTGTTTTAATGAAATAAATCTGTATTTACAGTTTGCAGTAATTTAGTCCTTTCATCACCCTGTGGAGCTCCCACGGTGTTCATTGAGCACAGCTGCTGGGCCTCTGGTTCTAGTAGATCTTTGTGCCTCAGGACCCAGCATGCCTAGCATCCAGATGTGGTGACATATTCGCACACATCCCCCGTGGAAATATGCCAGTGTGGACATACGATTGTCATCAATTAGTTATGCCCAAGTGGTGCCAAGAAAAATTGCATCTGTCATACAGTCTGTCTGGCTTCATGGCCCATGATTGATTTAGAGACACTCTTGTTTTCCTTTACTTTGGCTATAGTCATAACATGCTCACCGGGAGCTGAGATTACATAATGAAGCACATGACATTTCATGACAAGGGCTCATGAGTGCTCACGGACTTAGACTTTCTTTAGTGGCCAGTATATTGTTGCTTCCCAGTGGCCCAGAACACCTCTATAACTTACCTAACTTATGCTTGATCTCTAAAAGCATTTTATTACAAAAATCTTATGCTATAAGATTGCAGGCATTTTTTTCTCTTTATTTCCCAATAGTTGGATTGATAGGATGTGCTTTTTATTATAAAGCAGAGATGGTGTTCCCAGTGAGTAATTCTTGGAAAGATGTGTAAATTTTTTTCTTTTTGCAATTCATCACTGCTTGATTTTCTTTTCAGAATCCTTTCTGAAGCATCAAGCAGTGATTAATTGCAAGTCTTTTGAATTTATGAAACCACCTTTCAATTTCTTTGATTTGACTAATTGATGTTACACATTGCTTTCCTGTTAATGTTCATCTATATCTTTCTATTAATAGTTTGTTGATAGAAATTTATTGCTAGGTATTGAGATAAAAGGATGCATAAGCCCAGTCCCACTCTCAAAAGTTTGTGGTTTCCAAGAAAACAAACCTATCAACAAATGAATCAGTGAATGCATTCTATTTAATGTGATAGTGTGCTAGGAAAAGTAGAGTAGAAGGAGGGTCAGAATGCAAAGGAGAGGAGCAGTTAATTGTCCAGGGGACATTTTAACCCTTTTATGCTACTCATTTTTTTTTTTTCCTTTGGCAGGTTTTTAAAAACATTTAATCTTTTTTTTTTTTTTTCCATTTTCTGTCTAAATACATCTAGCTGCCAATGATATTTGTGGTCTAATAGTGTTTTCAGTCTCATGTGACATGGCTACAGGTTTAAATATACGTTAGTTTTGCTAAGGAATCCATTCCTTGAAGATATTTCAAGATAGATTCTTTGTTCATGGATTAAATTTAATTCAAGTAAACAGAATTTAGCCTTCATAGATTTGTTATATATTGGGGTTCAGGAAGAGATAGAATATTCAAATTTTTAAAGTAATAAAGGCACATGTGCTTCTGAAGAGAATAGATACTGGTCCGATGAAAGATTTTGTATTTGAGTAAAGAAATAAGACATTATTAAGCATTTTTATGACAGCTTTGCAATACCTTCTTTTTAAACGTGCCTCTTCATGTTAACGACCATTCACTGGACAAATAATTATGCAGTGTTTTGTGCCAGACAGTGTTCTAGGTCCTGAGAATACATCTGTGAATACACAGATGAAAATTCCTGACCCTGTGAAGTGTACTTTCCCTGGGAGGTTATTTAATAGGCTTTAAGATATTCTGATTCAGAGATACTTAGAGCCCCATTGTGTTTCCAGCTCAGATGCTAGATAAAATGACGACAGACAACTGTAGCATAGATTATTGCATCAGAGTTTCAGAGTTACCACTGGTACTATTAGGTGAATTAGCCAATGCTTCAGGTTTTCTGAAACAATATGATGTATTTCTTTGCACTTTGTAATGAGCCTGTCTTTTTGAAAAACATAGTGTGAGGAAGGTGATTACAATGGGAGTTATTTGTGGAATTAGTCGTATGAATGAAACTTTTGGTGGAAGAGAGGAAAACAAAAGAAAGTATGCACATCCACTCACATCTGTGTTCAGCCTATTGTATAGAATTGCCAGTAATTTCTCAGATCAGAGGTGTCTGTTGTGCTCTTTGAAAGCAACCCTCTTCCTCCCAGATTCAGACTGTTGGCCAGACTACCTTTGGCTTTCTGTGTATACTGCTCACAGCGTATCGGTGTGGTGGAAAGAAAGCGAGTGATGTAGGTGCTTTGTACAGCCTCTGCTGTACCATTCATTCCAGGACTCATTTCTCTCACTGTCTTGTCATAGGCATTCTGGTGGTCTGAGGGAGCAAGGCTTGCTTCTGATGAAACTGGCACCTCTGACCATCAGGGTATTTTTCGGCTTCTTGTTCTGGTATAATAAACTCTGAGCTGAGATTCTTCAATGAGGTTCACGTACATGTGGCAGAGTATAAATAAATACAAGTCCTTTGCTCATTTCGTGTTCCAGTTCTTCAGTATCTTGCATGCAATTTCCATCTTATGGTGTTCACCAGCCATTGCCTTTGAGCAGCCATTCAGCAACGTCATTAAGCTTATTCAGACGGGAAGATGAAATTATGTATGATTTTTACCACTTCTCTGTAATATGCCACAATATAGTATTTTAGAACATGAGTGGCAAATAGAATTTAAGTTGTTCCTGTGATATCATTCTTCATAGTCTTGTTGGTTATTTTGAAATAAAAAGCACGTCAGTCGTCATGCACCTTCTATTCTGGGCTTGTTTGCTGGATTTGGCTCAGTGTTGGAAAAAAGACAAAGTTGGGCACAATCTATTAAAACATCCTCGGAGGGGAATGGGTAGTGTTGTGACGTGGTTCTGCAGAGGGCTGCATTGATGTTTGCACTTCCGTCTGACCTGATCCTCCTTAGATGACTTCTCATTCTTTGGGTGACCTCAGTGTCACAGGCTACGTGCATATAATGGAAAATGTGATGCTAGCCCTCTGTCACACATTTTCTCATTCACAGTCATAGAACAGATTTCCATTATTCTATATTAGAAAAATTGTGCCCCTGAGACATTTTTGTAAGCTCTTTAACATTCATAATTTTTTTCCCTGAAGAAGGGAAGGCCATAGATGTGAGCACCAGATTTCAGATCAGAGTAGCAGTTCAGTTCTTATTTGCCTTCAAAAAAAGAAAGAAAGGTACATAAAGTTTCTCTAATTCTGGCTGTTGGAAAGTTCTAGGAAATTAAATGAACTTTTTTTTTTCATTCAGAATTGTATAAGTGAGTTCTTCTGAACCACCGCTTCTAAGAACTTTCACAATTTCTTTTTTTTTTTTTTTTTAATTTTTATTTATTTATGATAGTCACAGAGAAAGAGAGGCAGAGACACAGGCAGAGGGAGAAGCGGGCTCCATGCACCGGAAGCCCGACATGGGATTCGATCCCGGGTCTCCAGGATCGCGCCCTGGGCTAAAGGCAGGCGCTAAACCGCTGCGCCACCCAGGGATCCCGAACTTTCACAATTTCAAAGAGGTGGGTGTCTATCCTTTTGCCTAAGAAGCCTCACCAGAAAGTTAATTCTGCAGTCTTTCTCATTAATTAGTTTTGGTGGACAGCAATTATCTGGTCAGGAGGATTTTTTCCCCCACTATTTCTCTTCAGATGAATAAGCTAACCTTACCCAGCTGGTCCCAGCCTTTTTGCCAGTAAGGATAATTTGTGTAACATTTGCGCTGTTTCATGTTTTATTCTAAACTGCATTTACTACAGTTATTTCTTAAACTTGTGCTTTTAATTAGTGACTTGTAGCTGTTAATCAGAAGTTCTGATGAGAATGTGATAACCACAGAAACCTGCCTTTTTTAGAGCCCACCATATTTTTCACAGGTGATATGGATGGTAAGATTACAAAAATAATTAAATATAGTAACATCTTTTTATTACCTTCATGGACCCTCCTCAGAATGGAGCATTGCCATGTGCAAACATAGAATCCAAGAGTCCTTATGGTGTATGTAGCCCAAATGAGTGACTCTTCATCATGTCTGCTGTGGAGCTCCCTGCCTGTTTTGTGACAGGATACAGTGCACACATAGTTGGTGTAATTCTAAATAGAGGAGTCCTGCCTTAGGAAGTAGTTGGATTGGAGAATCTTAAGGATCTATTTCAAGTCTTTTTTAATTTTAATTTTTATTATTTTAATTTTTAATTTTTTAGGTTTTTATTTTAATTCCAGTTAGATAACATACAGTGTAATATTAGTTTCAGGTGTCCCAAGTCAACACTTCCATACAGCACCTAGTGCTCATCACAGCAAGTGCACTCCTTAATCCCCATCATCTGTTGTACCCATCTCCCACCCACTTCCCCTCTGGTAACCGCCAATTCTCTATAAGTAAGAATCTGTTTCAGTTAGTATCTAAAAATACGTGAAGAACTTAAAAATACATGAAGAACTTCTAAAACTCAACACCCAGAAAACAATCCAGTTAAGAAATGGGCAGAAGATGTGAATAGACACTTTTCCAAAGAAAACATACAGATGGCCAACAGACACATGAAAAGCTTCTCAACAGCACTGTTCGTCAGGGAAATGCAAATCAAAACTACAATGAGGTATCACCCCATACCTGTCAGAATGCCTAAAATTAACAACGCAAGGAATAACAGGTGTTGGCTAGGATGCAAAGGAAGGGGAACCCTCTTGCACTTTTGGTGGGATTCCAAACTTGTGCAGCTACTCTGGAGAACAGAATGGAGGCTCCTCAAAGAGTTAAAAATAGAACTCCCCTGTGATCCAACAATTGCACCACTAAGCAGTTACCCAAAGAACACAAAAATACGAAGTCAAAGGGATATGTGCAGCCTGATGTTCATAGCAGCATTATCAACAATAGCCAAATTATGAAAACAGCCCTCGTTCACCGACTGATGAATGGATAAAGATGATGTGGTGTGAAAAAAAAAAAAGATGTGGTGTATATATGTGTATATGCACAATGGAATATTACTCAGCCATCAAAAAGAATTAGATCTTGCCATTTGTAATGACATGGGTGGATCTAAAGGATACTACGCTAAGTGAAATAAGTCTGAGAAAAATACCATATCTTTTAAAAGTTCTATAGTGAAAGGTTCTCTTTTATATACCTTACAATTCCATGGTGACAATTATTCTCTTAACAATCTTTGAAGATTTTATTCCACTGCCTTCTGGCTTCCCTTACTTGGAAATATTACAGATTGAGTTCCAGACCAAGGCAGAAATCTCTTAAGGCCTTTATTTTTTTTAATAAATTTATTTTTTATTGGTGTTCAATTTACCAACATACAGAATAACACCCAGTGCTCATCCTGTCAAGTGCCCTTCCCCCCACCCCGTGCCCGTCACCCATCCACCCCCACCCCCCGCCCTCCTCCCCTTCCACCACCCCTAGTTCGTTTCCCAGAGTTAGGAGTCTTTATGTTCTGTCTCCCTTTCTGATATTTCCCACACATTTCTTCTCCCTTCCCTTATATTCCCTTTCACTATTATTTATATTCCCCAAATGAATGAGAACGTACACGGTTTGTGCTTCTCCGATTGACTTACTTCACTCAGCATAATTCCCTCCAGTTCCATCCACGTTGAAGCAAATAGTGGGTATTTGTCGTTTCTAATGGCTGAGTAATATTCCATTGTATACATAAACCACATCTTCTTTATCCATTCATCTTTCGATGGACACCGAGGCTCCTTCCACAGTTTGGCTATTGTGGACATTGCTGCTAGAAACATCGGGGTGCAGGTGTCCCAGTGTTTCATTGCATCTGTATCTTTGGGGAAAATCCCCAACAGTGCAATTGCTGGGTCGTAGGGCAGGTCTATTTTTAACTCTTTGAGGAACCTCCACACAGTTTTCCAGAGTGGCTGCACCAGGTCATATTCCCACCCACAGTGTAAGAGGGTTCCCCTTTCTCCGCATCCTCTCCAACATCTGTGGTTTCCTGCCTTGTTAATTTTCCCCATTCTCAGTGGTGTGAGGTGATATCTCATTGTGGTGTTGATTTGTATTTCCCTGATGGCCAGTGATGGGGAGCATTTTCTCATGTGCTTGTTGGCCATGTCCGTGTCTTCCTCTGTGTGATTTCTCTTCATGTCTTTTGCCCATTTCATGATTGGATTGTTTGTTTCTTTGGTGTTGAGTTTAAGAAGTTCTTTATAGATCTTGGATACTAGCCCTTTATCTGATACGTCATTTGCAAATATCTTCTCCCATTCTGTAGGTTGTCTTTTAGTTTTGTTGACTGTATGCTTTGCTGTGCAAAAGCTTCTTATCTTGATGAAGTCCCAACTGTTCATTTTTGCTTTTGTTTCTTTTGCCTTCGTGGATGTATCTTGCAAGAAGTTACTGTGACCGAGTTAAAAAAGGGTGTTGCCTGTGTTCTTCTCTAGGATTTTGCTGGAATCTTGTCTCACATTTAGATCTTTCATCCATTTTGAGTTTATCTTTGTGTATGGTGCAAGAGAGTGGTCCAGTTTCATTCTTCTGCATGTGGATGTCCAATTTTCCCAGCACCATTTACTGAAGAGACTGTCTTTCTTCCAATGGATAGTCTTTCCTCCTTTATCGAATATTAGTTGACCATAAAGTTCAGGGTCCACTTCTGGGTTCTCTATTCTGTTCCATTGATCTATGTGTCTGTTTTTGTGCCAGCACCACACTGTCTTGATGACCACAGCTTTGTAGTACAACCTGAAATCTGGCATTGTGATGCCCCCAGCTATGGTTTTCTTTTTTAAAATTCCCCTGGCTATTCAGGGTCTTTTCCGATTCCACACAAATCTTAAAATAATTTGTTCTAACTCTCTGAAGAAAGTCCATGGTATTTTGATAGGGATTGCATTAAACGTGTAAATTGCCCTGGGTAACATTGACATTTTCACAATATTAATTCTTCCAATCCATGAGCATGGAATATTTTTCCATCTCTTTGTGTCTTCCTCAATTTCTTTCAGAAGTTCTATAGTTTTTAGGGTATAGATCCTTTACCTCTTTGGTTAGGTTTATTCCTAGGTATCTTATGCTTTTGGGTGCAATTGTAAATGGGATTGACTCCTTGATTTCTCTTTCTTCAGTCTCATTGTTAGTGTATAGAAATGCCGCTGACTTCTGGGCATAGATTTTGTATCCTGCCACGCTACCAAATTGCTGTATGAGTTCTAGCAATCTTGGGGTGGAGACTTTTGGGTTTTCTATGTAGAGTATCATGTCATCGGCAAAGAGGGAGAGTTTGACTTCTTTGCCAATTTGAATGCCTTTAATGTCTTTTTGTTGTCTGATTGCTGAGGCTAGGACTTCCAGAACTATGTTGAATAGCAGTGGTGAGAGTGGACATCCCTGTTGTGTTCCTGATCTTAGGGGAAAGTCTCCCAGTGCTTCCCCATTGAGAATGATATTTGCTGTGGGCTTTTCGTAAATGGCTTTTAAGATGACGAGGAATGTTCCCTCTATCCCTACGCTCTGAAGGGTTTTGATCAGGAATGGATGCTGTATTTTGTCAAATGCTTTCTCTGCATCTAATGAGAGGATCATATGGTTCTTGGTTTTTCTCTTGCTGATATGATGAATCACATTGATTGTTTTACGAGTGTTGAACCAGCCTTGTGTCCCAGGGATAAATCCTACTTAGTCATGGTGAATAATTTTCTTAATGTGTTGTTGGATCCTATTGGCCAGTATCTTGTTGAGAATTTTGCAACGATGTTCATCAGGGATATTGGTCTGTAATTCTCCTTTTTGGTGGGTCTTTGTCTGGTTTTGGAATTAAGGTGATGTTGGCCTCATAGAATGAATTTGGAAGTACTCCATCTCTTTCTATCTTTCCAAACAGCTTTAGAAGAATAGGTATGATTTCTTCTTTAAATGTTTGATAGAATTCCCCTGGGAAGCCATCTGGCCCTGGACTTTTGTGTCTTGGGAGGTTTTTGATGACTGCTTCAATTTCCTCCCTGGTTATTGGCCTGTTCAGGTTTTCTGTTTCTTCCTGTTCCGGTTTTGGTAGTTTGTGGCTTTCCAGGAATGCGTCATTTCTTCTAGATAGCCTAATTTATTGGCGTAGAGCTGTTCATAATATGTTTTTAAAATCGTTTGTATTTCCTTGGTGTTGGTAGTGATCTCCTTTCTCATTCATGATTTTATTAATTTGAGTCTTCTCTCTCTTCTTTTAAATAAGGCTGGCTAATGGTTTATCTATCTTATTAATTCTTTCAAAGAACCAACTCCTGGTTCTGTTGATCTGTTCCACAGTTCTTCTGGTCTCGATTTCGTTGAGTTCTGCTCGAATCTTTATTAACTCTATTCTTCTGCTGGGTGTAGGATCTTTTTGCTGTTTTTTTCTGTAGATCCTCTATGTGTAAGGTTAGCTTTTGTCTTTGAGTTCTTTCCAGTTTTTGAATGGATGCTTGTATTGCGATGTATTTCCCCCTCAGGACTGCTTTTGCTGCATCCCAAAGATTTTGAACAGTTGTATCTTCATTCTCATTAGTTTCCATAAATCTTTTTAATTCTTCCTTAATTTCCTGGTTGACCCTGTCATCTTTTAGCAGATGGTCCTTAACTTCCACGTGTTTGAGGTCCTTCCAAACTTCTTGTTGTGATTTAGTTCTAATTTCAAGGCATTATGGTCTGAGAATATGCAGGGGACAGTCCCAATCTTTTGGTATCGCTTCAGACCCGATTTGTGACCCAGTATGTGGTCTATTCTGGAGAAAGTTCCATGTGCACTTGAGAAGAATGTGTATTCAGTTGAGTTTGGATGTAAAGTTCTGTAGATAATCTGTGAAATCCATCTGGTCCAGTGTATCATTTAAAGCTCTCGTTTCTTTGGAGATGTTGTGCTTAGAAGACCTATCGAGGGTAGAAAGAGCTAGATTGAAGTCACCAATATAAGTGTATTATTATCTAAGTATTTCTTCACTTTGGTTATTAATTGATTGATATATTTGGCAGCTCCCACATTCGGGGCATATATATTGAGGATTGTTAAGTCTTCTTTTTTTTTCTTAAAGATTTTATTTATTTATCATAGGGATGCACAGAGAGAGAGAGAGAGAGAGAGAGAGAGAGAGGCAGAGACACAGGCAGAGGGAGAAGCAGGCTCCATGCAGAGAGCCTGACGTGGGACTTGATCCAGGGTCTCCCTATCATGCCCTGGGCTGCAGGCAGCCTAAACCTCTGCGCCACCGGGGCTGCCCTGTTAAGTCCTCTTGTTGGATAGATCCTTTAAGTATCAGATAGTGTCCCTCTTCATCTCTCACTACAGTCTTCGGGGTAAATTTTAGTTTATCTGATATAAGGATGGCTACCCCTGCTTTCTTTTGAGGACCATTCGAATGGTAAATGGTTCTCCAACCTTTTATTTTCAGGCTGTAGGTGTCCTTCTGTCTAAAATGAGTCTCTTGGAGACAGCAAATAGATGGGTCCTGCTTTTTTATCCAGTGTGAAACCTTGCGCCTTTTGATGGGGTCACGTTCACGTTCAGAGTTACTATTGACAGATATGAGTTTAGTGTCATCGTGATACCTATTCAGTGCTTGTTTTTGTGGATTGTTCCACTGAACTTCTTCTTAAAGGGGAATTTTAAGAGTCCCCCTTAAAATTTCTTGCAGAGCTGGTTTGGAGGTCACATATTCTTTCAGTTCCGGCCTGTCTTGAAAGCTCTTTATCTGTCCTTCCATTTTGAATGAGAGCCTTGCTGGATAAAGTATTCTTGGTTGCATGTTCTCATTTAGGACCCTGAATATATCCTGCCAGCCCTTTCTGGCCTGCCAGGTCTCTGTGGAGAGGTCTGCTGTTACCCTAATACTCCTCCCCATAAAAGTCAGGGATTTTTTGTCTCTTGCTGCTTAAGGATATTTTCTTTATCTTTGGAATTTGCAAGCTTCACTATTAAATGTGGAGGTGTTGAATGGTTTTTATTGATTTGAGGGGGGGATCTCTCTATTTCCTGGATCTGAATGCCTGTTTCCCTTCCCAGATTAGGAAAGTTTTCAGCTAGGATTTGTTCAAATACATATTCTGGCCCTCTGTCCCTTTCGGCACCCTTGGGAACCCCAATTAAACGTAGGTTTTTCTTCCTCAGGCTGTCGTTTATTTCCCTTAATCTGTCTTCATGGTCTTTTAATTGTCTGTCTCTTTTCTCCTCAGTTTCCCTCTTTGCCATCAACTTGTCTTCTATGTCACTCACTCATTCTTCCACCTCGTTAACCCTCATCGTTACGACTTCTAGCTTGGATTGCATCTCATTCAATTGATTTTTAATTTCTGCCTGATTGAATCTAAATTCTGCAGTCATGAAGTCTCTTGAGTCGTTTATGCTTTTTTCTAGAGCCACCAGTAGCTGTATAATAGTGCTTCTGAATTGGCTTTCTGACATTGAATTGTAACCCAGATTTTGCAACTCTGTGGGAGAGAGGACTGTTTCTGATTCTTTCTTTTGAGGTGAGGTTTTCCTTCTAGTCATTTTGCTCAGTGCAGAGTGGCCAAAAACAAGTTGTATTGGGAAAAGGAGAAAAAGCGAGAGAGAGAAGGAAAGAAAAGAGAAAAAGAAAAAAGAAAAAGAAAAAAAAGGAAAAAAGAGAAGAAAAAGAGAAAGAAAAAGGAGAAAAAAAAAAGGGGTGGGGTGGGGGAAGCAATCAGAAATCAAGAAGAAAGAAAGAAAAAAAGCACAAAACAAAACAAAAACAAAAAACAAAAACAAAAAAACACGGGGGAGTATCTTCCGATTCTGTATACTTTAAGTCCCTTGACTTCCCCTGGACCTGGTCCGTCCAGCTGGTCTTCTGGGGGAGGGGCCTGTTGTGCTGATTCTCAGGTGTTAGCACCTGGGGGAGCTGCTCTGCCCCTGCCTGCTGCAGGGCTCAGTGGGGGTTGTTTACCCCGTGAGGCCCCAGGAGGAACAACCCCAGTGGCGGGGCCAGCTCTGCAGCCCTGGAGTCAGCTCCCGCAGTAACTCCAGAGCTCTCCGTCTGCAGGGCCTGGGGGCTCCGGGGCGGGGCCGCTGATCTGCTCAGCTCGGGGCAGGAGCGTCCTTGCTGTCCTGGGCCCTCCCGGCCTCTTCCTGTCCCGGGGGAGGGCGGATCCTGGGCTGTGTCCCGGCGCCCTGTGCTCCCGGCCTGCGCTGTTGGATTCGCGCTCCCGCCCCGCAGCCCCCTCCGCGGAGCCGCCGCCCGAGCCCCTCCGAGCTGCTCCGGGTCCCGCCGTGCGCTGCAGCCCTTAGGGAGCTCGGCGCATCTCCCGGGGGCGCAGGTGCCTGTCACTGTCCCAGGGAGCCCGAGGGCATCCCCGCCCTCCTGGGTCCTGCTCTAACTCCCTGCGGGCCCCTTTCCGCCCGGGATGGTTGGTGCAGCTCCTGCTCCTCCGGGACGGGGCTCTCCTGTCCTGGGGACACTCGCCCCGGCCTCAGCCCGGCTCCTCGCGGGGCCCCTCCCCCTTGGAGGCCTTTTGTTTCTTTCTTTCTTTTTCCCCCGTCTTCCTACCTTGATAGAAGCGGGAACTGTTCTCACTGTAGCATTCCAGCTGGTCTCTCTTTAAATCTCAGGCCGAATTCGTAGATTTTCAGGATGATTTGAAGGTTGTCTAGGTAATCTGGTGGGGACAGGTGACTTGGGGACCCTACTCTTCCAGCATCTTGCCCCTTGTCTCTTAAGTCTGATCTTGGATTTCCCAGCCTCCAGAACTGTGAGCTGGACATGTTTGTTGTTCAGCCACCCAGTTTATGATATTCTGTTATATTCTGTTATAGCCCAAACAGACTAAGACATTCTTGTTCAAGGACTTGAATGGCTTTCTCCCTGAGAAATGTCATCATCATTATCACTCTTGAAAAAATTCTTTTACTGGAGATCTTTGGCTGGTAAGTGACAGAAATCTGAGAAATCCTAAAGTAGAGGAATAAGGAGAAAAATGAAGTGACTCCCAGAAACCCGTTCTGAGTCTAGAAGCTTGACCCTGACTTGTCTGTAACTGCAAGAGGGAGCAGCAGCTCCAGGACAGCAGAGTGAGGCCCAGAGCCTTCCCTCCGCCTGGTTCTTGGGCTGACTAGCAGCTGCCAGCCATCCATGCCCATGCTCCAGTCCTCTGTTTTGACTCTTAAGATTTTATTGATTTTTAAATGTTTATGGTTAAAAATGGGAAGAATAAATAGGCTTTCAACAAGTGAAACTTTAAAAAAATTTCCCTTTGTTAGGTCTTTTTCCTCATTAATTTTTCAGCTTCCTAGGAGCTTAGAACAACATATTTAGGAAAACTTTGAGAAGATGGTATTGGGAAGGTAGAGTTCCCAAATACAGTCAATGTATATTTGAAAATATAAAACACAATACAAGAAAGGAAATTAACCCTTTGAACATCTTAAGTATAAAAACACATTTTGCTAGTGACTAGCAAAACATAGGACCAAATAGTTGAAGGTTATAAAAAGATTTTGTGTGTTTTTTTGATCTGAAGATCCTCTGCAGTATTTATGAATGGTGAGAGGCTGGAAAATGGAGAAAACACTCTAAATACTAGAAAAAGGCCCAGTTGACTCTGCAGTTTCTTTGCTTATTGCTGAATTGGGTTACTTGGCTCTTCTTCATGTTTTATTGCTGAACCAAATCTGGATATTTCCGTAATGCAAGAAGGAAAATGTAGTTTATGTGAACAGTTGTGGTAGGATCCATGTGGCGAATGTTTTATACTCTTTACTAGTCCCACATGTCCTAGAACAACTGCTCTAACGCACCCTGGTTAGGACATGTTGTCTCCATGGCCCACGGTCATGGGAATTCACATTGTTGTGTCCCCTTTAGAACATGTGGTGTATGAAATGTGAAGTTGCGAAAAAGTGTAAGAGTGGGGTTTATATCCTTGTGTTATAAAAGAAGCTTAAAAAGTATGGTGTTTTTTTGAATTGCTTCTTTACCGAGTTTTATCCAATTCACGCAATATTTACACAGAGCTTGTGTATACACTCTTATTTGTTTTTATTCTTTCTTGGTTAATTTAAGAGGCTCTGAAGGTTGGGTTGTTTTTATTTGAGTAGATTATTCCACTTTTTTTTTGAACTGTGCCTGGGTCTATTTTCTAATCACACACTGAGGCCTTAGTTTTTATTACTAAAGTTTTTTAGAGTTTCACAAAAGACTGTCTTTTTCTTATTTGAGAGAGGAAAATAGCAAAAAAAAGTGTTGAAATTTTTCTTGCTCTAAAGCAAAGAGATTATCTTAATGATGACCTTTGTTGAATCTGTTAGGTGAGAAAACAGTACTTTTTTTGCCTAACAGTATCTGTGGAAGGGTTAAATATGGTTTTGGAAATTTGACTTTATCAAGTAAGTGTATATCTGAATATTAGTTCTGACCAAGTTCCCAGTGAGTCCAGTATTCACAATTGCTGGCCTCAGTCTATATTGACTATATAATTTCTTTTTTTTTTTAAGATTTTATTTATTTATTCATGAGAGACACACACACATAGAGAGAGAGAGAGAGAGAGAGAGAGGCAGAGACATAGCAGAGAGAGAAGCAGACTCCATGCAGGAAGCCTGATTAGGACTTGATCCCAAGACTTCAGGATCACAACCTGAGCTGAAGGGAGATGCTCAATCACTGAGCCACCTGGGTGTCCCTGACTATATAATTTCTTTTTTTTTTTTTTAAAGATTTATTTATTTATTCATTCAGAGAGAGCGAAGAGAGAGGCAGAGACACAGGCAGAGGGAGAAGCAGGCTCCATGCCAGAAGCCTGATGTGGGACTCGATCCCGGGTCTCCAGGATCACACCCTGGGCTGCAGGCGGCGCTAAACCGCTGCGCTACTGGGGCTGCCCATAATTTCTTTAGTCTTTTGATGTAGTTGTGAATGCAAAGAACTTTTGGCTTTTATTGGACTACATTGGTATTTACTGGAATTTCAGGGTTAAAAATTAGAAAACCAACTCAGAAAACATTGACATCAAACCATTTGTTTAAATGTAAAAATGTATATTTATTTTTATGTAAATGATCATTAAAATGTATCTTTATTTGCAAAAATATACAGGAGCATTTATATTACACAAATGTCCTCAAATAGAATATTACCATTGCAGGTTAACTTTTTAAAGTTTTATTGCACTTGGCATTGGTCTAAAGTACTTTGTATAAAAAACTCTTTCTATGAAGTATCTCACTAAAATCTCACAATAATCCTTTGAAGAAGTTTATTTTCTATCCCATTGGGCACAGAGTAAAGGGAGGCATAAGAAGCCAACTGTCCAAATGCTGTGAATATGGGCAGTAGCACTCGAGAGCTTTCACTGCTATTCTTTACTACTTCCTTAAATTCTTCCTCTAAAAAGAGATGTAGAAGGTTTATGAGTATACCTTACTGGGCACACTGTGTTCCTTAAAACACGTTTCTTCCGTCCTTCCCTTTGAGTCCTCATAAGGAGTGCCAATTGCTGTAGGAACTGATAAAGGAGACATGGTTTCTGTACTCAGTGTTGCTCCCAGTTTGGCGAGCACAGTCATGTAAACAAGTTCCATGCATCATAAGGAGGAGGTACAGCAAGAAAGGGTTCTGGGAGCATGGAAAGTCTTTGTGTAATCTCATTTTAGTATTTATTTTCCTTCTGTAGAATCTTCTTATGGACAGGGACAGCAGATTCTGCTTTGTTAAGCATGTGTGCAATAAAGATGATTTTCCTGGCTCAAAGGGAAGAACTAAAAGGCTAGTGGGCTTCGCATTTTGAAATTCTGGATATTCTTCATATGATGTTGGATCATTGATGAGCTTTGGCCATTAGTTCCTGGAAATTGTTGGTCATGGCCAAACCAATGTCTGCTGTAATTAACTTTAATACATACTTTGGAGATTAGCCAGTTAGATGGGCCAGAATAGTTATAAACTCACAATGACTTATCAATGTGCACATACATATTTCTACAAATTCAATGTGTTCTGTTATTTCTCTCAAAACACTGGCATTTTCTTGTAAGAGCCTTGCATGTGTTTTTCTCCAATCTTAGAGTCTTAACGTTTAGTGTAATAAATTATTATGCTAACAGATATAAAATGATCTGTCCTTTGGGATATTTGGCATACCATATTGGTTAGCTTTGTGATTATTTAGCCTTCACAACTAGCTCAACAGAAATAATGTCTTTATGCAGTCTGTAGCTAATCAAATATTACAATAACAACAAATACATTTAGAAGTCTTTGATTTCAAGTTTGGCTCAAGACACGTCAGTTAAAGCATAAAGATGATAGCCAGATGGATCAATTAAAGATAAGTGAGGGCAGTGTTAAAAACAAACAAATGAATTTAAAAATTAAAAAAAAATTATTGGAATAGGGAGGCATACAGAATTGAAATCCAAAAGTAATTGACACAGTATATATTGTTTATTCAGCTAAAATAGAAACCCTGGTTCGTGAAATTTTAGGACTAGAAAGGAAGCTTGTGGTAGGCTGAATAATGGCACTGAAGACTCTACCTATTATCCTACAAACCTGTGAACATGTTACTTCACATGGTAAAAGGCTTTGTAGATCTAAGGTGAGGATTTTGAGGTGGGGAGACTATCTTGGATTATTTGGGTTGGTCCGTGTAATCACTAGGGTCCTCAGAAGAGAGAGGAAGGAGTCAGAGTCATGGAAGAAGTCATAAGAAAGAATCGGAGGAAGACATAATGACAATGGAGCAGAAGTCAGAGGGTGCAGCCACGAGCTGAGGAATGGGGGCCGCCTCCAAAAACTGGAAAAGGCAAGGAATGAACTTTCCTCTAGAGCCTCCAGAAGACGTGCAGCCTTGCCAACACCTTGATTTTAGTGCAGCAAAACTGATGTTCTGCTCTGACCTCCAGAACAATAACATAATCAATTTGTGTTGTTTTAAGTTACTAAATATGTGGTAATTTGTTATAGCAGCAATAGGAAGCTAATAGAGATCTTAAAAATCATGTAGTGCAGTGACTCCAAGTCTTTCTTAAGTCTTATGAATCCGGTTTTGGGAAGAGGTTGGGACCTGGGGGAAGGAGGAAACATCGGTGATCAATAAGATTGGGAGAAAGAAGAAATTTTTGGTATTTAAGTTTTGTTATTAACATTTCAGGGGAGCACAAATGAGTAACTTGTGACAGTTAGTACCATTGGATTGAGGTAGAGCAGTTCTTGTAGTTGTTTTGGAAATCCTGAGTTTCATTGCTATCTCTTACTAGTGGTTAAGACCATTGCTTTTAATCAATCCACCCTGATCCTGCCTTAAATGAAGGGCTATCTCAGCTGCCGTGGCTATCTTGATGATGTCCACTGCCAGCCAGCCAGCCATTCTTTGTGTTTGTATGGGAGATACTCTTGAATCCTTTTTGTACTGAACTGGTGGTTGGTCCATCAGCTCACATTAATGAGCTTCTCTCTGACCACAGAAAAGAAGACAGAAACTTTCTCCAGCTGGGGCATTTGTTTTTAAATAGTTAACAGAAAATCCCCCCCCCCCTTTTTAAAAATTCCAATCCTTTTCTGTGCATTTGAAGACCATTTTCTTTTGCTTTATGAAAATGAGAACCATTTGGTCAACTTCCGTTTTATTTTACCTTTTGCCTTTTTTCAAGCCAGTTTATCTTTTTGCACTTAGAGTATGTTATTTACTAAGTCATTAGGTATTTTGTGTTTCTCTTGAAGCTTAGCTGACTACCTTCTGATCCTTTTAAGCCAGAACTAAATCTAGTTGCTTAGAGTCTAGTCAGTGATAGAAGTAAGAGTACCTTTTCATGAATGTGAGAGAACCATCTTGCCATTGGCTTGAAATTGACATTATTGGAATATAAATTGGTATTCACTTTGATTGAATATCAAGTGATTGATAATATGATTTGATATGTTAGATATATCACTAAGAGTCTTCGTAAAGGAAAATGGCTTTTTCAGACTAAAATTTTTTATTTCAAGACAAGGTTTTTTTTTTTTTTAATTATTTTCTTCTGTCATTACTGAACAATGACACATCCCAGCTCTACAATTTAATTACGGAATCTCTGTCCTTACTGGGGTACATACTCCTTTAGGTCTTCCATACAATATTTAGAACATGGAGTTAAAATACTCCGTCAGTACCTGTGTATACCAAACAGTGCACTAAAATACATAATAATGGTTTCCATTTAAGTTCTTCCTGGCTGAGATTTGGTTAATCTTGGTAATCCATTTTATTAGGTATTTATAAGGAACTATTAGCTGGGAAAAGAGAAACATGGACTCTGTCCATTTAATCAAATGCTCCTTGATGAAAATGTACAGATGGTAATTATTTCTAACTACTCATTCTTCTTATTGGCTGGTTTCAGTAAAGGAGCTCTCTGAAAGTCTTTTTTTTTTTTTTTTTTCTCTTTGGAAGTCTTTATTTTTTTAAAGATTTTATTTATTTGAGAGAGAGAAAACATGAACAGAGGGGAGGGGGCAGAGACAGGGGGAGAAGCAGACTCCTTGCTGAGCAGAGAGCCCAGTGTGGGACTCCATCCCAGGACCCTGAGAGCATGACCTAAGCCAAAGGCAGATGCTTAACTGACTGAGCCACCTGGGTACCCCCAATTTTTTTTTTTTTTTTTTTTTTTAGTATCCCTGTTGTGGTATGGGAACAGGGACAAACTAGTTTGAGCTCTCTAAGATCTTGCAAATATCCTGTTCCTCATCAGGCTTTACTCCCTAGTTTGAACATGTGCTGATGATTTTTATCTGAGCCAGTCTTTAGTATGGTGGTTACAAAATGGTGGTTTTAATCCCACCACATTTATCAGTGGACTGTCTACCCTCCCTGCCTCCCTTTCAATTTATGAATCTGTCATCAGTCTTGACTCATGAATTCCCATTTTCTCCAGTGAGTTATAATCTATTACCATCCATATTTTTAAAATTGTTTTTAAAATTTTTATTACTGTCCTTATTTATTTTGATGTTTGAATTATTCTTACATACTTTACTGTCATGTGTCCCTTAAAAGCCACATATCCTTGTCACTCTCTTTTGTGTGTTTATTTTGCTTTGTGCTCTGTTCTTTTTTTTTTACTTTTTGCAATTACACAAATTCAGTCTTTCCTTTTTTTTTTTTAATCTGAATGGTTTATTACACTTAAGTGAGATTTACCTTCTCTAAGTCTGATTTCTTTTCTTTACTGCTTCTGTTATTATACATGAACCTAAGGGATGATTCAGCCATCCTCACCATAGAAGAAAAAGTTGAAAGTCCTGATTCGAAAACTCTGGTGCTTGTTCACAAAATCAAGTACCTTTGAAACTTCCACTTATCATGTCTTGTCTTTTTCTGAAGTCATGCAAGCAGCAGACTTAGGAGTATATTTTAGTTATTTCAATATAATGTGCTTTCTAGGTCTGTTTTTTATAGTCATGCTGAAAGTACTATATTATTATTCTTTCCTTCTCTCTCTGTCTCTTCACATCCATCATGGGGCTCGAGCTCATTTCCCAAGATCAAGAGTTGCATACTCTTCTGACTGAGCCAGCCAGGCACCCTAAAATACTATATTATTATTGAAGTAGTAAAATGATATTTATATTCATATTTGAGGTTCAGTAATAACAAGCCCCATTTATTGAGCATATACTTTGGTTCCTGGAGAATTTTTTTGAATTTTTTATATATAAATCATATAAAAAAACACTAAAATTTTAAAATAGGTACCTCAACCAAAGAGTCCATTTGACATTGCAGAAATGCTTGTTCCGAGGCCATTTGAAAAGAGCCACAGTACTGAATACAGCTTGCATTACCCCAGGGAGAGGAGGAACATAAATTGTCAGTATTTTGCATTACTTTTGTTTTTCAGATTGATTGAAAACTCTGGATTGGTATAGAGTATGATATTAAGATAACAATATCTTGTTTAAAAAGAAAGCTTGTTTTCAGAGAACATTTTGAAATTTTACTCAAGTGTCAAATTGTTATAGTCTCCAAAATGATGAAAGAGTTTTTGGTTGAAGGGCTGAAAACCCTGGGATGCTCGGGTGGTTCAGTTGGTTAGTGTCTGCCTTTGGCTCACAGAATGGTCCCAGGGTCCTGGGATGGAGACCTGTACGGGGCTCCCGGCTCAGCAGGGAGTCTGCTTCTCCCTCTGCCCCTACCTCCCCCTTCGTGCACATGCGCGTGTTCTTTCTCTGTCATAAGTAGATAAATAAATAAAATCTTAAAAAAACAAAACAAGACTGAAAACCTTATAAGGTGGTGAGTTTGGATGACAATGGTCTGGAATGAACTAATGACTGCCCTTAATTTTATTTTCACTAGAATAAAACTACAGCTAGCCTACTGAGGGGAAAGATGATGAAGTAGTTGAAAGAGATGAAATAGTTCATTCTGTCCAGGTAATCTCTAATTCCCACCCTTAGTAATTTTTCAGAATCAACTTCTCAAGCATTCAGCAGGTGCTGGGTGTTACACTGTGGTCAATACTTTGCATACTGAGACTTATTTTTCTCTTTATGTCTATTTGTTCACGCAAATGTTTATTTTTTGTTTTATAGCTCATAGCATTGTTGAAACTTTCTGGGCTCTTAATTATTCTCAAAGAACACTGTGAATTGAATTTTCGAAACTCTTTATTTCACTCATTCAAGCAGAGATAAACAAATATTTCTCAAGCCTCTTCTATGCAGAATTTTCTCTAGCCTTTGGTAGGATGTGGGCTTATAGGAATAATGGGTTACTATTCTGTGGGAAAACTGAGACAGAGAGAGTCGGCCCAACATCGATATAACTAGTAAACCAGAGCTGTTAACTAATCAAAAATACCTCTCAATTGCTGGACTCTACTACTATATTATGTAATAGCTAAAAATTCAGACTCTTGAGGCAGAAAGACCTCTGAGTTTGAATCCCAGCTTAACTATGTGCTAAAAACGTTGGACAAACTGCATTAGCCTATCATGAAGAGCCAGCATTAGCCATTGTGCCGAAATATATGCCAGTCCCCTCTTATCTACATTCTTGCTTCTTTTTGTTAGATACAGGAATACAGCTCTATAGCCTTGTTTATTTAACTGAGGACTGGGCTTGTGTCATTTGGTCTACATTCTATTCTTGATGGAGATTTTTTAAAAAATATTTTATTTTTTTTAATCATGAGAGACAGAGAGGTAGAGACATAGGCAGGGAGAGAAGCAGGCTTCATGCAGGGAACCTGATGTGGGTGGGACTCGATCCTGGGACTTCAGGATCATGCCCTGGGCTGAAGGCAGGTGCTTAACCGCTGAGCCTCCCAGGCATCCCCTCCTTGATGGAGATTTTTTAAAGATGATTAAAGGTAGAATGAAATAATATATGAAAACCCATTTGTAGAATGTATAACCATATAACAGCATGAAGTGTTAACTCATTTTAAATGAAGTTAATTTTTTTCCACCATAAAAAATGTACATTCTATTCCCTTTGGTGCCTATGAAGCTGGGAGGATCCTGCTGGGCCAAGGACATTGATCTGATTGTCCTCCTATCCCTTGGAAGTTTGATGACATGGTTTGATTCCCCTTATAAAAGTATATTCTCTTAGAAAATTGGGAAAATATATTTTATAAAGGGGAGAAATAAAATGATTATCTGTTGTATAACTGCTTAGTAGTAACTGTTTTGTTTCCTTTTAACATGAGATTTCTGTTTTTTATTTTTTTAAACATAAATTGTTGTTTAGGAACATTCAGTGATCCCAGAAGGAAGATGATATAAAAGTGAATTTGGTAAAAGACAATATTTGTCACTTGATGTCTTTTTTCCCCTAATTGTAAGACCCCCACTAATTTAGGCTCTTCATTATCACTTTTAAAGATGTAGAAAATCACTTATTAGCTATTTGGGCAATATAAATGGCCATTTTTAAAAAAAGATTTTATTTATTTATTCATGATAGAGAGAGAGAAAGAGGCAGAGACATAGGCAGAGGGAGAAGCAGGTTTCCTGCAGGGAGCCTGATGCAGGACTTGATCCCAGGACCCCGGGATCACAACCTGAGCCAAAAGCAGATGCTCAACTAGTGAGCCACCCAGTTGCCCCTAAGTGGCCCCTTTAAAGCTCTTTTCAGGTCTGCTTTTTGGGAGGGGTCAATCCCTGTGTTGCTTTAATCTCTTTCTAGCAGGACCTGTGTTAAAATCGAGGAGGCCTGGTTTGGCAGCAGTTACTGTGAAAAATAACAGGGCATCTTAAAGGACCATAACTTTTATATGAGCCAGCAATCTGTTGTGGTGGCTGTAAATGCTAATGCAGCCTTAGGGATTGTCAATGAGAGATCTCTGGGTATGATTTTCTTGCTGTGCCTTATGGATCTAGATCACATCCAGTGTATTGTGTTCACTTTGGAGGACTGAGGTTTGAGTTGGATGTTGACAATGTAGAAACAGGCAACTAGAACAGCAGTAGGTCCTGTCAGCATTGAAAAGTTGAAAGAATTGAGGATGTTTGCTTAGTAGGCATCCTAGGCTAGCTCAAAGGAGTCCACATATAAAAGAGGGAATAGACTCATTAAGGCTCCAGATGGCAAATCTATAGACCTTGGAAAGCAATGAGATGGGGTTCCCTTTGGCTGAATATGAATGTGTGTGTGTGTTTTATGTAATTATTGGGATTGTCTAGTAATGGAATAGACCTCAGGAAGGAATAAGTTTCTGGTTATGGAAAGTATTTAAGCTGAGGTTGGATGGATCCCTGCCAAGAACCACTATAACATGCGTTTCTTTGCTGGATTATCTCTCTCTCTCTCTCTCTCTCTCTCTCTCTCTCTCTCTGTCATTTAGCCTTTCTTATGTATCAAGCACTGTGCCTAGTCTGAGAAAACAGATCAATACGGGGGGCAAGAGCCTGGATGAAATGACTCCAAAGATCTCATTATGGTGGTGGTTGAAAGAAATTGCTTAATGCTTTGCTTTGATTTATTTTGCCTTAATAAAAATGTGGAACTCTGATTTGTGTATTACTCTCTCTTTAGCATGTTGCTATCACATTTCTCCTGGGAGTGGAGTAATGCTTCATATCATCCTCTGCAAGATTGCAGGCCTTTAACTCCTGTACACGATAATATTTTATTCCAGTTTTGAATGTAGAGGTTAAAGTTGAATGTGGAGTCAGCTTTTGATGGAATAATGTTGATTTTTCATGGCAAGTGTTTAATTCCAGGCTGTCTTACATAAGTTTTTAAAGATGCAAGATTTATCAGAAAGTATCATGAGAGAACATAATGCTTATTAAATGTAAGGTGATATTATTTATTAATGTTGTTGGAAATTCACTGTACTTAAAACTTATGAAGAGTCAGGTTCTAAGGTTACACTTACTTTTTGAGAGGAGTTATCATTTGTGTATACTGAGAGATTAAACCTCCAACTTCAATATTTGTAGATTGATCATATATCCGGACTAGTTTGAGCCCTGCATGTAGAGATCAGATAGTACCAGGAAAAGCAGAGGCGCCAAGAACAAAGTGTGCAGATTTGGAGGTGATGTTGGGGTCTCTGTACATTTTGGCCCGTCATGTAAGGACAGCTGTTCATTTGTTTCATGTCTAGGTTTGGAATTCACCCAGTTGCAGGCCGGATGCCTGGTCAGCTTAATGTGCTGCTGGCGGAGGCTGGGGTGCCATATGATATTGTGTTGGAGATGGACGAGATCAACCATGATTTCCCAGGTAAGTTGTGGGGGCGATGGCGAAGTTTATTCTTAGTCTGAATAAAGTGAGGCCAGTCTTAGGACATAGATTGTGGGATTACTGAAGACCTCCTAGTCAGATGAAGGGTAACCTGCTCCTAGTAGGTGTGCAGTTGAGGTTAAATAAATGACAGACAATGGAATAAGGTACAACTGGTTTGTGAGCGGCATGGGTAGTTTTGTGCCTATGAGGAGATCGGGGGGTGGTAAAAATCTTGGGAGGCAGTGGAGCTCGTTGTGGATGACTCTGAAGAGACCTGGCCTGGGACCTGAGTTCTGACTCTCACTTTTGGAGCTAGATACTCAGCCTCAGTTTCCACATTTGTAAAATTGCTTCTGTTGACAATTTAATGCCTAATTCTTGTTGACATCTGAGAGTTTACTGGTTTCCAGTTGTACCAATTCCTTATCAATAAAGTAGTTTTCTCTTAAAGTACTAGGATTTCACTGGTTAAGGTGCTGTGCGTTACAGCTGTCATTGGGTAGATGTTGAATGTTAATGACATTTGGCTCAAGATCAATTTGTTAAAATTAAACCAGTTCCCTCTGGCAAGTATCCACTGTAAACTTAAAAAAATACTGTTTATTAGAGGAAAATAATGAAGTTGTATGTATATCTACATTCACATGGCATTTTTGGCAAAGTTCTAAGGTAATTTATATTGTAGTCCTTAAAGAGGGAATTTGGGCCATTTTAATTTTATGCCCCCTTTCAGATTTCACTGTTGCTAAATTATGTATGAAACCTGCCAGTTCCAGGAATTATGGACACAGCTTTAATACAGTACAGACTCTTAGACCATTTTCTTTTAGACATCAAATAGCATCCTATGTGGTTATTTTAAAAGATGAAAATGGGATGCAAATCTTATAACTGGCAAGATCATTTTGAGATAATAAAAAACTGTAAAGTTAGATTAGGCAGATCCATTGAGGGGAGGGGAAGTATAATAATGCAAGCTGTAGTCAGGGTGCTTAGGTTCAGATGCAGGACCTACTGCTTTTTAGCTGTGTGGCATTGCTAAGTTACTGAGCCTCTCCGATAATCAAGCTCTTTGTACAGTGCCTGGCACAAGTGTGTGTCCTATAAATATTGGCTTCTGTTACTGTTACTTCAGAGTCCAGAAGTCCAGATCACTATAATTTGCCTGGAAAAAATGAAAAAGACCCATTTGAGTTTTATATTTTCTCTTTTTTTTTTCCTTTATGGTGTAGACACTGATTTGGTCCTTGTGATTGGAGCTAATGACACAGTGAATTCAGCAGCTCAAGAAGACCCCAACTCTATTATTGCAGGCATGCCAGTCCTCGAGGTCTGGAAATCAAAGCAGGTAAAGTTTCAGACTTGTGTTTCATTCTAACAATCAAGTATCTCTTAAAACACGCACACAGAATTGTCCTGGTTCACTTGGTGAGAAATGCTGATGCCTCTTAGGAGTACTAGGAGCTAGAGCAGGGGTAGTGCCTAGCTCTCTCTATCCAGCTTCTGTCTATTTGGTGATCACCAGAGAACCCAAGAGAATGCCCTGCTCACCATTAGAACTAGATGATATTATCTGGGTGGATTAACAAAATCTGTAACCACAGCTGAAAAAAGAGCTGTGAGTTTTTGGAATGAGTCTGGCTGGCTTCCAGATAGAGTCCAGTGAAGCAGATGGCTTCCCTCTGGGACAGTGAGTCAGTATCATTGCCTTCATATATGGAGACGAGCACATTTTTTTCATTTAATTTTTTTGAAAGGGAATTTGTTGTTGTTATGGAGTGTCTAGAAGAAAGGTGATTTGGAAATCCAAACTATAACATGGCATAAGGAAGCAAGGCCTGCTCATGCACATCACCTCTGTGGAAGTTAACTGCTGGGTTATAGAGAACTCAGGCTTGTACACATCCACTGCCTCAGCAGAGGGCAGGTATCTTTACTGCTCTCAGGTCAGATCTGCATTTTAATAGTCATGATTATGTACATTTCCCTTTAATTTTGTTTTTTTTTTTTATTATAAATATGTGAGCTTGACATTTGTGGTGGGTGATGTGCACTTGTTCATGTGTAGATGAAAAACTATTGCATTGGTCATCAATATTTGAGAGTTTATAGAATGTATTACTGTACTAAGGCTGTGTGAAGTGTGAGTAAATTTAAACTGCTTCCAGTTTTGGATAGATTGCATGTCCTAGACTACCATAGAAAGGTTTTTCATTGCCTTGAGAACTGACTTGATATTTAACTGATTAGCACCATCCATAATTCATGTAATTGCAAGTGAGTATAATACACCGGTGTGTGAGATGGGCTTAATTCTTCCATTTTACTTTGTAGGAGCATAATATCAGTTATTAGTACTGTCTTGTGATGGGCTCGATTGTTCTTTGGGCTTTGGTCTTGGAACCTTCTGATACACTTTAAAGTGATGGAATAAGAATCATACCATTTTCCCCACTCAGCTACATTTATCTTAGGATTTGTAGCAGAAGCTTATGCTAGGAGTACTAGGAGCTTATGCACGCAGTTTGTTCTCTTAAGCCCATTCAGAGAGAGATGCTTATTTTTCTGACTAGAAAATGTTACACAATCTTTATAGAGAAAAGCATGGAGAAGAAAATCACTCAGAATCTTAATCATTCATAAATAAAGTATTTTTTAAAGATTTTATTTATTTATTCATGAAAGATATATAGAGAGAAGCAGAGACACACAGGCAGAGGGAGAAGCAGGCTCCATGCAGGAAGCCCGACGTGGGACTTGATCCTGGGGCTCCAGGATCACACCCTGGCCAAAGGCTGGCACTCAACCGCTGAGCCACCCAGGGATCCCAATAAAGTATTTTTAACATGATTTTTCTGTTGTGGATATAAGTATGGGCACATTTAAAAAATAAAAGCTAATACAGTGTAAACATACATTTAAAAACTACTCCTCGTGTATTTTAGAAGTCTCTGTGTAGTACTTAGTAGTAGTACATGCTTTATTCAAAGTTAGGGCAAGGCAGTGTTGGCATGTCTATCATGTCCTAGTCAGGTCTGTGAAATACCCTCACTCTCTCCCTTCATCTTTGCTTCTTAGGTCATCGTTATGAAGAGGTCCTTGGGTGTTGGCTATGCTGCAGTGGACAATCCAATCTTCTACAAACCTAACACGGCCATGCTTCTAGGTGATGCCAAGAAGACATGTGATGCACTGCAGGCAAAAGTGAGAGAATCCTACCAGAAGTAAAATTTAAAGACCAAGCTGTGGTCTGACAAAGCCACCTCTTTCCATTGTGGGAACAGGCAAATAAAGGATCATTAGATACAGCTGATAGACATCTGTAGCAAAGCTCTTGGAAGAAAAGGAAGACTGAAGAAAAAGCAAACGGGGATTTTTCAGGAGAAGTGATGCCTCAATTTTGAAAAAAGATGGAAAATTCTACATGTCCCTCTGTGCATAGTTGTTGTGTAATGAATTCTAAAAGTATTTTATAAAAGGAGAAAGAACAGCCTCATTTTAGTTATAATCCATTTGGATTTTTAAAAATTCTTCCTCAATAGTCAGCTGGGTTTTAAGAAATCAAGTCTTTAGGATCTTAGGACTTAAATTCTATATGTGGATCTGAAAAATCTGACCCTGTAAACATTACAGCTACCTTCATTTATGTTTTTTCAACAGATGTTACTGATTTGAAACTTTTGTCAACTCCTGAGCTATCCTCTTACCATTTAACCATAGTCTGAATTAACCATATCAAATTGGCTTCAGCTTTTCAAACTGTACTTTCAATTCTAGGTTTCAGGGATATATTTTCTGCCTTCTATTTTAATACATTAAAAGACTAGATAATCTTTCAGAAATGCTGGAAATAAATCATTTGCTTTGTATGTTTCATCAGGACACCAATGAAACGTGTAATTTGAAATCAGTATTGTATTTTTGAAAATCCCATTTCCAATCAGAGATCTTTTTTGAATTTTAATCAATTTATAATGTGTATTACTGTATTAAGTGCACTTGAATGTAATTCAACTATTTGACTAATAAAATGAGTTCATCATGTTTGCATAGAGATGTAGCAATTATCTCTGGTGACAAAAGGATAAAGGGAATAGTTCTGCTTGTTAACTAATATCTGGGGAAGACTTGCTATTATGAAAGCGATGAAATTAGTCCATCTCTTAACTGTTGGCAAGAATTTTTTTTTTCCAAATCAGAATGTGTTTTGAGGTCTTCTGTAATTGATAACATTTGAGAAAAATGGTGGCATTTTTTTTTTTTTTAGCTACCTCTTTGTTTATGCACCAGTAAAGATCATGTCTTTTTGCAATAAAAGTGTAGATTTTCTTTGTGACTTTGCTACTGTGCCAAAAGTTCTACACAGGTGAATGTATGATGGATACTTGGGATATCTGTCTCTCTATATAACTAATTTGGTACTAAGTTTCTTGAAACCATTATAAACACATAAAAACTATCTCTGAATCAGAAAAAGAAATAACTGGCATGAAATTTTTTTTACTGTAGTGCTTATGTTTACTCAGTTTACAACTCAGAGTACCTATTGGTTTGGTGACCAGCTTCGGTTTTGCTGTGCCTGAGATTAAGGTGTGTGTGTGTGTGTGTGTGTGTGTGTGTACAGGTGTTTTAAAGCAGAAAACACTTCTTTTTAATTTTTAAGTGATAAATGCAGTTTGCTAATGGATCTCCGGTATTAGTAACTTCATCTGAATTATATTATGAAAGCTCTATTAGAAAAAAGTAAATAGTATATTCATTTATGTCCTTTTCCGTTTCTCAAAGTAGTTGTAGATATATCTGGAAAGCAGCGATTTGATTTTTTTTTGAGATAATTCCTGCATTCAGCTTAAACTAAAAATAATTACACTTGAATTTATTTTTTGTTATTTATAGTATTTTTCTGTATTTTCAGAAGTTAGGACCTCATTCTTTGCTGCTCACTAATCCTTTGTCATCCAGTTGTAAGAACTGAATTGAAAATTTATGGTCCAGTTGGTTTTACTTTACTTTATTGGTTAGAATATTAACTGCTTTTTTGATACATAATTTCTTAATACTCTTAAAGGTTGGTGGCCTTGGATTATTTACAGTGGAGTCTAATAGCAACAAAAATAAGCATCTACCCATTTTATAGATGCCTTTTTCTCTGATAAACTGGAAGATATGACTTCTTTGTATTCTTGTATTGTTCACAGTATATATATTGATATTAAAATAGAAGTAATTAAAAAAATTCATTGTACCCAACACAGGCTGTTACCAAAAAAAATTACAGGGGGGTAGTGAAATACTAATGTTGATGTCTCTTTTAGTCCTTTTCAATAATCCTCTATTTTCTCTTATTTGTCTTAAGTTGAGAGTTTATGTTTAAGTTCTGTATCTAAGTAAAGAATGTATATAAGTAAATGTATAGATTTTAGTACATTATATGTTTCTGTCTAACTGTGGACAGTTTTCTGGCATATAAATCTTTTTATCATTCACTCTCTACATTTTTATAGGGATTGGAGTAGGGAGGACTGATCTTTTTCTGCAGTGAGCGTTTCAGGCGTTTATGGACTCAGAGAGTAACCGTTAGGTATCTGATAATGAATCTGGATAATGGGTCTTGGCTTTTTTGATTCCATCCAAGTCATGGCCCTAACTTTTTAGATTTTGCTCTTTTGTCATCCAACGTAAATATGGGATATCTTATGTATCAGTCAGCTTTAGGGTTTAGTTCAATTTATCCTATCCCAGAGCCTTATTATGTATAATTAATAACTCTTAACTCATGTGTTCATCTGACTGAGAGGCAAATTTTCAAGTCCCTGAAGGCCTAAGTCTTGTGAATTAAAGCATTTTAGTACTGGAAAGTTGGACAGGTCTTTTGGATAGCTAGGGGAGAATAGTTCAAATGTCTAATTTATAGCTCTTGCCAGTTTTTGAGAGTGTTTGCCAACAAATAATATTGGGTCAGAATGGTAAGAGAAAAAAAACAACGAAAACTCTATACTCCAGTGTCAGCAACTTGTATATTCCTGCTGCTCTTTAGATTCTTAAAGGAAAGAAGAATTAGTTTAATTAACAAGGAGGAAAAAAAAAACTTTAAGTGAAAATTTTAAAGGGTTAGTTTAGTAAAGGAGCAGAAATGGTTAACAGTTGAGTTTTTGAAGCACTTAAGATTGCTGTTCTTAAACTTTTAGTAGTTATGGGCTAAGGAATTAAACTGTTTACCATTTACATGGTTATATGGACATTTACCTGTTATACTGTAATTCTGGTTGGAAATCTTTTGGATAAAATAGCAATATAGATGATGAGACAGTAATTAGAATGTTGAATATTTGAAACTGACGTATAATGATTAAGATAGTGGTAGAAAAAGATATTTGGGTCTTAGTAGATAGTTTATTTGGGGAAGAGTGAAAAACCATATTGGCTAGGTAGAGAAAGGGCAGCTTATGATTATGGAGAACTTTAAAAGCTTGAACTGTAAGTAGTGGGGTGATACTACATCTCTGTCATGTGGATTGTGAAAGCATATGACTGCCTCATTCTATATACAATATTTGTACTTCATATTCTGGCCAAAGATCACAACTTTGAACTCTGCTTTCCAATTCTTTCCAAAAACCTATTTCTGAAGAATAATATGAATGAAAAGATAGCCTAAAGGATATAGGGTCCACTTTGCCCCTGGATATTTCAAATTTCACTCTGAGACCAAATCAGACCTTTAGAGATCTGGGTGCTTGGGCTGTGTTGTGTGGGTCCTTGAGGACACAAAGGTACTGGAATGGAGTGGGGGAAGAGGGATCCAGTTCAGCTAGGGACGGTGAGTTTGGGGGAAGTATGTGTTGAAGCCATAGAATGGTGGGGAGTAGAAGTGGTTACAGACTGAGAAGAATTAAGATGGTGTGGATTTGGGGTATGCAGGTGGCACATGGGATGATGGTGGCTAATTCCTTTCCCCAACAATGGAGAGATGTGAAAAAAGAAGTGAGAACTTCAGGTAAGGGGTTGGGGGGGTTCCTTTTTCCTCTATTGTAAAGACAGAATAGGAAGATCTAAGAACCTTCTCCTCCTCCTTCCTGTTGCTTTTGGGAAGATGAAAAACGCAGCAGCCATGTGAGTTGATATATAGGGAATAGTAAAAACCCATGAAATGGACCGTTCAGAAATTACAATGAGGCCTTTTTTCCCCCCATCCACTACTTTGTTTTTTGTTTGTTTGTTTGTTTTTTGAAGGTGGTTTTATTTTTATTTTTTAAATTTGTTTTTATTGAAGTTCGATTTGCCAACACATAGTACAACACCCTACTTTGGATTTGGCTTACTACAGGGAAAACAAAACTTGGAAACTTCTCCAGTAAGGTGTAGAACTAGATTTAGCCAGTGAACTTTTATCTAAATTAGCCCTTTTCAGGACCTGATACTCTTTTTTTTTTCTTTTTTCTCTTTCAAGATTTTATTTATTTATTCATGAGAGATACAGAGAGAGAGAGAGAGGCAGAGACACAGGCAGAGGGAGAAGCAGGTTCCCTGTGGGGAACCTGATGTGGGACTGGATCCTGGCTCTGGGATCACGCACTAGCTGAAGGCAGATACTCAGCCACTGAGCCATGAGCCACCCAGGTGCCCCATGGACCTTGATTTTCCAAAAGCCAGTGAACTGCCATCAACAGCCAGCCTGGCTTTTTCCCCTTTCTTTCTCCCAGTTAGGGCGTGCACCTTCCATGAGGTAAAGTGATGTAGCAGGGTCTGTGCCTGGTTAATTCTATCCAGGCCTTGTGATTCCAGTCTTCTACTATACACACACAACTGGGTTTGAACTGAAAGGGCACCTCTAAACCTCTAGAGAAATCAGAGAAAGTCTGACTGTCTTCTATTATGGCAGGAGGGAGATAACTTCTGCAGAGGGATGAAACAGAGTGTCATGGCTTTATCTTAGAATGTTTTGTCATTCCTCTCTGAGTTTCCTGGAACACTGTGCTTCAGAAATCACTCCTTCTAGAAAGCTTTTTTAAAAGTTTATTTTTTATTTTTTATGATTTAAAACATTTATTTATTCATGAGAGACACACAGAGAGAGGCAGAAACATAGGCAGAAGGTGAAGCAGGCTCCCTGTGGGAGCCTGATGCAGGACTTGATCCCAGTACCCTGGGATCATGCCCTGAGCCAAAGGTAGATGCTCAACCATTGAGCCACCCAGGCATCCCTAGAAAAGGCCTTTTAAAGCTTTCAGGGCTTTACTGATTCATGGAAAATTTTGTTCTTGCAAATTATAGCAGACTCTGTGGTTTTGTCCCATTGGGGTATATATACGCATGAAAGCTTAGACATACTTTAGGTCCACACCCTTGTGTCTGATTGGGGATAACTGCTTCATTAGTGTTTGGTATAATTATAGTAACTTGGAAACATGGGCATATAAAGATTAGAATCATCACTGCAAATGAAACCAATAGAACATTCAAAGGCTATAACAGAAAATCTTATGAAAATCTTATTCTACACGTAAGAATTTTAGGGTACTTGGACTGCTTTGGTCCTTGCTGTAATGCATCTCATGCAGAATGCTGTCTGCATAAGCATCCTGAATGGGTGGATTTTGATGATGAATATAGGACAAGTAGGTGAATGATGGCATCACTATGAAAAGAGTTACTGTTTTCTACATAATGAATCACTTTTGGTGATGCTTACATTTCTGGAGCATTTCACCTTTTGCTAAATTAAACCTAAAGGCATTTTAATAAGTATATTACCATGCAGTGTGAAGGGAGGAAGAGAGGAAAGTGCATTTTTGTGTGTGTTCCACGTGGACGTCTTTAGGACTCATTGCCTGGAAGTTTATCTTAATCCTTTTTTTTTTTTTAATTCCAAATAGAAAGACTCTGCTCTTACTCATTTTAGTAGCTCAATGAGTAATAGTAATAGTAGCTCCTAGTTAATGAGTACTCATTTTGTGTTAGGCACCACCCTGTCCACATCCTGTGAGTTTTAAATGCCTCCTACAATAGCAAATGGCACCCTAGGCCTGGCTGGCAGTGGGGGTCCACTTAACTGCCCTGTGGATGTTTGTCAAGCACAAATAGCTAAAGGAAGGATGGTACTTATGGAAGGGAGGAAGCATGTCATACTAAACCATTTAAATATATTTTTAAAAAACCCAGTTGATATTTCAGCGAGAAGATGCCAACCACTTACAAAATGACATGAAGAAATGTGAATTTCATAGAAGAAAAAAGTGACAACTGTTTTTACACAGTGAGACAAAAGTTGCTGCTTATCTGGTCATGATTTGTCCCTCTACCCATTCTGTCTCCAAGCAGCTGCTGCCATTTGCCTCATACATGAAAGCTTAAATCCTGGGGTTGCTTCTTACTTAGGAGCAGCATCAAGGATCCTTTGGAGCAAAATTTCCAAAACGCTTTGTGGGTTTTGCTTTCCAGAATTCTACTTACTGCATCTCCATGCCTGCTTTGACCTCTCACAGCTTCTACCTGATAGCTAGTCAGGCCAAAGCTTTTTGCTGTGAATTTTCACCTCCCAAGCCACAAACTCAGATGTACCAAAATATGACTTTATTTTTTATAACTGAACTAAAGGGGCACCTCGGTGGCTCAGTCGGTTAAGCATCTGCCTTCTGCTCAGGTCAGGATTTCAGGGTCCTGGGATCAAGCCCCACACTGGGTTCCCTGCTCAGGGGGACATCCTGTTTCTTCCTCTCCCTCTGCTGCTCCTCCCCCCCCCCCCCCCCACTCATGCACTCACTCTCTCTCTCTCTCTCTCAAATAAATAAAATCTTTATAACTGAACTGAATTCCTTTCCTGAGCTCCCATTTTTCCTGTTGATGGAAACTGGACCTTAATTCAGGATATTTCTGTCTCCTACTCATGGGAGCACATCTTTATTCAGGGGCAAAGTGAGGTGGAGAGCAGTGAGCAAAGTTTGGGTGGAGTGGGTTGGGTCCCTGGTCTTCATCTGTCCAGTCTGGTATCCTCCAGTCTATTATTCCTCTTACTTAGTCTTGGTTACTAATATCTTTGTACACTGACATTCTCTGATTATCTCTTTGGCCTAAATGAAATAAAAGAAGTTACAAGATTGTTTAAAGCACTATAGAAATGGGAAGGAAGAAATACACAAGATGGAGGATATGATAATCTCAACGTATTTTTGGCAAATTTCTCATGATTTATATGTGAGGTGAAACTTTTAAAGCCCTTTGTATGAGAACAGAATATTTTTAAAAAAGATTTTATTTATTTATTCATGAAAGAGAGGGGGGGGGAGAGAGAGAGAGAGAGAGAGAGAGAGAGAGAGGCAGAGACACAGGCAAAGGGAGAAGCAGGCCCCATGCAGGGAGCCCCATGTGGGACTTCATCCCGGGACTCCAGGATCACGCCCTGGGCCGAAGGCAGGCGCTATACCCCTGAGCCACCCAGGGATCCCGAGAACAGAATATTAATGTTATTTCTACAAAGAAAGTAGTAAATGCTGTATTTAAATAATTTACAACGAATTGATTAAAATGCTTCAAGCAAAGAAGTTCTGAAGAGCCACTTAATTATTTCTCCCGAGACCAAGTGAATATGAGCTTCAGAGACCTTTGTTTTTAAAAATTTAGATATTGAGTTGTTTTGGGGAAGCTTTTTAAAAAAGATTTTATTTTTTTTATTAATGAGAGAAACAGAGAGGCAGAGACATAGGGGAGTACGATGCAGGACTAGATCCCAGGACCCGGGGATCATGACCTGAGCCAAAGGCAGATGCTCAACCATCTAGGCACCTCTGGGGAAGGTTTTTCATTTGGGCCTCTGCCCTGTGAGGAATATAAAGTGCTCTGTCATCTAATCTATCAGTTTATCAGTGGTACTTTGGTATTAAATCTATAGCCAAAAAAGTTAAACCATTCATTCAGAGTTGGAGCACATCTAAAACAAAGAAAGAAAGGTCAACAAACAGCTCTTTTGATAATTATTGTCTTGTTGAGAACACAAGTTAGCATTTATAGCCCGTCTAATTTTTTTGTACTGATGAAATATTTTTGAAAAATGGTGATTTCTGTGTATATTATTAATTGTATTTTCACTGGGGAAATTGGAGCACAAAACATCACAATGTTCCTCTAATTACCCTGTGGCAGATGGAACAACAAGAACTGTATCTTCTGCCAATTAACTATTTTTCTTCTTAAATTACAAGTGCTTGGTCATTTCAATAAATACCATGAATCCCATTTTATGCATAAGCCTTTTGCTCCTCTGGAATAATTTTTTCTCACCCTGCCAGAAATGAAGGAAGTTGAGCAACACTGAACAAAGAAGGTAATAACTATGTTCAAAAGTGCCATGATTTAATATTTTCATGCCACCACTTGAGAATGAAATCAGAATAGACTGTAAGGGACAACATGGGGCATTCAGGTAGAGCTCAGCATAGTAGGTGTTCCCAACGTACCAGAGTCTGGGTGATTAGAGGGCTCGTCCAGATGGAACAGAGGGTAAGAGGGGTGAAATGGCCAGCCTGGGGAAGATGGGGAAGAAAATCCCGAGAGGAGAGACCAAGGGAACATTCATGAGATGAGTGAAACCCAAACTATGCTAGTTCTTTTAGATTCCAAGTATGGAGGGAGGGGATGTAAAAGGAAAGAAGAACCAGAGATCATTGGCTTGAGATTTTTGCAAGGGAAGTGTGGAGTAAGGAGTTGTGATTTAAAATGGAAGATGCTAGGATGCCTGGGTGGCTCAGTGGTTGAACATCTGCCTTCTGCTTGGGGCCTGATTCCAGGGTCCTGGTATTGAGTCCCACATGGGGTTCCCTGAAGGGAACCTGCTTCTCCCTCTGCCTTTGTCTCTGCCTCTCTCTCTGTGTCTCTCATGAATAAACAAATAAAATCTTAAAAAAAAAATAAATTGGAAGATGCCATAAAAAGTTAGTGGTAACACTGATGTCATTTTTTTTTTAAATTTTTTTAATTATGATAGTCACAGAGAGAGAGAGAGAGGCAGAGACATAGGCAGAAGGAGAAGCAGGCTCCATGCACTGGGAGCCTGATGTGGGATTCGATCCCGGGTCTCCAGGATCGCGCCCTGGGCCAAAGGCAGGCGCCAAACCGCTGCGCCACCCAGAGATCCCCCTGATGCCATTTTCTAGATTACAAGGTGATATAAGAAATTGCTTATGTTTGAAATGTTTTGAATTCTGTTCCCCCACCACTGACTCGATTGGGTTTCCTATCTATAAAATACATGATCAAGTGGCAATGACAAGCCTAACTATTATTTATTGTGTGCCATGTGCTGTGCCAGCGAGCAGATAGATACATGTGGCATCTTCCCTTGCAGTGAAGTATGAAATGCAAAATTATATTTTGGTGGAAGTGCAAAAATTAAATGATTTGCAAGTTCTGGAGGTAGCTCATAGAAGAGAATGATTATTGTTGCCTGGTACGAGAAGGGAGTTCTGGGGAGCTTTTGCAGAGAAGTGTTTTGGAAGAGAAATAAGATATGATTAGACACATAGGAACCAGCATTTTGAATGGAGGAGATAGCATGTGAAAATTAACTGAATAAGACATTTCAAAGGAAGTAATTCTCCGCAAATATGTAACACAACACAGATTTTTAATTCATAGTTATTAATGTTTTAGAGAAAACTCTGGTGCTAAAGGACTGTCATTTTCCAGGTATTGTGGGGAGGAGGCTTGGGGTCATGATTCTTTGAACAATCATCATTATTTTTTTAATTTTTCTACAGCCTTTCAATAGTCATTTGTCAATTTTTGTACTGACGAGTCTTGCTTTCCTCACGCTGCTCTCAAAAGTAAACTAAGAGAATAACATTGCCAGTATTTTTCACAATCTGTTCCTTAACCCATCTTTGTCAGAGCATGAGTGAAGGAGGGACTCTGTTCTTTGCATTATGGAAGGTTCCGTTTACCAAAAAATAGTGAAATCATTTGAAACTGGGCAGTGGTAACACAGTAGTACTAGTTTCTCGATCTTTTTCCAAGGTCTGGGGCTTTCTTTGCCTTCTGGGTTGATCTCAGAAGGTCAGTCTATCAGGCAAGAAGCAAGCCTGTTTCTGATGGGTGGTGACCACAGTCAGTGTGGTTTTGTGTCAGCTTAGCTAATGTGGAAGTATGGTTCCTAGAATTTCTTTCCTTGTCTGATTCTAGGTTGGCCCCAAGATTAATTGCATGAAATTTGGGAGATGAGGCAAAGCAGTAGCCATATCACTCTGGAGGCTTGTTCAGGGCTCCCAGGTATTGCTGCAACCCTGTGTGACTGATTCTAGGCCTGTTTGTTGACTTGGCATACCAGCTGGGACCTAGGCTCCTCTCACTCTTGTTGTATCCCTTTCTTCAGTTTCTTAGCTTTCTGGGCAAAGCCCATGTGCTTGGACTCAGGCAAGAGTACCAGCTTCTGCAAGTCACCTGTGTTATTAAGTGTGAGACAGATATAGGGTTCCAGTTTGTCCTCACTTTCTCCCACTTCATGTTGGGCTGTCAACCCTGCTCACTGATGATCACTTCAGCCCACGAACAGAAGCAGAGCCAATGGCCTTTCATAGGCTTTCACTTTTTCTCCAGCATCCACAATTGTGTCAAGGTGCATTCGTAGTAAACTTCTTTCCTATCACTCATAGTGTTTCTGCTTCCCTGACTGAAACCTGACTGATACAGTCCCCTCACGACACGTCATGATGCTAATGTAACTGCCTGCTTCTCCCTCTGCCTATAAGTCTCTGCCTCTCTCTGTGTCTCTCATGAATAAATAAATAAATAAAATCTTTAAAAAATCTCATTTAATTATTTCAACCATTTCTCCCAACAAATATCAAAATTAGTTGACTCACTTTTCACCAACTTTGCAAATGATTTGAATGATGAATTCGGTAAATGATTCTCTTTCATATAGATTAATGCTTTTTCCAAAGAGCACAGTTTAGTGCCATGGGGGATTAAAGCACTTGGAAAACCTATCTTCTTTTTTGGCATAGGGTGGAGGTGTGTGGAGAGAATGTGTGCAGGTGTGATAAAAAGAGCAGGCTACAAATTTTAATGATTTTTTTGGTTATAGAATATGCACACGTACAGAGAAAGATTGACACCATTTTTAGAAATCCCAAGAGCTCTTGTTTTTGCGCTTGTGAATCAATCCTTCTTTGACTCTCGGCTGCATGTGCTTTGCTTTGACCAATGGGCATTAACAAGCGGCATGTAGACAGAGGCTTGACAAGTGCTTGTGCATTGTGGCTGGGCCTTGTGGGAAGTTCCTTTTTGGGAACTTGTGGTCATGTGTTAAGGAACCTTGGGCTGAATCATGAGAGGCAATCTGGAGAGAGTCTTGGAGGATTAGGGGTTGTCTTGGATTTAGCAGCTGAAGGCAGCTGCATGAGCCATATCCATGTAACAGGAGAATCACCAGCTGAACCCTGCCAGGATTCCTAATAAACAGAATTCTGTGGAATAACAGCTTGTAGTTAGGGGGTGGTTTGTTATACAGCAATGGAAGATTGAAACAGCTATGACAAAGCATTAATAACAGACTTTGTGCCTTCTTCTCCTTTTATTATTATTTTTTTTAAGGAAAAAATATGCATTGACTTAGTTCTGACAATGTCTCCTTTCCGCTTTTCCTTAAATTCCTTCTTCTTACTTTTCATTATTTCTATTCCCCTTGTGTGAGTACGGGTGGTCATTCTTCTAGGTGGCGTGAGTTGGCAGACAGAAACCCTGTTTACCCCAGGATGTCTTTCTTCTCAGTCTGTCCTGGTACTTGAAACTTCAACATTATTTAAATAACGATTTTTTTTTCTTCTAAGCTAGGAATTTCCGTCTCCAAGGGCGAATGTGCAACTGTCCCTGGACACATGACACTACTCTCCGTCATTCACCATGAAGCCAGGGTTAGTTTGTTAGTTGCTCTCCTAGGAAGCGGCTGAGAGGAACTGGCCCTGGCTTGCCAGAGGGCCTTGCCCACACATTCACATCTGTCTGCAAGTCTCTCCTCTTCTTTTGTCATCCAGTTAACTACTTCTCTTCCTTCAGTTCTCAACTCCCTTAATACTTTCTTAGGGAAGTGTCCTGGAACCCCCTGAGTAAGTCTATTTTAGGAAAGGTGCTCATAGAACCCAATACCCTCTTCAGAGCAATTTCAACTCAACTTTTTTCCATGTAATTATATTTGTATCACCTGGGATTTTAGCCCCAAGGAGATAGAGATCCTGTTTATTTTTGCCCACAGTAGCACTCTCAATACTCTCAATACTTATACAAAATATACTCTGGTGCGTGGAATGTGTTCAATACATTTTTCTTAAAGAAATGAATGAATGGATGGATGAACTGGGATTCTGAACAAGTGACCTTCTCTTTTACCTTCTTACTTTAGACATTTTTGCCCTGGACTGGGTGTTTTACTAGTATTGTAGGCAAGAGAGTAGGCCCATGGCATTCTAAAAGCTCTATGAGATGTTTCAAAAGGGGAAATCAAAGTTAAAAGTGCTATGCCGGGGATGCCTGGGTGGCTCAGAGGTTGAGCGTCTGCCTTTGGCTCAGGTCGTGATCCCGGGGTACTGGGATCGAGTCCCACAACGGGCTCCTTGCAGGGAGCCTGCTTCTCCCTCTGCCCATGTCTCTGCCTCTCTCTCTGTGTCTTTCATGGATAAATAAATAAAATCTTAAAAAAAAAGTGCTATGCTGAAGCTAAGCTAAGACTTACTAGGGCATGTGGTCTCCCTCACAATGCCTCATCCATTTAAATTCTTACCCCTGGATAAAGACCTTTTCAGAAGCAAGAAAACTAATAAGAGTTCCCATGAGTACTAGCATGGATTGTAAAAACATCACTGGGCTCCTGTCATAAATATTATTTCTGTTTTTCCATGCAATAATAGTTAAAAGCTTCTTTATTAAGGAAGAACTGTAACGCTTTATTTTAATTGAGGGTACAACTGACATACAACATTATATTATTTTCAGGTGTACAGCAGAGGGATTTAATATTTGTATACACAGCAAAATGATCACCATAGTTAAGTCAGAACTATAATGCTTTAATAAGCTTTGCAGTTCTCACATTTATCTTCATTAAAATATGTAATAATTAAACAGAAAATCATTTGTAGTGGGTTTACGAACATGAGCAGAAAAAAGGAAGTGTTGGAGCTTTATGTTTTATTTTAACATTGCTATTCTGACTCTGAATGGGTTGAGCAAGAATGGCAATCATGATTTAGCCAATATTCAATTTATGAATAGCGTTTTTATAATCCTCTGAGGGTTGTGAAATCAAAAGCTTCTACTTTTATTTCCTTAGGGATAATTGCTGCTTATTCTTCAATTTAGAATATCTGGGAAGTAATTGACCTGGAGAAACATTTCTCAAAATGTGGTGCTAATGACAGGTAAAAGAAAAATGGTTTCAATGGTCACAAAAGTGATGGATTAAACAAAATTCAATGGTATTTTTCTAATTACAGGGACTGACAACATTCATTGTAAAGCTCCAAGAAGAAAGGATGTAATATATAGCATTTCCTACTGTTATCTGGTCACTGAATTTAAAAATGTAATTCAGCATTTATTTATTTATTTATTTAGCTTCTTGTGCTCTTTGGAATTTAAATGTGCTCTGTTAAACCCCTAGAGGAAAGTCTTCTCTAAAGTATTTAGAAAGGTATGCCTATATATTTACCAAATGCCTGGTGATATATTTCTCTCCTGGCCTCTTCCAGAATCACAGCTCTATGATCCTCCTATTTTAGGAACTACTTACTGTCTCCTATTCCTATCAGCATGCTAATTATAATAATAACTAATCTTTGTTGAATACTCACTATGTGCCAGGCATGACTGTAAAAACTCTCAATGTGATAATTCATTAATCACAGCAGGACAATCCTTGGGGCACCTGGGTGGCTCGGTGGTTCAGCATCTGCCTTTGGCTCAGGTTGCGATCCCAGGGTCCTCAGATGGAGTTCTGCATCAGGCTCCCAGCAGGGAGCCTGCTCCTTCCTCTGCCTGTGTCTCTGCCTCTCTCTGTGCATCTCTCATGAATAAATGAATAAAATCTTAAAAAAAAAGAACAATCCTTTGAGTAGGTGCCCCATTTTACAGATGTAGAATCTCAGAGTCCAATGAATTAAGTAGGTGACAGGGTCAGAATTTGGACCTGGGCAGTCTGGCTCTACTCTGAACCACAATACTATGTTGTCATAGAACTGATTTGCCAACTAGCTTTTAGATAACAACACTTTGGTAATTTGTGAACTACTGGTAATTTTTGAACTCTTGGGATGATAAACAAAGAAGCAAAGAAATACAGTTTAATGTACGTCACGCATGTGTTTAGCCTTCTGATTTTTCTGGAAAGCTTCTTCACCTTTTGGAAATACAGACTCTGTTGTTTGGGTGTGGTCCCGTGAGAAGGATCCTATGCTTCACTCCTAGGACATGGCCTACTTGCTTTTAAGGGCAGGACTGCTCCTGAGTTTTCTTTTTCTTCCTTTCTTCTTTTTTAATGGTGTGGCTATTCATATCCACACACAATCTCCATCCTGCCTCTATTTCTGGTCCTCTCTTTGCTATTGTCTAAGATCTTCCTTTTCTTCTGATGGTCCATGTTCCCTACAGTGGTTGCTTCTTTATAGCAGAGCTTATTGAGTTTTTGCAGAAAGTTGTCTTTCATTCTGCAGTTTCTCATAGTTTAGACTCCTTTCTTCTTTTTACTAGCTTAATAATTCTGCTAAACCACATTCTACTTCCTCTATGTTACCCATAAACTTGTCTTTCTATATTTGTTTATATAATAAATGTAAAATTAAAATTAAATATAAAAATGTATTAATTATTAGAGGCAGAGCATAACTGAAGCTCTATAATAGTCTAAGGAGACTAACCAATATGCTCTTGGGTTTTAATTATAGTTTTGTTTATCTGCTCTAAATCGTGGAACATTATCAAGGTTTTCTAAAACAAGAGAACTAAGAAAAGAAAAATGAAACAAGAAGACATTGATATGACATTCGTTTATCTTCTCTACTTAAAAGCGTTTATTTTCTTTACCAATCCAAGCTCTCAAATGGGTGGTTTACTTGTGCCCACACCCTCTTCACTCCTCAGAAACTTTTGTTGTTGGCTCCTACCCTAATTATTTAGCTAAAGTCACTCTCTTAAAAGTCAATAGCAATCTCCTTATTACCCAATGTAAATCTCAGAACTCATTTTCTTGGACATCTCTGTAATAATTGACACCATTGACCAGCCACTATGGAAAATGCCGCTGTCCTAATTAACATAGTCTATGTGCTCATAGACTCTATCATAACATCTGTAATACCTTATTTCCCTAAAGTCTGTTTGCTGGATGGTAAGCTTCTTGAGGGCAGGGGTTGTCCTTGATAATGGTTAGGTGAATATATTTTAAAAAGGCATTTTAGGGGCCTCTGGGAAGCTCAGTGGTTGAGTGTCTGCCTTTTGCTCAGGTTGTGATCCTGAGGTCCTGGGATCAAGTTCCACATTAGGCTTCCTGTGAGGAGCCTGCTTCTCCCTCTGCCTATGTCTATGCCTCTCTGTGTGTCTCTCATGAATTAAAAAAAAAAAAAAAAGTCATTTTAGTGTGATAAATGAAAACAGGGAGGAAAAAAGTAGTGCACAAATATAGAAAATGAAATATCAAAACCACCACCCTGGGATATCAGTACAGTGAAATGCTGGCTGAAGACCTATAGTCTTTGGTAGTAGGAAGGCTAATGGGAATTGAAAATAGAAAGCAAGGGGCAGCCCGGTGGCTCAGTGGTTTAACGCCACCTTTGGCCCAGGGCCTCATCCTGGGAACCCCTGATAGAGTCCCACATTGGGCTCCCTGCATGGAGCCTGCTTCTCTGCCTGTGTCTGCCTCTCTGTCTCTCTCTGTTTGTCTCTCAGTCTCTCATGAATAAATAAAATCTTAAAAAAAAAAAAAAGAAAAGGAAAGCTAATTCTCAATTTCTAAAAATTCAAAACAACAAAACTTGTAATGCATATTTTTAACCTTAGCTATGATGTTTACACTTAACAAATCTCATTCTGTTTTAGAACAGTGGTAAAATGGTGCTCATTTAGGCTTAATTAGTACAGATTAAATCGTGATCATCAGCAGGAACTGTTCTGTAATTATTCTGCTTCTTCACTAGATGGTGCTTGTGAGCCAATTAGGAAAAGATTGGGTTCATGGTTTATTCACTGAAGGGAAAGCAAGGGGGAAATTTGTGAATTAAATAGAATAAGGCTATGAAAAATTAGAAAAATTTAAGACAGCCCTTTATAGTTGTTAGAGTACTTGGAGAAAATTTCATCTTCCTTTTTGGTAAAAATATTAAGCTCTTGAAAGAAAAAAAATACTCATTAAGAATAATCACCAAATTCTGAATGTTTTGTGGGCTAACTGTCCAAACCTACTGAATTAAAAAACTCTCTTTCCTCTCCTTAAAATACAGCATTGATCTTTGGTTGGAAGCAAAACCATTCAAATTGTTACATGATGAGAGTAATCATTTCATGGTGTTACTTCATGAAATGGGTTATTGCCTAGATTTTAAGTGGTTTGATAGGCAATATTCATTTTCTTTCATTTAGAGCCATTGAAGTGTAGGAGTTGAAAGAGAAGCCTCTAGATTCTTACTGCTTGAGTTTACCCCAGATCTGCCCCTTCTTAGCTGTGTAATCTTGGGACTTCACCTCTCTAAATATCCTTTCCCTCATCTTAGAAAATGAGGGTGCCATAATTTCCACCTTATTGGATTGTTGGGACAATATATAAAAGATTAAAATGGTGCCTTGCAAATAGTAAGCCCTCAAAAAAATATTAGCATTCTTGACATTTCTAATCACATTTCACTTACCAGTGAAGATTGATATATCCCAAGTCACAAAACAATCATGGACAATGTCAATTTAATTAAGTTTGGATTTCTTTCCTTTTTTTTTTCTCATTCCATTCCAGTATTCTAACTTATTACTAACTCTGCCTTTATCTATGAAACTTACTTATATTTACCAAGTATTTGTTTAGGGGGAAGACTGTCCTTTAAAGTTCAGTTGAGGCACTTATGTTCTCACTCAGGGGCCATGCTAGTCTTCTCTGTATCATTCCGATTTTAGTATATATGCTGCCAAAGCGAGTACGAGGCACTTATGTTCTAATGTGTGATGATTAGATAGCTTAGCTTCTTCTGAATTTCAGAAAAAGATGTTTTTGTTTTCGCAGTAGAGTTCCTGAGATTGAATGATTGCAGTGAGTGACAGCAAACTTCTCCCAGAGGAACTTCTGTTGCTGCCAGTACCTGAAGGTTTCTACAATGGTTGGCAAGCGTCACAGCAAAGAAAGAAAAGAGTGTGAGGAAGAAATTATTCAAAGGAAGTATGTATTCTTCCCCAAATGGTGGCAATATGAATGTGAAAAAGAAAAGGATTTGAATAGATACATCAAAACTGAAGAAAGGCCATGTCCACTTCTAGGAAGAATCATGAACAAATTCACAGGTCACAGTTTTGGTTTATGCTTCTCTATGTGGTGTACATGGACCCCTGTCTCCCAACTTACAGTTATCATCATGTAATATGATTGACAGGACCTGTGTCCTTTTGCTGAAATATAGGAAATATTTCAGGAGATGTGAAGAAAAGGTAAGTGATTTCTTTGATGGATCATGATGGCCACAAGACAACTGGTATTTACCAAAGAGTTACTCTGCTAGGGGTGATGGTAGAAATTACACCTGAAGTGTCACATTTAAGGCTCACTGCGACTCCACAAAGTTGCCAGTATTATCATCCCCCATCCCCATTAGTGCCATTATTACTATTAAGGAAATGGGTATCTGGAGACGTTCAATAGCTTTTCCTAGATTGCATAGTCAGTGAATGGCAGAGTTTGTATTCAAACCCAATTCCATCCGACTCCAGAGCCTCAGTATTTTATCCATTATCCTGAGATGTCAGTTCAAACAAAGACATTGTTTGAATTGATTCTGGAAGTATAGGCAGCACCCTAACTGACACATTTCCTAATTGGCCTTCCCTGCTGAGACATTAACTTGTCAACATAGGGCATTATCCTTCATTAGTTCCCCGCATGCCTGGGTAGTCAAAGAATCAAATTGTCCTTCCTAATTTGAAGATGATACCACCGCATGTGTGCTGTGGCTGAGAAAAACCAACATCTGACAAGCAGTTCTTTCCACATCATGTATACATGAAGATTGCTCTCTGGTTTGTGGCTCGAGACTCTGTTGGCAGAGCCTTGCTTCTGTATTTTGTTCTGCCAAAGTGTGGTTAGCTGAAGCTCAGTTTGAAAAAGGCTTCACTATCACTGAGACTATGTACTCATCAGGGCATCTTCTGTTCTGGTCCCCAGCCACTCTTAGCTTTGCCACTCCATCGTCTGGATTGAAAGATCATCAGAAGTCTTTTGGCTTCGCAGGTTTTATATGCAAGACCTGTTTAAATAGTGTACTGAGGTTCCTTTTAAATACATGTGTGGTCCATCAGAACTGAGTTGTGATAATTTGCTATTTCAAGGCTAGTGGACAGAATGAACTGCCGACCTTGGTTAGTAGGTCTTGCCATTTGTTGTTCTCAGGCCTGAGATACTTGCTCATTGGATGGGAGATGGTGGCCATGTGGCTCATTTATAGGGAGGTTTGGTCACTCTCTGTTTTATAAGACTTCATTGAGGTCAGGTGATTGACCAGGGCCCACCAGTCTATAATTCTTATCTAGTCACCCCACAACCAATTGTCCATGAAGAAAGACAGCTGGTGACTGGGACTAGGGGTATATTTGATGACAGCTGCTCATGATAGTTTGACATTTATCTAACAAGAAGGCAGCCGCAGCGAACTCATCTCCTTTGTACAATATCGTCCCTTCTTCTCTTCCTCCTCTTGTTTCTGTACCGTATTATTGACTGCATACTGCAAGCTAGGTATTAGGTTAGGCCAGGGTTTCTCAACCTCAGCATCTTTAATACATTAGTCCAAAAAAGCCTTTGTTGTTGGGGAGCTGTCCTGTGTATTGTAGGATATTAAGCAGCATCTCTGATCTTTATCTACTACTTGCCAGTAGCAGCCTCTCATCTTCTCCTAGGTGTGGTAAATAAAAAATATCTTCAGAAATTGCTAAACGTGTCTAGGGGGATGAAATTGCCCTAGTTGAGAACATTTGGTCTAAGGATTTTATTAAATTTAATCCTCATAATAATTCTATAAAACAGGTAGAATTATTATTTCCTATTTTACAGGTGAGGAAATGGAGGCTTATAATGTTAAGAATTTGCTGAAGTTAATACAAAAAGTAATTTCTGAAGCTGAGATGATAGCAAAAATCTGGCTTTAAATCCTAATGTCTTTTACCTATATGCCATAGTAATTACTATTATATAAATGTTGGGTTCTTTTATTTATTCAGGAACTACATCTTCTGATAGTCCATTCCCAGACCATATTTTTAAAAAAATTTTTTAATTGGAGTTCAATTTGCCAACATATAGTATAACACCCAGTGCTCATCTCGCCAAGTGCCCCCCTCAGTGCTCATCACCCAGTCACCCCAACCCCCCGCCCACCTCCCCTTCCACTACCCCTTGTTCATTTCCCAGAGTTAGGTGTCCCAGACCATATTTAACTACTTTCAATCCCTACATATATTTTATTTTTTCATTATTCTGTGCCTTTGTACATGCTGCTCCTTCTGCCTAAATTAACTTTGTTCTCTCTCTCCATCTAAAGAAAGCAAATTAGTCTTTGTAGCCTGAGCTCTAATGTCACCTCTTCTATGACACTAGACCTGGTCACTGCACGTATACCTACCCACACCTACTCCAACAAGTTGCCAAGAGTATTTTGTATTTACAGGTAGAACACAGATGTAATATTAAGTGACCTTCTAAAAACACAAAATGGAAAGAAATAAGATTGTATTCTTTGCTTTAAAATGTGTAATAAACACATATTCTACCAGATTAGAGATTTTACAAGGTTATTCTAACGAGACCAACTGTCCCTGGTTTAAAGGATTTGGCTATTTCCTGGTAAAAGGATTGCTGTATCCAAAGGAAATGGTTTGTCCATTAGAATAGGACTTGGACTCATAGAAATAAAGTCAGAAGCATCTGGTGATGCTGCCCATCCCAGCACTGTCCAGGGGGAAAGTATGCTCTGTTAGGCCAATGTAAGCACCCAGTCAGCTGATTACATTGACTGTGGATATTGGGACAGCAGAGTGGTAGAGTCTGATTTTGACCTTAGGTGTTTGACCATCTCCTACCCCATGTTTCCCTGAGGATGGAGCACATACCACAGGGTAGAGACAAGATGATGTAGGTAATACATGCATGTCCTTAAATAACATAGACTCAAATGGTGAAAATGTGATCCACTTAAAATTTTCTACAGACATTTTAATATGTTAAGCAGAAAGTTTCATTTTGGGACCAGTGTGTCTTTAATACCAATCTCCCTTTTAAACATAGAGAGATCAGGACTCATGCTCAGGTCCCTTAGCAAATAATAATTTCTGGTTAAATTTAATATTATTACTTAATTTCCATTTATTCTGGTTTCTATAGTATGTTCTGTTTAATCAATCAAAGGCAGGTTATATTAGTTTTCTATTTAAAGTAGTGATTTAGGGACGCCTGGGTGGCTCAAGTGGTTGAGTGTGTCTGCCTTTGGCTCAGGGTGTGATCTCAGAATCCTGGGATCGGGTTCCACATCGGGCTTCCTGCATGGAGCCTGCTTCTACCTCTGTCGGTGTCTCTGCCTTTGTCTCTCTGTCTTTCATGAATAAATAAATAAATAAATAAATAAATAAATAAATAAATAAATAAAATCTTTTTTAAAGAAGAGAGTTTTTTTTTTAAAGATTTATTTATTTATTCATGATAGACACACACACACACACAGAGAGAGAGAGAGAGAGAGAGAGAGGCAGAGACACAGGAGGAGGCAGAAGCAGGCTCCATGCAGGACCACAACGCGGGACTCGATCCCGGGACTCCAGGATTGCGCCCTGGGCTGAAGGCAAGCGCTAAACCACTGAGCCACCCAGGGATCCCCAATGAATAAAATCTTAAAAAAATAAAGTAGTGATTTAAAATTCATTTTTTTCATTCTTTTTTAAAAAATATTTTATTTATTCATGAGACACACACAGAGAGAGAGAGAGAGAGAGAGAGAGAGAGAGAGAGAGAGGCAGAGGGAGAAGCAGGCTCCATGCAGGGAGCCCGATGTGGGACTCGATCCCGGGTCTCCAGGATCACGCCCTGGACTGAAGGCGGTGCTAAACCACTGGGCCACTGGGGCTGCCTTAAAATTCCTTTTAAAAGTAAAATAGGGATCCCTGGGTGGCGCAGCGGTTTGGCGCCTGCCTTTGGCCCAGGGCGCGATCCTGGAGACCCGGGATCGAATCCCACGTCGGGCTCCCGGTGCATGGAGCCTGCTTCTCCCTCTGCCTGTGTCTCTGCCTCTCTCTCTCTCTCTCTCTGTGACTATCATAAATAAATAAAAATTAAAAAAAAATAAAAGTAAAGTAATGGGATGCTTGAGGGCTCAGTGGTTGAGCATCTGCCTTTGGATCAGGGCATGATCCTGGGGTCCTGGGATTGAGTTACACTCAGGGTCCCCACAGAGAGCATGCTTCTCCCTCTGCCTAGGTCTCTGCCTCTCTCTGGTGTCTCTGATGAATAAATAAATAAAATCTTGAAAAAATAAAAATGATAAGTAATACAATGAACAGATTTCAAGAAAAAATTAAAGAAGTAGCCAGATAGGTATGGTAAGAAGATATGTACAAGTCAGGTGGACCTGACTATCCAATTAGGGTGACCAACTCATCCTAACAGGAAAACAACAAGTCCTGAATCCCACCTCGGTCCTGTGCAAGTTGAGATGGTTGGTCACCCAAAGTAGAATATGAAAATGTTTGGTTTTTCACAAATACTGTATTACTCATTCAAATTGCAGGAAATGCAAGTCAGCCCAGATTATTCTAATGAAGAGATGTACAGGGGTGTGCACAGGTTGGGGGAATGAACTGAGGACCCTGAGGTGGGCCATAGAGACTAGCAACAACTGGAAACTGTTACCTATGTGGAGGCTAAAGATACAAAGGGTTGTGTTTCCAGGCTCAGGGCCCAGTCAGTGGAGCTGGAGCATAAATGATGAGGTTCCCAGTGCTCTTGAGGGATGAGGGTTCTTCCATGAGAAGTGGAACCAAGCAAGGAAAGACTAAGGAAGAAACATCCCAACTTTTCTCTTTTCTCACTCTCTAATTTCCTGCAGGTGCCTCTCAGGAGCTGAACCCAACTGAAGCCTCTGGCAAGGAGGGTAGGGGTGTACATGCGGATCACTGGGGCTAGCCTCTCTGCACACGGTACAAGGCAAAGAAGGGCAGAAAAGGAAGATGGAGAGAAAGGAGCAGAGGAAAACCACATAAAATTCCAAGTTGATGTGATCATCTTCTGGTATGGCTTGTAATGTAGGTACAGGAAGACACTAGGCTGGCCAGCCTGACCTATAAGTGTTTTTTTTTTTTTTAATTAAATGTTAGTGCATCAGCATGCTGGTTTTATAAACCGTGCTTTTGTGAGCTTTGTCAGAGTAATTTTTCCTGAGTCTGATAAACTCTAGGATACTGTTATAATAGTGTTTCTGAGAAACAGATTGTGGGTCTGGTGCATTTACCAAGTGAATGTCACCTTGTGCTAGATTGCATGAACAGTCTACTGGCCTCCTTCAGACAAAAAATTCACTCAAAACTCACAGTTGGATGACCTATACTCCTTTCATTAAAGTGTTACAGTTACTTCAATTTTAGCACTCTTTGGGTGACCCAGTTGCCACTGGTACTGAATTTCTCACCCACAAACCTGTCTTGCTTGTGAACCAGATTATATCTATTACCCAACCCATGATGGTGGTTAGATTCGGAGTCCTTGGTATGTCATATAAAGTTCTTCGAAATTTGGCTCTTGATTTCTTTGTTAGTTTAGTTTTGTGTGGTGTATCTTTTTTGATAGTTTTACTTTCAGCTTTTCTGTGCCCTTATGTTTTTGATCTGTTCTTTGTAAATAGTTTATTGTCGAATTTAACTTTTAAAAAATCCAGCTACATACCCACATACATATACACACAACCATACACATATCTATTTATAATTATATTTATTTCTCTATATTGAAAGCCATAAGTTCATACCAATATTTATTAATTCCATTCTGATTCTGTTTTTTCTCTTTCTTTATTTATAACTCAAAAGCAAAAAAATTTGCTCCCATACCCTAAATATATTTACTTATTTGGCCAACCCCCCTGTTGAGGTATCCAGATTTCTAACGCTACTGTTGCACCCTCTCTGGTAGATGCTCTTGTTACTACCCTGGATCTCCAATATGTCATGTCCATTGACCCTCTTGTGTAGATCCTTGTTCTGCTTGGGCTTTGACACCCGCATCCAGCTGCCTTTCTGCATGGAAACCTCTTCTCAGATTCTTATTTGTCCTTGCTGGCCTGCCCCCATACATGGACATCTTCTTCATCTGGCTTAGGTCTTGACTTCTGCAACCTGGCCCTTTACCCATATAGACACACTCCAGGGTCCAGACAGTATTAGTAGTATGGATATACTTCTTATCTCACTTGGATTCTGATACTCCCTGGCCATGCTCCCTTGTGAAGGTCCTCTTCTCTGTTTGAACTCTTGAGCCTTATACCTGTTGGTTCCATATACCCATGTATACTCCTTCATCTTTCACAGGACACCCCTCCATTGGACACCCTACATCAGACCACCCTATTGCACAGATTTCCTTATTACCCTGTTTGGGCTCTGACATCACTTGCTGGACTCTTTGTGCTGGTCCTCTCTGTACTCTGAGCTTTAACTCCCTATCCTGGGCCACTGTTCTCTAAGGATGCTCTCCTCACCCTACAACCTCCCCACCCTCCAAGGCTCTAACTCCTTATGACAGGAAGTACTCCTGTGGGGACACTCTACTTACTCCACCCAAGGCTATGATGCCCTACTCTGGGCCACCACCACTCCCCCAATCAGGAGGATGCTTGCCTTGTTCGGCTTCTCCTAATGGTGGTAGAACCCAGTTTTTAGAGAAGGAAAGGTAAGGAATGAAAAGGGAAGGAAAGAGGAAAAGATGACTTACATTTTTAAAAAGTCACTCTGCTGTTCTGTTGAGAACAGACTAAGATTGAGTTGAGGGTTGAGGGTTGAGGGTTGAGGCAGAGATACCAGTTGGGAAGCTAATAATCTCTAAGTAAAATGTCAGTTGTTCTAGTTAGTATGTGAGAAAGTGGAGGTGAGCAGTCATCACATTCTGTATTTATTGTTGACATAGTGCCAACAGGATTTGCTATTAGAATGGATAGTTATGGGTTGAAAAGAATCAAGGGTTGCTCCAAGGTTTTTATCCTGACCAAGAAGAAAGATGGAATTTCAATTCATTGGAATGGGGATTATTTGGAGAGGAGTAGATTTTAGGATTAGAAATCAAGAGTTCAGCTTTGGATATATTAAATTTGAGACACCTTTAATCATCCAAGTGGAAATATTATGTATAAGAGACAAGAATGCAGGGAGAGACTGGGGTTGGGGGTCAGGAAGGCATATATGGAATTTATACACTTGAGCTAGCCTAGGGATGACTAAAGATAGAGAACTGAAGAGGGCTTAGTACTCCAGCACTTAAAGTTTTGAAAGATAAGAAAAAATCATCAAAAGAGACCAAGTAAGAACAGCCCCTATGGAAGGAAAAGAACCAAGAGGGAGTGATGTCTCATAAGCTAAGGGAAGAAAATATCTCAAGAAGAAAACAATGATGCTGATCCAGTAGAGAGTAAAATTGATGATTCAGAAGAGAGTCGGAGAACTATAGAAGCCATAACCTTGATTTAAATGAAAGCAGATGGGGAACCATGTACAAGTGGAGGAGTTGGCCCTGATGGGATCATGGGCAGTTCACCATTTCCAAAAGGCAGGAAGGCAGGGGAGGTAGAGGAGTAGAAGTGCTGGGGAAATATGTGGAAGGTACTCTTCTGATGGCTTGTATTTTCTCAGTGAATTTGGAACTAAGCCCCAGAACTGAGAAGAGGTGTTTATAGTTCAGTCAGAGATGTGTGAACTAGATTTCTAGGACAGGGGAACAATGAGTGGACTAGGGAAATGAGAATTGCCAGATAGTATCAGGGGACCTTTGTAGGTAACTGGAAATAAGTGCTATATGAGGCCTATTGAATGGTGGTTTGCTTTTCTCTAGTTACGTTGGGTTACTCAGACTACATAGAATAGGCGGAGAGCTGGATTTTGGTAGAACAGAGATCTGTGACAGGGGCAACGGAGTTGACTTTGAAAAACCTAAAAAATACTAGGCTACTAATTATTGCTCATGTAAAGTTCTCAGGGTCTTAAAATTTTTTTGTAGTTTTATTTAAGTAATCTCTGCACCCAACGTGGGGCTTGAACTCATGACCCCATGATCAAGAGTCACATGTTTTTCCAACTGAGCCAGCCAGGTACCTCCTCAAGGGTTTTGTATTAAGTTAATAGATAAGAATGTTTTTAAAAATTAATATGTTAGTCTTTTGGCAAATACTAGCATTTTCAGGTTTGGCTAAAAAAATAAAGCATGATACTCTCTAGCTCTGTGTTCTTGCAAATGGCAAGATTTTGTTCTTTTTTATGGCCGAGTAATATTCCATTATATATATATCTCATTCTATACCAGTCAGAGAAAGACAAATACCATATAATTTCACTTATATGTGAAATTTAAGAAACAAAATAAATGAGCAAAGGAGGAAAAAAAAGAGAGAGAAGGGCAATAAACAGAGCTTTAACTATGGACAATACATGGTTACCAGAGAGGAAGTGGTGGGGGGATGGGTGAAACAGGTGATGCGGGTGAAGGAGGGCGCTTGTGGAGTCCCTGGTGTTGTATGGAAGGGCTGAATCACTATATTGTACACCTGCAGTTCATATTACAATGCATGTTAACTAACTGGAATTTAAATAAAAACTTTTTAAAAAAGAGAGAGATTAGACCTTACAGTAAATACAAAACAAAATAAAGCAAAATTCAACTTTACTAAAATTTTTCATTTTTGAGTGAAATCAGTTGATTTATTCATTCATCAAAGGTTGTCTATCTATGTGCCAGGGTCTAGGTGAAAGCACTGGGGACACACAAATGAATGAGACATGATCTTTACTGGTTTGAGGCTTGTATTTTTTTATTTGAAAAATAATAGTAAGAGTTTATACGGTAACTACCAAGACAGAATCCTAAATACTAATAGGTGATAGAAATAATAGGAAGAATTCTAGATCTGACTTACTGAGCTCTTATTTCAGCTCTTTCTTGTGGTAGCTATGTGAACTCCAGAAAGTAATCGAACTTTTCTAAATCTCAGTTCCCATGTTATACAATGGGCATAATAATAGTGCTTTCTTTAGAGAGGTGTTCTTAGGATTATGCTTTTTAATGCATTTTTAGACTTAGTGTTACTAGCACATGGTGAGTGCTCAATAAATATTAGCCGTTATTATTATTACTACGAACGTATACAAAGTTTACAGCAAAGGCCAAAGAAGCAGCAGCTAACTGAAGGCATGATTCCACAATGAGCGTGTTCTGTAAATGGTAGATTTGCAGAGCAATATGCCTACTGAAATGATCACATGTTAGAAATGACTTTACTGATACATTTTTGAAGTTTTCTTATAAAAATGGATAATCAAATATTTACATGACAGAAGGAAATTTTAGGGGTAAGATAATGGATGAGCACACAAGGTGGGCATAGCCATGGGAACTGCACACCAGGCTGGGCAGGAATTGAGAAGCAAAGTGATGTGGCAAACAGACCAATGGAAATTTCATGAGTGATAGTAGGAAATAGAGAACTGAAATTTCCACTGACCAACTGTTCTTTTCACCCAAGGCATTTTCAATAATGTAATTTTGGCTTTTGTAAGTTGAGTTAGAGATCTACCACATCAGAGAAGCATGTATTCAGCATTGATAAATGATCCATAAATTGTCTTTATTTATTTATTTTAAAAAGATTTTATTTATTTATTTGACTGAGAGAGAGCACAAGCAGGGGGAGTGGCAGGCAGAGGCAGAGGGAGAGGGAGAAGCAGGCTCCCGGATGAGCAAGGAGCCTGGTGTGGTGCTTGATCCCAGGAGCCCTGGGTCATCAGCTGAGGGCAGCTGCTTAACCAGCTGAGCCACCCAGGCGCCCCTGAAATAGTCTTTAAAATGGTTTGTTGAATTCCCCTTTCCTAGCATTGTGGCAAAGTCATTTTAGAGCCTCCCTTCTAAAATGGCTAGAGTATTTCATCAATCCAACTCATGTAACTGTAATAGCTACTACTAATTTAGTCCTCATTATGTGTTTTACTAAGCACTTGTGTGTGTGTGTGTGTGTGTGTGTGTGAAGTTTTCTTTAATCCTCACAATAGCTTTGTTACAAAGGCCTTCTCATATCCACTTGACGAATTGAGTGAGGCCTGGACAGTGAAACAGCCTGTCCATCGGATGGACACCTGGGGCAGGATGGAAAGTGGGATCTGAATGCATGTTGGCCTGACTCCAAGAAGTGTGTGTGTTCTATGACTCAGATGCATTTCTCAGGAGGTTAGTTTTTATCAGTTAAAATGGCGAAACTGTCTTTCCAGCTGATCTTTGTGTCACAAGTTTCTTTTCTCAATAGTACCAAATATTTCATAAAGGGATTTTGAGATGTTGTTTGGGGATCATTTGATAGTGTTGTTGTTTGCACATCCAGCCTACTAGCCCCGAAGCATCAGAGGATTGCAAAATCGTCACATACTCTGTCTGTGTATTCTATTTCTAATCAGATCCTTCTGTGATGTGGTCCATAGAGAAAGCAGTGGTGCCAGAGACGGTTTGTAAATCCAGTTTATGAATCTTGGGAATGTCTCATTTTTCATTCAGCTTTGATATCTAAATACTGTAATTGTTCTGGAACATCCGCATTAAGGGTCCTGACAAACACACTTCTTGATCTGATATAAGTTAACTCAATATTACCTTAACCCAGACTGGCCCTCAGTCAAATGCTTTGATGATGTCACTAACTTGTGGAACCAGTTGATGCATGTTGCCTATTAATTTTTAGGGCTGTCTTCAATCCTTTATTTCCTTGTGCTGGAGACAAAGTAGAATTGGGATACTCAGTGAGTAAGGAGGATGGAAGACGAACAGAGCATCATCTGAGTGTGTCAAGTACAGGGCATACATACTTGTTAGACATAGCAGGGAAGATAAGGTAGGCAGGTTCTGGGTAGAGCTATTAATGATTGAAAATGTCACACTTCTGTGACAAGAGGTTTTTTTTTTTTTAAATGGTTTTGCTTATTTATTTGAGAGAGAAAGAGAGAGAGAGAGAGGTAGAGAAAGAATGCATGTGAGTGGGAGGAGGAGCAGAGGGAGAGGGATAAGCAGACTCTGCTGAGTGTGGACCCCCACATGGGGCTTGATTCCACAATCCTGAGATCATGACCTGAGCCAAAACCCAAAGTCTACCCTTAACCCACTGAGCCACCTGGGTGCCTCTTGACCAAGAGTTTAAAAAAAATCTTTTTGTTTGGGAAAATTTCAAACATCCATAAAAGCAAAGATAATGAGTACTGAACTCCAGTATATCCAACACTCAGCTTCAACAATTGTCAGCAATTGCCGAATTTTATTTTTTCTCTGCCTCCCTGCCTTGACTTGCTTCCCATTCCGACCAAGGACTGGGAGCAAATTCCAAACTTTATATCATTTGATCTATAAATACTTCAGTATGTTTTGCTAACAGATAAGGGCTTAAAAATATCATCACAATACAATTGTCATACCTAACAAAAATAACATCAATTCCTTAATATAATCTAAAATCTAAAGTTGTTTAAAAATATCCCAGTTTTCTCAAAAATTTTTTGAGAAAAATTTTTTTCTAGCTGGGTTATTAGAAACAAAGTTTAAAGAAGGCCTAATTTACATTTAGTTGAAATGTCTTTTAAATTTTCTTCAATCGGTAACAGGTTCTCACCCCCTCCATCCCCTTTTTCCTTGATGCCATTAATCTGCTGAAGAAACTCAGTCCTGGGTGCTGTTGAATGCCCCTCACTCTGGACTTGGCTGATAGCATCTTCATGGAATTATCTAGTTCATGCCATGGCAGTCTCACATACTGTCTGTAGATTGCGTGTTTAATTAGGAGACAATAGGGCTCCCTGGATGGCTCAGCGGTTTGGTGCCTGCCTTTGGCCCAGGGCATGATCCTGGAGTCCTGGGATGGAGTCCCATATTGGGCTCCCTGCATGGAGCCTGCTTCTCCCTCTGCCTATATTTCTGCCCGCCCCCCCCCCCCCCGTGTCTCTCATGAATAAATAAATAAAATCTTAAAAAAATAATTAGGAGACAATAATATTCAAATAAAAAAATTTGAGACTTCATAGGAGGTGCGGTGTACTTACTGGATCACATGAGGAGGCATATAATGTCGAGTTGTCTCACTCTTAATTATGGTAACACTGGTGAGTGTGTTCAGGTATTTTCAGCCTGATTCCTAACTTAAAGGTTCCCAGCAACCTTTACCTAATGGTAGCAGCCACCAATGATGATTACATAGTTCTCTTACTCTTTGTACAATAGAATTGTATTCTTGCCCTCATCAACAAGTTGGTTGTTCTCAGGCAGCATTTGTGTTGAAAAGACAGGCTAAGTAGTTAACTATTTCTCTATATTATTGGTTTATTATTTCAGAATAATGAGTTATACTGCCCTACAAGTTCAATGGTGACTGGAGTGGTGATTGTTGTAGTTTTTCCTTCAGTATTGATAAACTCATGGATTTTTTTTCCTCATGGATTTTTATATGTTTGATGTGTATTTTTTAAAATTCAAGTATAATTAATGTACAGTGTTATATTAGTTTCAGGTGTATAATTAGTTTCAGGTGATTCAACACATTTTTTTAAAGATTTTATTTATTTATTCATGAGAGACACAAAGAGAGAAGGAAGAGACATAGGCAGAGGGAGAAGCAGGCTCCCTGTGGGATCCTGGTGCAGGACTCAATCCCAGGACCCTAGGATCTCGGCCTGAGCCAAAGGCAGATGCTCAAACACTGAGCCACCCAGGCATCCCTGACTCAACAATTCTACTCAGCGCTCATCAGGATAGATGTTTTCTTAATCCCCATCACCTAATTCACCCATCTTCCCTCTTGTAACCACCAGTTTTATTCTCTATATTTAATAGCCTGCTTTTTTGTTTGTCTCCTTTTTTCTTTGTATTCCTTATTAAATTCCACATAGGAGTGAAATCATATGGTATGTTTCTTTCTCTGACAGACTTATTGCACTTACAATGCATTATACCATCTTGCTCCATCCATGTTGTGGATGGCAAATGACAAGATTTCTTTTTTTTTTTGATATTAGAATTTTATTTATTTATTTATTCATTTATTTATTTATTTGATAATAAATTTATTTTTTATTGGTGTTCAATTTGCCAACATACAGAATAACACCCAGTGCTCATTCCATCAAGTGCCTCCCTCAGTGCCTGTCACCCATTCAAATGACAAGATTTCATTCTTTTTTATGGCCGAGTAATATTCCATTGTATATATATATATATATATATATATATATACATGCATATATATATATATATATACCACATTCATTCATCTATTGATGTATACTTGGGTTGCTTTTATAATTTGGCTATTGTAAATAATTCTGTAATAATAAACACAGGGGTGCATATATCTTTTTGTTTTTTTTTTGCTTTTTTTTTAATTTTTTTTTTTTATTTATTTATGATAGTCACAGAGAGAGAGAGAGAGAGAGAGGCAGAGACACAGGCAGAGGGAGAAGCAGGCTCCATGCACCAGGAGCCGGATGTGGGATTCGATCCCGGGCCTCCAGGATCGCGCCCTGGGCCAAAGGCAGGCGCCAAACCGCTGCGCCACCCAGGGATCCCTGCATATATCTTTTTGAATTCTGTTTTTGTATTCCTTGGGTAAATAGCCAGTGGTGGAATTACTGAATTATAGCGTTATTCTATTTTTAATTTTTTGAGGAAACTCTGTACTGTTTTCTACAGTGACTACACTAGTTTTCATTTCCATCAATAGTGCATGAGGGTTCCTTCTTCCCCATATCTTAACCAACTTGTTTTTTCCTATGTTTTTGTTTTTTTTTTTTTTGATGCTAAACATTTCTTTGCTTTGTGAGAGCCCTCTTCAGACAGTAGGCTCATTCAAGTTCATTTCTATGTCCTTATGGCACGACCCCAGTGTTATCTGACAGTTTTCTCGACTTCTGGCATGACAAGTTCCTGGGCTCATCTTGGGAATCTAGAAAGTAGTATCTAGAGATCTGTGTATTAGGTGTGCTCATTACTACTGAGTTAATATTTTTCTCAGGCTCTTTCAGAGGTACCTAATAAATATTTGTTTCTTAGAAAGAGAAAGTAAATTATGAATTTATTGTGGTATTTTATATTCAAATGTAAGATTACAGGGTTTTTATTTAATCATTATCACTATATTTATTATTGTAGGTAGACTTCACATCCAGCATGGAGCCCAATGTGGGGCTTGAACTCATGACCCTGAGATCAATACCTGAGCTGAAATTAAGAGTCAGATGCTTAACTGACTGAGCCACCCAGGCACCTCTATACCACCTCTTCTTTATCCATTCAGATCTGTCATTGGATATGGTGGGTTCTTTCTATATTTTGGCTATTGTGGACATTGTTGCTATAAGTATTGAGGTACAGGTGCTCTTTTGGATCATTATGTTTGTATCCTTTGGACAAACATCTAGTAGTGCAATTGCTGGGTTATAGCATAGTTCTATTTTCAACATTTGAGGAAACTCCATACTGTTTTTCAGAGTGATTGTACCAGTTTGTCTTATAGGTTTTGAACATTTCTTCTCACTTGCCTTAAAAGTATGCCTTGGACATGGTCTTGCCCTACCTCATAGGATGGACCATGCACATTTTCCCCTTTAAAATAAAATACCAGTCAGGTACCTTTTTATCCCAGGCTTACTCTTCTAGGCTTGGAACCCAGAGAGGCCAGGATTCCATACTTAGGAATAGAGCTGTGGTAAATAGCATCACAAGAAAGCAACCTGAAAATTAAGTCCAGCTAGTCCAAGAACATGGCTTCCCATCTGAGAAGAGCCTCTTCCACATGTCTAGGCACCTGTCCAGAGCTGAGGCCAAGCTGTTCCAGGGGCCTCTTGAGGCCCTCATCTGCTACAGAGCAACCCAGGTTAAATACAGCCCATGTACAAAGCCATAGGCTAAAGCCTGAGGAGTTGCTTTTAGGAATCAAATTTAACCATTTTCATAATTGGTGCCTGGAGGTGTGCAGGGTGCCCACCTGCCTATTCTAGACCCATAACTTATCTTAATTCTTTGCGGTTTCCTTGTTACTCTTCATAGAAACAGTACCACCCAGCAGCCTCATCACAGCACAGTGGCTTCCCTCTGTTGCCCAGCATGCCATTTCCAAGGACAGGAAGGGACAATCTCCCACAGCCCATCTTTGCTGTGACTGTCTTAGGTGATGAGTAGCCCCATCCACCTTTCTGCCCAGTGGCTTCCTGTCCCTGTCCTGCTGCAGATCCAGAGTCTGGGATCTACTTTTTTTCTTTGTTATTTATGACCTTGTTCAAGGAAAAAAAAATCTCCCAACTTTTAAAAACTAACATAAAGAATTAAAAGTATGCCTTGGATTATGACCATTTTGATAAGGTAGGAAATGTTTCCTATTGATTTTTTAAAATTAGTAGAAAATCTGAGTCCTTATTCTATTGAGAACTTTAACACCCTAGACCATCCATTAATTAGTCTGTAGCCAACTTTTCCCTTTTGGAATAAAGAGAACAGATTTTGTTTGAGATTTTAGATTGAGGGATGAGAGGAACTATAAAATGCAAGCTAGTGGGATGCTATTCTTCAACTTCTCATTGTTAGTTTATATATTTTATAAACAGTTTCTCCTTAGCATTTTCCTTTCTCAAAGCACATCATCTCTTTTTCAATTCCTGCCTCATATTACATTGCATGAGACAAATTCCCCACATTATAGAACATTCTGAAAAATTGCTATAAAATAATATGACATATAATAGGAAAACTGAGACCATATAGTCTTAATTACATACAATCAAATGTATATATGGAGCACAATCCTAGCCTAACTTTGTTTGTGAAATTTAGGATAAATGAAATTCTATAGGAATTAACCACAGATTACAAGGTTTATAAATGGATGTTCCTGTGAAACAGAATCATTTCTGGAACAGGTTTTAAAATTATCAGTGCAAGTGAAATTATCACTGGCAAATAGTTGTGGTGTAACCTAAATCCAGAACATTAATATTTTACCCATTTTCTTTTCTGCAAATGCAAAGCTTCCTCCTTAAGTTGGTTTTGCAAAGGCAGTAAATATCCTTTCAAACAGAAAATAATGGTTGCTTTTTGTTGCTATTCCATTTTTTTAAAATTTATTTATGATAGGCACACAGTGAGAGAGAGAGAGAGGCAGAGACACAGGCAGAGGGAGAAGCAGGCTCCATGCACCGGGAGCCTGACGTGGGATTCGATCCCAAGTCTCCAGGATCGTGCCCTGGGCCAAAGGCAGGCGCCAAACCGCTGCGCCACCCAGGGATCCCCTATTCCATTTTTTTAATTGACAATTTTCACAAATAGCTTTGTTAATTAAAAAGAAGAAATCGCAAATAAGATTTTGTCCTCCCACATTGTCAGAGGCAAGTGGTATAAAGGGGAGCACAGTTATGATATTAAGCATGGACCTTGGAATGATGCTGCTAGGGTCAAAACCTGGGTCTGCTGATCTCTGGCTATGTGACCTGGACAAATCAATAAGTCATTTAATCATAGCTTTGACTTAATAGAGCTGACACCAAGATTAAATAACTTTTTAAATGCTTAGAGCAATGTTTAACAAATAGTAAGCTATATAACTTTGTGATGAATTTAAAAAAAGCTCAGATACTCCACTTTATTGTCTTTCTCAGCATCGTGGTTCAGATGACATTAAGTCAAAATCAACATAAAATAAATGTCTTCAGGTAGAAATAGGGATGAAGGGAGAGTCCCTAAGCTAGGAAAGGCACAGTTTATTATGCTTGCTGTAGTAATGGTGGAGGGATTTAGAGGCTGATTTTTCTCATATGAATCTTAGGTCTTCCCACCATCTAGTGAACCTACCTTCTTCCATTCGCTGGGATGTTTTCTGAGTCTGCCCAGTAATAAGAAATTGGATTCTGCAAAGGTTGCAGTGGAGACAGTTCATTTTGCTGCCTTGGAAGGAAAGCCCTGGGATCAGAAACAGCAGTAAGATCATGACAAGTCAGCAGATAGGCTGTTCCTTTAAAAATAGAGTTAGCCCTGTCTACTTATTCTCTGCTTAATTGAATCCTCAACCACTTCCCATTTCGTAGAATGCTTTTTCCATACTACTTAACTAGCTCTTTTTACTGGAGCTCAAATCCATATGCAAACTATGAATACTTGGAAATAGGAGATAATGGGAGTGTCTGTCTTTTGAATTATACTGGACTCAAAGAAAAATGAGAAACAATACAACTCAGCATTTATTTTCCATTACTCCTTTTCATACAACTCCCAAAAGAGAAACAAAACACCCTTCACATATAGGGATGTTTTTTCTCTCTAGTCATTGGTCTCCAGTAACTCTGCAGCCCATGCTTGGAGAGACCACAGAGTAAAATTAAGTGGAAACTCAGGCAACTGTGTGCAATAATACAAGCGGCATAATGAATCCCTGGGCCATTACACAACTGTTTACTTTCATAGAAAATTCTGTCTATACTTGTGGAGAGGATTTAGTACCATAAAGTACTAATATAAGATGAAGTGCATGCTGGAGCAAATCCAGGCAAAATGTCTTCTGCTACAACTCTCCTAAAAGACTCAAATCTGCATGTATTGCATCTATATCATAACATTCCCCCCCCTTAACCCTTTTCCTTTATTTATTTGTTCATTCACTTATTCAACAAATATTTATTTAGTACTTACTACATGCTATGCACTCTACCAGGGCTTGAGGATACTGTGGAGGACAAGGCATGAAGCTTACATTCTAATGGAGGAAAATATATAGTTGTGTAATACAGGTAGTGAGCAGAGATTCGAAGATAAATATAGCAAGGTAGGTGGCTATTTTAAGTATGTTATTTAGGGAAAGTTTCTCTCTAAGGAGAGGACTTTTAAACAGAGGCTTGAATAGAGTAAAGGAGGGAACCAAGGACTTCTAGAGAAGTGTTCAGGCATAAAGAACACTGGGAGCAAAGGTCAGTAGTGGGAGGCTTCTTGCTGCAGTTGAAGAACAAGAAAGAGAATTGGGTTAGTGGAGTGAGTGTGTGGAGAGTGTCAGGTAATGAGTTTGGAAGGATGGTCAAGGACCAGATTATGTAGAACATGGTTCGCGATGTACTTCGTGCTTTGTATGAACGGACATTGATGGAAGATTCTGAACAAGGGATGAAATAAAATAACTTAGAATTTTCACAATTCATTGACTGTTGTGTGAAAAATGGAATGTAAAGGGCAGGAGTGGAAGCAGAGAGGCCAGCCAGAGACCACTGCAGGGTTTATAGGGGGAGGATAAGGGATGGGGAGAGGACAAAGGAATAGAAAGCATGTATGTCTAATCCCTCACTGGTGTTCTATTTCGAGTAGGCCTCATGTACTCTTAGCTATATAGATTAAGCTTTTATATACATCTCCATTGTACTTTCCTTCCAATTGGATAGTATTGTTTTAACTGAGCAGAGATAGAAAATGAAACAAATCCCCATCAACAGAGAAATGGTTGATTAAATTCTGGCAAACACTTACCACAAACTATTAAGCAACCTTTAAAAGGAATGAGCTAAATTAATATTTGGAGGGATTAAGCTTTTATATATCTTCATTGTACTTTCCTTTTAATTGGATAGTACTGTTTTAAGTGGGGAAAAAAACAGAAAGTAAAATGAATCCCCATCAACAGAGAAACGGTTGATTAAATTCTGGCAAACACTTTACTATGACCTATTAAGCAACCATTAAAAGGAATGAACTAAATTGATATTTGGAGGGGTTTCCATGATATACTCTTAAGTGAGGAAAAAAAACCCCCATACATATGTACATAGGCTGATCTTGAAAATCAAAGAGAATTCCCAACACCTATATTAGTATATATATCAAATTATGTATATATGCATATATATTATATGTGCTTATATATGAATATACAAGCATGCAGAAGATTATAAAAGTATGCATGCACGTTGTTAACAGATTATTAACAGTGGTTAATTGGTTGAGAGCAGATAGGCTTTAAATACTTCAGCAACATCTATGAACTTCAATGCCAGAAACCCTGAAGTAAGTATATATCCCAGTATAAATCATATGCAATGAGCCTACTGTGGGATACAGAGTAGAGGATCTAGAATTGTACCTGCATAAATCCCTTAGTCATAGTAATAAGGGGTTATTACAGTTCTTTATGGAGGAGGAATTGGAATTGGATAGCAAAACCCAATGTACTTCTTTTATATGGAGTTTTATACAACTTATGCATGGTAAGGTATATAAAATCCTCATTTAAAAAGTTTTTTGGACATAAATTGACATAAGAAAAGATTGAATTTACAGTCCTTTGCTTCTCTAGTATATGCATGATGTTAACGCACTTCTGAATATATTAGAGAATGAAATGAATCAATGATTTCACAATGGGGTTTGTGTGTGTGTGTGTGTGTGTGTGTGTGTGTTCAACCATCTTGAATGGCCAAGTAGAAAAAAGGATGTACAGGTTGCTAAAGACAGACTTCATCTACCTGGTCTGAAATCTGCTCAAGAGAGAGGTGTGACCATACTAGGCAGTTTTTTTCAGGCAGTATCATATACCTTATCTTTGGGGAAATTTTTTCCTCTATATTTTTGATCATCAACCAGCACTTTTCCAATGAAACCTGTGTTTAAGCAAGAACATTTGGACTCTGTAGTAACTTTGGTAATTAAAACAATTCCTTTATTTGAACCTCCGTCACTGTGACGATGACTATACTTCAGAGGAATTCTGGGAAGAGGAGTGATTTCTTCACCTCGTGAACTCTAGAGTATGACCATCACAGAGAGACTTCTCATTCTGGCTCATATGGTGTGGCCTACATAGCTCCCCTAGTTGAACATTTGGCAGGTTAGGTCACCAGTGACCAAATGGGCCTTTTAACAGATTTTGCTGATCACTGAGCTGTATTTCTTCATCTGCTTTGACTTTTAAAATGATTATATGTGAGTATCTCATGGGAGATGAGGAGAAGGAAGAGGTTTTTTTTACCTTTTGGAAAGGCTGTTCATTCAGTTTTTAAAAAATTGCCAGAAAGCCCCATTGTTTACAAATTTTTCCATTGTGTTCTGTTTATTTGCCAAGAAAAATCTTGCACCATACCAACTTGTTTTAGTAAAACAAATGGCTCCTTTCACAATACAGCTCAGCATATTTGTATATTTACATGAGTTTTCCAGCATGCTTTGGGAGGAAAGATTCAGCTACATTTGTACATGTTTTGTTTTCCCTTGTGTGTAAGCTTTGACCTCCCAAACTAGCTCCCAATGAACCCACAGGCCATGGATTAGTTGTAGGCATTTTGCTAAGCTCTCAGTTGGATAAAGTTTTGCTGGATTCCTTGAAACAAATAGGATGTTTTCACGGAGCTTGAACTAGTTTTAATATCTGGGTGAATTATGAGTGAAAAAAATGACTGTGGACTCTGCCCCTCGAGCCCCATCTTCTTGGGAAGACATGAAGCTTATTGACATTTAATTGACCATTATTTAATTCATGTAGCCTATCAAATAGCAACTTGTAACAGACTCATAAACATGGTACCAGGCTATTAAGCTTGTCTGGACCGGAGATCTTGTGCTGTCCATTTGGCCTTCTATGCTTCACTGATTTTATTTCTTAATAATTTCATGGTTGGCTATAAGTAGGCTAAGAAAAAATTTTTCAAAGGTTTTAAATAATTTATAATTTATATGGTGTATTTCTTCAAGGGGTAAAAGACATTTTCAATAACTCACACTTTTGAAATTTAAGCACTTGTTGCATGATCTTGGACAAGTTACTTTACTTCTCTCACTTTTGGTTTCCTCTTCTGTAAAATGTGAGTTTATAAAACCAATTTCAGAAACCTATCATATAAGGACCAAATGAAATAACACAATAAAACATCTAGTATGGTGTCAGGCATAAAGGCAGGTCTTCTGTAGTAAATAAGAACTCCTGCAGTTATTATTGGTATTATTCACTTTGGTTTGGATGGTGTAGGTTATTTCTACTTCTATAGATACAGGGATTAGTGACTGAATCTCAATAACAGTAAAGGGCACATAGGTAGGTTTTGGTTCTGGATACCCAAGCAGACCTCTGGAAATGGAAGTGGGAGTCTCTGCAGGCAGCTTCAACACTTTTAAACCTCCCAACAAAAAGAGTGTTTTATTCATAAGGAGAATTTGGCCATCTTTTATGACATATTGGTCTGGGCTGGAACCAATCTTGAGGAAATTTTGAAAATCTCAATTCCACACTGAAATGAAGCATTATGTTTCCAACGACACTACTCAGCGTGTTGATGTTCACTGGAGCGTGACCACACTGTGAGACACTGGTGCCAAGGAAACGGTCAATACAAACTACCTATGCCTTAAGATGAAAACTTTAGCCTAAAATATTGCTAGTGTTTTGACCAGTATAGAAAGGTCCATGATGTCATTGAAGGATAAAGTAGCATAAAAGATGTCAAGAGAAATTTTAAATCAGTTGAACTTCTCTTTAGGTCTAGTTTTCTAAATGTCCAGTTTGGTAATAGAGAAAGCAGCTATTGAGGAAGAGCCAGTGTAATTCTCAACTCTTTGCCACTCAGGGGAAAAGTGAAAGACAGACACTGATAATTTTGAAAAATCACCCTGCCATGCTCAGTGAGGAGTCTGCTGTTCTTTCTGCCCCTCCCTGTACTCGTGTGTGCGCTCTCTCTCAAATACATAAATTCTTTTTTTAAAAAAGATTTTGTTTGAGAGAGAGAGAGAGAAAGCACAGGCAAGAGAGAGAGGTAGGGGATGGAGGGGCAGAGGGAGGGATAGGGAGAAAAGGGGAGAGAGGGAAGAGGGAGAGGCAGAGGGAGGGACGGGCTTCCTGCTGAGCAGGGAGCCCAGCAAGAGGCTGGATCCCAGGACCCCAGGATCTTGACCTGAGCAGAAGACAGACACTTAACCAACTGAGCCACCAGGTTCCACTACTCATAAGATTCTTGAAAAGAATATTTCCATGAATAGTGAGTCAATTTCCTAGGTGCTAACCTCACAGTGAAGAGTAATAAATCATCCAAACTATGGAGGAGTATTGACTACTCTTTTGACAAAGGAAGTAATTTCCCCCCACTGCTTAATCCAGTGATTTTTCTTCCATAGGTGTACAAGAAACTGCTCTCCAGCCAACAGAGAGCAGGGTCCAGATTACAAGTGTTATTTGACGGTGCCACTGCTCACCTATCATTGTCATGAAATACTAGGATATCAGCTTTCAGGATACAAATCCTGAATACTTCAATGTGGGAGAAATTTTCATGCCATGGTCCCTAATAGATAAACTCCCAATAAGGCCACTCTTTCAGGTTAGCTTGATTATTTAGGAACTTCGAGACTAAAAATGCAAAAGAGCATCTTGGTCATAGCGTGTCCATGTTTGTTCCAATGTGAAATAAGTCCACCTGTCAGTGACACTTAAGGCTGCCCAACAGAGAATTCTATAAACTTCATTTCAAGAACAACTGTAGAGCTCTCCAAACTTATATCCTCATTCTCCAAGCATGCTTTTGTTACTTGTGGATTTTTAAATTTATAGTTAGTAATAGTAGTAATAATCTGTGATATGCCCCTAGCAAGGCAAAGGACATAACATGAATTTTATTTACTGGTTTCCTTTCTCCCTCTCATTTTCCATCCCCTTAGTTTTTCTTTGATTTTTTTTTCCATATGTGTTTTACAGTTATTTTATCTGGCTCTATTATAAGTTTCTTTTGAAGCTGCTTTAAATCCTTTCTGGAATAAGTCACACTACTAACAAACAAATAAAAAACAAATATTCATTTGTAATAATTGGACCACCCAGTTGAAATATGCTGGTAGTTTTTCTCCTTGAAAGGGTATTAGTATTGTTGTTTATTTCATCATTCTCCCTTCCTTTCTTTGAAACCATTATCCTGTGGCTTTGAAAATTCCCATGGAGGAACAAATAGTCCATTTGCTCCTAGAATTGCTAGCAAGTTCGTAAGGAAATTGTATCAGAGGTAACTTGTGTATAAGGAAAAAAAAATTTTTTTTCCTTTTTCTCTCCTTCCTGAAGCTCTATAGGTTGAGGCCTTTGTCAAACCTTAGTAGGTATTACATTGTTCAGGCAATTGACTGTTGGAGAAGTTCTTCATCCTTCCATGAATGATGCCACAGCTCCTCATGTCAAACTGGGAACTGGCCCTTGCCAGAACGTGGAATGGATTGCAAAATGATGAAAACAATACACCACCTTGGCAGATTTCAGGAAATGGCAGAAATTACAATGTGATCTCACTTTATTAACTATTTTAACATTCACTTAGGTTCAAGAAGAGGAAGGGGAAAAAATGATTTACACACCAGAGATTGAGGTTGTAGAACAAAAATGGAAATTGCAGAGGCTTCTCTCTTAGTTCATCTGCCAGACACCTGTAGAGTTGCGTTTCAATTATGTGTCTGGGTCAGGTAAAAACTGACTGGTTTCTGACAATGGTCTTTCGGATGGGACATCACTGAGGAGGCAAGATGCACAAGAGGCTAATGTTCATTTCCTATGAAAGGAACTGAGGATGTCAGAGTAAATTGGAAAGGATAGAATCTGGGCAGGCATCTGGGGCTTGGCTCATACTTCAGGAAAACGTTGTGTCTAGTGATTGCCCACAATTACAAAAAACAGAGGAAGGGGGCCCCACTTGACAACAATTGAATTTCAGGAAGTTTCGCTATTGAACCAACATCAGGAGATGGGTTTTCTTTTTAAAAAGTTCTCAATAAAAGTCAAGTCTCCCCTGAATTCATTATTCTAAAGACATCTGCATTTGAAAAATACTTAAAATTCTTCTCATATCAATGGATTTAAATGTTATTCACTAGTAATTCTTTGGGTCTTTGAAGCTTTTAGCTAAAGTTTTGGTTTATGACTCAGTGTTACCTTATGTTATTGACTATCTGTTGCTATCTTTCATGTCAGGAAACTCTTCATCGACTGGAAACTGTGTTACGATATGCCATGCATTCCTCTCAAAAGAAAAGTTATTTTCATGTGACTTATTTCAACCAACCTTGCTTATCTATATTCATTTTAGAGTACATCATAAGAGAGGGTTAGTATGTGTAGTATCTATGTAATACTGAAATAGACACTTGATTTGATTTTTCTTCTGTCTCTCCAAATGAAATCTCTTTTCGTATGCACACTCATACGTGTTATAACAATTTTTGAAACAGAAGTACAAATATTGGCTTTAGGAACTCTCATGGTGTAAGAAAATATTTTATCTTTCTGTATTTGAGGGGTGGTTTTTGATACATTGAAAAGAAGAATCTTACATTACTCTTTAATTTCAGAAGTAAGTCACAGATTTATTTAGCAATTATTTTGGGTAAAAATGAAGATTGTTTTTCCCCTTTCAGAGCAATCTCTAGACTCAATGTAAACTTCATACTTTTTAAATACTAGCAAAGTCAGACTATATGGAAATCAAGACAGGGCATCCTTGTCATCAGTAAGACCCGTGATTAATGATAAATATGACTTTCTGGTCATGTGTTATACTGACTTGTGTGTAAAGTGAGTATAACAAATTAACAGTCTCACTAGTTTCATTCTACATAGAGAGATTTAATTCTTAGTCTTGCCGCTTAATGAGGAATACAGTCTGGTGTTGCAGACACCAGCATCTGTTCTTTTTATTATCCTAAGTCCCTCAATGGGAATGGAGAAAGCCTTTTACAAATCAAAGTATTTTACAGGACAGACCTTTACCCGTTAGAACAACTCATATATTCACTAGCACTCTTCTTAAAAGTTGCAAAGCAAAGATGCTTGAAAAGATGATTACAACAACAACAACAATAACACTACATTGCTTGCTATGGTTTGCTTTTGTATCATCCATCTCAGAGTGTTTCTTTTGGTCTGTTTAAATCTCAAGTTGTGGAACCATTGAAATCTCCATGAGTTCTGTAGAAGATGGAAATATTTAAATAAAACTGTTGTAATTGGGGGTATGATATTTATACTACTCTATGAATATTGCTTTTACTGTATATTTAAACAATGTATTAAGGATGAGTGAACTGACCTACAGAGTGTCAGCCTGACACAAACCAGAGGCAGACGGAATGAGGGGCCCAGGCATTGTGACTTCTACTGGAATATTGTACTATTTGCAAAAACACTGCATGTTTCACTATTCACAGAGTAAATGACCAGTGGTGAACCCTGAGGCAGAAATGATTTAGAGATGTTGTGTAGGGGGTTACTAAAACTTGATGTGAAGACTTAAGTATGACACATTTAGGAGTTTCACTTTTTTTTTTTTTTTTTTTTTTTTTTTTTAGGAATTTCACTTCTGATGTTAAGATCAGGATGCAGAAAAGTGTGGAAGATTGTAGCAAGACTGAATAACAGTTTTAAAGTATCTATGAGGGAGAAGTATGTGATGGTTATGTAATGCCAGTTCCTTAGAAGAATGAACATGTTTTCTTGTGAAAGTGTTGCTTTATTGGGCAGCAACAATTAAAGCCTTACTCTAACAAGTGCTGCATACAAATGAGACTGGGGAACCTTCCTTGAAACATTAAAAAAACTCTAACTTTACAAACTGATCGATTTGTTTGCCAAAAAATGCAGTTCTCAGTCAGTTCTTTCCTTAAATCGTTTTTTATTTGAAATGATCAGCTGAGATCCTTTTTTTCTGCTTGATGTGGGAATTGGTGGAAGCTATTTCTAGGCCTCTCATCATTTCTTCCTTAAGTTGAAGGATTGGCTGAAGACCTCCATGATGTTTTCTAAGTTAGAATGTGGACTTCGTGGGAAACAGTCTACAATATTAGGTCAGGAGACAGGGCCAGAAGAAGAAGGCAGAGCTGAGGGTTGAGTGACTAATAAGAGCTTTTGGAATAAATTGGAGGTTAGAACCTCAGAAGTTAGGCAAAACTGGACATCTCAGAATTTAAGAAGATGATTGGTTTGGACACTTACAGGTTCAAAGTGAGTAGAAGTTATAGGCAAATCCATGGTTAGAGGATGCAGAAGTCAATGTCTGTGGCAGCCTGGTGGAGCAAGAAAAGGAATCCTGGATAAGGTTTAGTACAGAGGTTTAGGTGAAGCAGCTGAGCATAGGCCAGCATAATGATTTTAACCAGGGGCATTAGCCAGGCATCAAGAAAGACACAGGACCCAGGAGATGAGGGAAATTTCTCAAACCTTAAACAGTTCTATACGTTTATACAATATCACTTTAATCTCAAGACAGGGATAATCTTTCTTTTATTGTTTTAAAAAGTGTTTTCTTGGGATGAGCTCAACTAAATCCTCTGTTGGAACTTGTCTGTTTTAGTAATTCCTTTTTTTCTAGACAAAGGAAAAGAGGAATAAAGGGTATGAGTTGCTGGAATTTGTTCATGGAAAACTTAGAGCTTGGCTGGGAGTTCAGGGGTGCTGGGAGAAGAATGGATTTGTTACATAGGACCCAAGACTCATCTTCTGGTTCAAGGGTGCTGGAAGAAGTTCAGGGATGCTGGGAAAAGAATGGTTCAGGCTTCAGAAGTTCTGGGAGAAGAATGGATTTGTTACATAGGACCCAAGACTCATCTTCTGGTATTGATCCCTAGTTTTGCCTAGGAAAAGAGATGCTTCTGGATTACCCTGGAGTTGAACTTCTGTTTTCTCTTGCATGATCCTCTATTGGTGGAATATGACCCTGCTTGAAAGGGCAGAAATCAAACAAGGAAGCATGGAAAATGGGTTGAATCTTGAGGCATCTTGGTAAGACTTGCTACCATGTATGTTGGTTGAATAATCATGAAAGATCTGCAATATAGGTATAGAGTTTGATAGGTCTAGAGTTTTTTAGTGACAGTTGCACGCTTAACTCCCAGAAAATCATGTTCTACTCAACAGTAATGCTTGGCTTGGTTTGCAGAAACTTGTTTATATTTTTCAACTTACAGGCCTACATAGAATGGATAGTTGCACTGTTTTTTATATAATTAATGATGGAGGGATCAAATAAGGGTTTGGATATGATAGCATGGGTTTGATGGAGAAAAATGGCTCAAGAACCAGGGATCGTGGAGATAGATTTGTGTGGAATGAAGTTGTGGGATGAAGGGTGGGGGATGTTTTGATGGTGAGCATCCTAGAAAGTATCTTAGGAAGTAATGTAGTCTATGCTTTTCACCTTTTTCATGTTTATTTTGTTCACTCTAGGCTTTGTAATGATAAATAGTAAGTTCTAGAAAGATGAGGAGAAGCTGTAAACTAACAGGGTAAGGTGAAGGTCTTGACTGGAAAGGATCTCTTTTAGAAATCAGTATGCTTAACCAAAAATAAATTTAGAACCATTTTAGTTTTGGAAAAATATGCTTGAAAAGCAGGGAGAGTGATGATCTTCTCAAAGAACTATGAGAAAAGATCAACAATTTAGAATAAAAGGCTTCACGGGGAATTGATACTACCTTGCTCTTATGTGGGAGCAAACACATGTCCTAGAGGCCTGAGGTTTATTTTCTAACACAAGATATTTAGCTGAACTGTTGAAGGGTTAAAATTCCACAGCCATCTGATTTATCCTATTGATCTTGATTAAAAATTTGGAGCTTTAGAAGCTCCTTTTATTTTCTTTTATATGCTGTCTTCTGTATGTGATATTTTTCATGGGCCAGCAGCTATATTAGACATCTTAAAGGATATCTTCTTTATATCTTTCTTCAGGAATGGTTTCTCACTAATGTGAATTTCTTTTTTCTTGGCTGTGAATTTTATGACTATTACATTTGTTTTTGGTATGTATAGCATTATTTGAATGATGATCTCTTGGTCCAGAAAGGCAAGATAAAATTAGTATATTTAGAGTTTCTTGTTATACAATTGCCTTGGTTGGAAGCAAAGATAATAATGGGTTACTTGATCTAATTCAAGTATATGAAGTAGTAGGCATCTCATTCAGGGTCTCACTCAGCAATGCTTTGTCAGTGTGTCCTATGTCAACCTTTTTGAATCTTTCCAAGAATCTTGTCTCTGATTTTAAACTTCTTTGGTCTCTCTAACTGGCCCAATGTGGACAATGTCTGGTGTACCCAGGGCTCAATGTTAGTAGAACAAAGACATGGGGGAGTCGCATGTGACAAGGGATAAAATAAAATATAAAAAACAGTCTTGAAAAAGAAAAAGAAAAAGAAAAAGAAAAACAAAACAGTCTTGGGCAGCGTGGATGGCTCAGCAGTTTAGTGCCACCTTTAGCCCAGGGCGTGATCCTCGAGACCCAGGATCGAGTCCCACATCAGGCTCCCTGCATGGAGTCTGCTTCTCCCTCTGCCTGTGTCTTTGCCTCTCTCTCTCTCTGTTTCTCATGAATAAATAAATAAAATAAAAAAAACCCCAGTCTCATAATATGTTAGATACAAGTGTATAGGAATAAGGACAAGAAAAGAGATCTTTGCCAAGAAACTAAAACAAAAACACAAGACAGTGAAAAATAGCTTAATGTCAATTGAAATTTCAAGATATAGGGGATCCCTGGGTGGCGCAGCGGTTTGGCGCCTGCCCTTTGGCCCAGGGCATGATCCTGGAGACCTGGGATTGAATCCCACATCAGGCTCCCTGCATGGAGCCTGCTTCTCCCTCTGCCTATGTCTCTGCCTCTCTCTCTCTCTCTGTGTGACTATCATAGATAAATAATAATAAAAAAAGAAATGTCAAGATATAATGTAAGTATTATCTAGCTCTTATACAGCTTTGACCAGAGAAGTAGAGTATGTGGACCAAAAAAGTTGGCTTTCAGGTTATTAAGTGTTCCCACCAAGGAAGGCCTAAGTATGTGCTTAACTAAATGGGACTCTAAACCACTCCTACATTAAAAATTATAATATAAAGAAGTGATTGGAAAAACTGGCCTAGTTATGTTCAAGGTGGGTGACCCTGTATGACTTTCCTAAAGGAAGTAGAAGAAAGGAATCCAGACCAAGTCAAAAGAAGGTAAAGGAGGAGGCTATGAGGTGGTCTTATAGAAATATATAAACCCAAATCTATGTGGTTGGGAAATTCTGAGATCCTGCAGATCTGTTGCTTCTCCATTTATGAGGTACCTAGCCATTTACTAAATATATGCAATACCTCACCTGTTCTTCTAATTGGCATTATTGCCTGAAAGAAACTATAGTAGGAAAAGGCAAATATTCATTCTCCTGTCTCTTCTCGATTGGCTGAGATTCAAGAAGTTTGTACCTACTTGAGGTAGTTTGTACTCAAGTAGTTTGTACCTAGTGGGTGAGGCCTAACCTAAATATGGATTGGAAGACAGACTTAACAATATCCTGGGTGGTTACCCTGACATTTGGAAAGTGAATATACTTCCAAAATTTTAATGTATTCCACATCGTACCTGATTTGTTTCCTTATGGCGCCACTGTCTGCATCAATATGAATGACATTTCCAGATGTGATCTTTCAAAGATTCTGGGGCCTAGTTTCAGTTATTTGGTACCTTTGGATTTTTTGAACTTATAATTACATGGTTGGTGGTTTTGCCATATTTTTTCTTGGTATTTCAGTGTTCCATGGACTTCAATTTGGGACTTCTAAGTTGTAAACTTTCTTAGTCACTTTTATCCTCAGATCAAGGAGTGATAATTGGTTATCACTCCTATGGTGGGGATGGGGAGTCACATATTATTGGGGAGGGATGAGAAGTCACATATTATTGGCTGAGTTCCCATATAGCACATCTGGGAGAAATCCACACAAGAGGAAAGCTCAGTTCTTTAGCCTTATCAACAGAGCTATAGAAACTAGCAGAAAGTCATTCCCTCTCATTTACCACTACTAAAAGTGAATCTATTGGAGTACATACATAAGGAAACTGAGAATCCATCCTGGAATAGTTTCTAGGGTCATTCAGATCATTAAAGTGGGCCAAGAAATTGTCTGGTTCCCCCAAACCCTGAAGCTTATAATGATGCCTGACTCTTCTCCAGAGGTCTCAATTTCAACTTTTTAGGAGGATCCTCTCCCAAACCATTTGGGTGGCACTTCATTCACCATGACCTTTTTTCCATAGCTATTTTCCCATTCTTAGTCCCTTTACTGTCTACTTCCTCCCAAATCAGGAAAGAAGTTAAAAGTCTTTTGTTTCTACTCCTTCCTCTCTCTTTAGGTCTTAATTACATCACTAGCCACTTTTATGTCCTAAATATTCAGCATAGTTTCTGGAATTGTGTATTATTGGGCTCTCTCCTAACAATTGATCAGTGAGATCCAGTTTCTGCTTGGTTGTTATTTCCTTAAATATAGATGACTGCCTTTGATTGGCAGTCTTAAAGGGGTGTGTGTGTGTGAAGGATTGAGCATCTAAACCCTAACAAACTCCGTAATCTGATGTCTTCTCAAAAATATATTCATTTATAGTTAAAAAACCCCTCTTGTCTGAGAATGTAAAACAGAATCAGTAGACATTCATGAATACCCATATTCATATAATATTTACCCTTTTCTTAAAGTACGTTTTGTGCCAGGAAACTGTTTTCTAGATATTCTTTCTAATCTTTATAACAATCATGCAAGGTGAGAAAATTGGGGTTTGGAGAGTCCACAGCTAGTAAAAGTTGGAGCTGGTGTTCAAGTCCAGGACACCCCAACTTCATCACAGGATGCCATACTGCCCTATGAAACTGTTCTACACAGAACAGATACAGAATTTTGGCTTGACACACTATGTGTTAACTCTTTGGGGTTGCTTCTGTTCATTTGATGACAACTATACTCATACAGGTTTCACTGGATCCTAGCAGCCTAAAAGAATTAATGAGTTTGCCAAATGCCCTAGCATTTAGTTAGAAGGGAGAAAGTGGAAGCTAGCAATTTATTCAGTATTTTCTATACTGCTAGGCAATTATTAAGAAATAGATTATTCTAGACTCACAACTTACTATACAACTTACTATACACAACTTACTATAAGGCAAGTGCTTTTATTCCATTTTAACAAATGATATAACTAAGATTCTGAAAGTTTAAAACTTATTAAAAGTCAAAAGCCAAATGTCATTGTTAGTGGTGAGGACAGACAGGATTTGCACCAAAGTCTGTCTTTAAACCTCATACTCTATCCTTTCTAGTATGTGAGAAATCATGTCTTAAAAAGTTCATGTTAGAATTTATTTTTAATTAGAATGATTTGATATTAGGTTGCACATAGCATGCCCCTTTATCTCTTCAAACCTTCTTGTGTATATCTGAAAGAAAGGGAAATTTTCTTATATAATCATGGTATAGATATCAAATTTAGGAAATTTAACATTGAGATGATATTTTAATTTATAGTTCATATTTCAACTTTCCACATTGCCCAGTAATGCCCTTTTAAACCTTTTTTTTCTCTTTCAAAAGAAGATTCTGTCTAAGAGCACCTATTCCATTTAGATGCTGTGATCCTTAAGTCTCCTTTAATCTGTAACAATAGTCCCGCATTTCCTTATCTTTCTTGGAACATTGACATTCTTGAATAAAATGGGACACGTGTTTTTATATGATGTCTGTTAATTTAAGTTTGTCTGTGTATTTCCTTATGATCAGATTCAGGATTTGCATTGTCAGCCAGAAAACTACACAAGGATGTCATATCTTCCTCAAGCTATCAAATCAGGAAGTAAATATTTGCTTTTCATTGGTGATGTTGAATTTTGATAACCTGGCCAAGGTGTTCTCTGGTTTCTCCACTGTATAGCTACTATTTTCTCTCTTGCAACTAACAAGCAATCAATGAGGAGACATTTTAGGACCATGCGAATTATCCTCCTTCTCATCAAAATTTAGCAACCACTGATGATTCTTTCCTGTACCAATTATTACTGTGATCATTGTCACTGATTTTCAAACTTCTACCCTCCTTTCACAGTTACGTGTTGGAAAAACCCTTTCTTTATTTACCTATTTATTGTCAGTATTGACTTATGAATTCCTGTTTTATTCAATATCTCATAACCTATTATTTAGCCTCACTTCTTTTCATGCTCAAATTATTATAGATTTGGCTAGTTGGAGTCTTTTCAAAGTGGTATCCATGTCTTTTTGCTATGCTATCATCATTATGTTGAGTAATTTCTTATTTTGGGTCCCAAAAGCTATTTCAGGCACATCTTGTACTTTCCCTGATACCTTGGAATGGCCATTTCTCCTAGGAGCTTGTTTTCCTTTAAGTGAAGAATGGTGTTTAGGAAACAAGATGGGCACCAGTTTTGCTGCTCACTGCTACTAGGGTTCATTTATTGCTTCTAAGCCTTGTTCCCTCATAGCGTAGCCAACAAAATGTATTGTTAAGCTTTTAAATATTTTCAGTCTGATGAGAGAAAAAAATATCTCAGTCTGGTTTTAAGTTTACATTTCTCTTATTATGAGTGGACTTGAACACCTTTTAGTATATTTAAGGAGCTTTCTAAACTATCTTTTTCCTGAATGTTCTGTTTGTCTTTTGCCCATTTTTCTATGATGTGTTTTTCTAAATTTTTTATATTTTTTTAATATTAGGAACAATTAGCTTTTTTAAAGGAAAAATTAGCATCTTATCTGTAATCTGTATTGTATTTGCCATTTATTTTTAGTCTTTGATTATGATATGCAAAAGTTTCTAATTTATTAATCATTCTTTTATTGTATATTATAGTTCTGATACCCAATTCCAAAGTACAGGCATACATCTATATGTGTGTAGTTTCCCCACACCACCAAGCTATTCTGATACCAGTTGGGTGTCCTATAATTCAACTCAATTCTGACACTTTCTACCCAGAGATAACATCAGATTCCACACATTAAAGATTCAGACCACTCCCACCTCCTTCAGATGTCAATCTCAAGTCCAGGTTGCCATCTGAGCTTCTAACCCACCAACTATAGATTGGAGATTCCAACGACTCCCTCTTGGATCTTATTAATTTGCTGGAGCAGATCACAGAACTCAGAGAAATATTTACTTACTATATTCCTGGTTTATTATAAAAGTGTATAACTCAGGAACAGTTAGATGGAAGAGATGCATAAGGCAAGGAATGAAGAAAGGGGCTGTGGAACAACCATGCCCTCTTCGGGAGAGCTACTCTCCCCAAACCTGCAGATGTTTACCAATCTGGAAGCTCTCTGTACCTTGTCCTTTGGGTTTTTACAGAGGCTTCATTACTTGGACATGATTGATTGAATCTTTGACCACTGGTGACTAAATTCAACATCTAGCCCCTTTTCCTTCCCAGAGGCTAGAGGGGTGGATTGGAAGTTCCAACCGTGAATCATATGATTAGCTCCCTTTGGCAACCAGTCCCCATCCTTAAGTGCAGTCCCATTAACAAAACAAAAGACACCTTTGTGGCTGATTCCAGATACCTTTGTGATCTGATTCTAAATCATATTTGTAGTTTATTCTTGTATATGTTGTTAAGAATGGATCTAAGTTTATCGTTATTCCAAATGGCTATGTAGTTGGCCCAACATCACTTATTATTAAAAAGACCATTTTGTCCTAATCATGTGAGATACTCCTTTTACCATAATTCTAGATTTCCATAGGTGGTTGCATCTGTTTTTGGACGTTCTTCTGTATTCCATTGGTCTGTGTCTATTTATGTGCCAGTATTACGCAGTTTTTCTTAGGAGTAGATCATATTCTAACTTAATCTTTTACAGATGAGTGAACAGAGACTTAGAAGTTCAAGTGTTTTTTCCCAAGTCAAGCAGTGGCACTGTCAGGGCTGGAAACTGGTTTTCCTGGCTTATAGTAAGATTCTTTTTCTTCTCTATGCTGTGCTGCTTTCATCTTTGTCTTCCACTGCTTTTGGTGAGAATGGAAAATCTAGTTACAGTGAAGAGCCTGCTTTGTCTAGAAATGAACAGCCATGGGATTATGGTCTTCTTAGGACAGATTTATAGAAAGAGGCAAATATTTTTTGGGAGAATGTAAAGGAATACTCCCTATCCTCTTGGACTGTTCTATAGAAAGTTAGAACTGAAAAGACATAGGGTGAGTAGTAGAGAAATCACAGACGAGGAAGCTGAGAAGCAGAGGGGTTAAGTGATATGTCTAAGGTCACACAGTATACTAGTGACAGAGCTGTGGTTTAACACAAATGCCCTTAAATCCCTTCTTGCTCCTTGGCAATGATTTATTGGACACTTTTTTGAACAACCACTTCTTTTAAGCTGCTGTACATTTGTGTGTACATTAAATTTGACCTTGTTATATAATGTCGCACAAAAAGTTATTGGTAGCCTGCCTATACCCCACTTAAAGTTCCTGCTGAAGTTTTTACCTAAAGAATGAAAAAATTTTTGGATGGGTTTGGAGAGACAATTCTTCTTATAAATAGTGCTAAAACTCCTTTTTTTTATATTGGACCTGTTCAGCAAAATCTAAACAACAAAGACATTTGATTTACTGCAGGCATTAGGTTGGAGTGTTAAGTGGTTGTTTTAATTTTAGAGTTTTTATAAAAGAGCTGCTCTCACCATATAGTTGATTACAATTTAAAAACAGAGACATATGATTTATTATAAACAGTGTTTTTGAAAACTAAACTTTTTTTTTGAAGAACTAAAAATATGTATTTCAAAAATTTTCAACTCCAGGAGATGTGGGACCTGTTTTCTTTTCCTCCTTTGGAAATGGTATGTGGTTGTTGAGTTTTAAATGGCCAGAGTCTTCCATGGTGGTATCAAAGAATAAGTGAGAGGAAATCGGAATATTGTGGGCTCTATGTTTGGACTGACGACAGGGCTCTAGGCAAACTGAGTAAGTAACCTGAAGTGTGGGTTTGGTTTGGCTGGTCCACTCTCAGCTAAATTCCCATCCCCTCCCCACTGACCCCACCATCCTCTCTCAATCCAGCTGATAGCAGCAACATGACTGATCAGAGTAGCAGAGAGGTGAACTCACTATTAAAGTTACTCTAAGTCTCAGTTAAAATTCTATAACACCTGGGAGTGCTAATGCCCAACTTGAAAAAGTATATCCTTTTCCTTTCAATAGGAAAACCCAAGGAAAGCTTGGTTTTGAAATGCTTAGATTGTTTAGCTGTCATAGATGCAAAATGTTTCACAATTTTTTTTGTGTAAAATTGTTCCTGAAAGATGAAAGAGTTTGAGATATCTTTTCTTGGGAAGCTGTTTTGGAATACCCAAAAAACACTAAGTGTTTTTGCATTTGTACATGAAGGTCTCTATTATTTGGTGGCTTTACTAAATGAAAAATAAAAGTAATTCTGATAAAGGTCTCTATATTGCACAGAGCCCAACACAATGCCTTTTGTATACTAAATGTTCAATTATTATATTCCATTTTCCAGATAGGCTCCTGTTTGTCCTCATTGCAATTTGAAAAAGAGATCGCATCATCTCTAAATAAAATAGATATACACACATAAACAACTAAAAGCAAATGGTGGTGTTCCAGCACTAGATGAAGTCTTGAAGAGACCCCAAGTACCAGAAAGATTATTCTCTTCATCTCTCTAACTCCAAGTTTCTTATTCAAATTAAACCAATGCTAAGCCACCTGAATGTAGAGGATACTGAAATTAAGATGCTTTCTTTCTAGAGTTTCTGATAAATCTATGAAAGCTGAACTTCTCTTTCTCTCTTAACCATGTCTCCTCTTGTATTTGCTCTTCCTTACCTGAGGGTGCTCTAAGGAAGTGTCTAATTGTACTGGGTATATTGACAAACCTTCTACGTACTTCCCTGGAGTAAGTAGGGAAATACTTCAGCCAGAAAGGGATTGCTTTCCAGGTCTTGTTACATGAGAGCTAAACAAAATCTTGTTTAGGTCAATAGTTCTTGAGTAAACTGAGTAATACCTTTTATTTTACGTGTATTATTCATTTAATTATCATATAACTCCATGGGAGTTTTATTTTTATCTCCGTGTTGCAGAAGAAGAAACAGGGACAGGGAAATTAAGAAACTTACTCCAGGTCACAGTCTTAGTAAGAGGCAAAATTGAGATCTGTGTGGCTTCAACTCATTATGCTATATTGTGGCTCCTCTCAAAAAGAGTTAATAATAGCCAGCATTTTCATGTGCTAGATACTACCGTGTGTATTTTATGTATATTAGCAGTTTTAATCGTCATAAAAGATTAAAATGAGGTATGCTCATTTTCTATTTACTCTTTCAAACACTCTCCATCCTTCCATACATGCTCTGTGCCTCGAAAGACTGATCTTTAGTAACGAATATTTTTCTTTCTGGTTTCTGCTCGCATTTGGCCAATGAGACTTTCCAGGATGAGATCAGAAGGTAGAGGCTAAGTGAGGTCATGGTATTTATTTTCTTAGTGCCCTTCCTTTTGGGTCCTGTGAGTTGGCTATATCCCTTTCTCAAAGACCATAGCTCCTGTTTCTTTGATCGTCTTTAATAGTCTGTCTCTGGGTCCTGGTAATAGCTTCCTCTTCTTCTGTATTGGGCGTAGGGGTAGTAAAGTCTCTCTGCTGTTGCTAGCTCAGGGGTGCTCTGATGCCCTGTCCACAACTTTGTAAATAGTCCCTTCATTAAACTCTCCTCAAACACTGAGTGTACTATTGTTTTTTTGCTAATACCCATACTAAACAAGGCCTATTCTGTTACTATCAGCATTGATATTTAACTTATAAGACACAGAAGTTAAGTAAAGGGCCCCAGGTAATTGGTAGAATGGCAATTAAAACCTAGGCTGGGGACGCCTGGGTGGCTCAGTTGGGCGGCCGCCTTTGGGTCTGGTAGTGATCCCCCCAGGGTCTGGGATGGAGTCCCGCATCCGGCTCCTGAGAAGAGCCTGCTTCTCCCTCTGCCTGTGTCTCTGCCCCTCTCTCTCTCATGAATAAATAAGTAAATCTTAAAAACAAACAAACAAAAAAACCTAGGCTGTTAGTCACTACACCATTTTGCCTCTTGGTTTAAGTATATGTTGGGCCTTCTGCAATAATCTTGCAATACAGGTTGTTACGTATCAAAGGACAACCAATGGATGGTGCTGTAGGATTTACAGCATAAAAGCTCAATGGGGTAAGTATAATAAGTTCATTCATGCACTTTTTAAACATTTATACAAGTTTTAGATTTGGGGGATAAATCATCAAGAAAACAGATTCATGTTTTCAAGAAATTGTGAGTGGTTCAAAGACTTACTTATTTGTTCTCTAATATTTTGGATTTGATTAGCAAAGAGTGGTATAACAAAAAAGCCCTGGTATTTGATATACCTGTGATTATTGTTCTATATATAATTTTTAAAAACTTTCTTTTGAGTCAGTAATGTTAACCAGTGATATGTTTTATTTTCCTAGGCAGTAGAGGTTCTCTTTTTAGTTATTTTGTGCAATATGGTCAAGGCATAGAGTCTTACAAAATAGAAAGACACTTTTTTTTATGCTAGTATTGCATATAGAATACCAATTAATATACATGTGAATTCTTCTCTCTTACTAATTGAAATATTCCTTTTGGGGAATCATTCCACTATGAGCTTTTAGAAAAAAGAACCTTGAATTGGAAATATGAGTCCTGGAGTCTGATGCCAACTGTGCCTCAAACTGGTTGTGGATCTCATAGAGGCTAATTGTCTGGACTGCAGTTTTCTCATTTGTGTCATAATGAAGCGGGGTGAGGTTCTTTTAACACTAAGGCTCTAAGACTCTTTGATTAACCTCTATTGTTGTTGTTGTTTTTATCTCTAGCCATTATTAGGAGACACAAAAGTGAAGGAATTCATCTAAAGTAAGGATTGTATTTACTGCAGAGTTGGAGTGACATGCAGGTCTCTTAATATCTGTTCTCTGATTATAGTCTCTGGAAAGAAATGAGGACTAGTTAGCTAATGACATTAGCTGTGACGTTTTTATTCTCAGAGAAATTGCCTTATTCTTTCTGGGTTCTTAGGTGGCCTCATATGATCATATTTTAATAAGTCTTTTCCATAAATCCTCTTGCCATCAGTTGTGTAATTTCTTTTTTTAAAGGATTTTATTTATTTATTTGAGAGAGAGAGAGCATGAGTAGGGGGAGAGGCAGAGGGAGAAGCAGACTCCCTGACAAGTGGAGAGCTTGATTTGGGGTTCAATCCCAGGACCCCAAGATTATGACTAGAGCCAAAGGAAGATACTCAACCACTGAACTGCCCAGACACCCCATGAGTTCTGTGATTTGTGTTTCAGCTGTTGCTTCTCTGGACGCTTCTTTTTTTTAAAAAAAGATTTTATTTTTAAAGTAATCTCTACAACCACTGTGGCGCTCACACTTACACCCCTGAGATTGAGAGTCACAGGCTTTACCTCCTAAGTCAGCCAGGTGTCTCTCTTGATGCTTCTTATATCAGTTACTTTGCTAGAAATAAGAATGACTATGAAATTGAGCAGGCATGAACAAAAGTGTTTTTTTCCATGAACATGATAATGAGGGAAACAGTAGAGGAAGAAGAACTAAAGGAAAAACCAACATTAAAAAAAGAAGCAGCAAAGAAATGTTTTTAAAAAGATGAGAGCAGAAGATCTGGGTGGAGCAGGGGCACTTATAATGGTGCTCTGAATTATCATTCTTTCAAGAGAATTGAGTCAAGAGTCACAAGATTAAGACCGCAGTGGGATGTACTGCCTTCAGGAGTGTCCCTGGCAAAGGCAACCTGCAAATTATGGGTTTTGTGGTTTCCTTCTCGTTTCTTGCTAAGAAACAAACGGAGCCACAGGCATATCAGTGGAGCCTCTTTTCTCCTCAGCCTCCCCCTCTCCCAGGGTTTGTTGTATGATCTCCACAGCAGCCACAAAACACTGGGAATGCCTTGAGATAGCATGTTTTCCATCCAAAATCATGATTCATGAATCCCCTTTGTTGTAAACTAACCTGCAAAATGGGAGAGAGAAAGAAGAAGCAGGCAGGAAAAACACATTTTTGAGGCTTGGGTTCTGAGGCATTCCAAAACCTTCACTGAAATTTGATTTATCATCATAGCATCTTAGAAAAATCTAAGCACAAACACAACAGATTAAAATAAGAAAAAGGTGACTGCCCAGTGAGCCTCAGAGGTAGCTAAAATAGATGAAGGTGACTTGGAAATACAGCATAATTTTGTTGTAACTTATAAATGTCCACATATGTAATATGTGTCAAATTATCTCTCTTGGGGAGGCAAGAATCACATCCCTTAAGGGCTGGCTCTGATATTGTCAGTCCATAGCATACTAGTAGTCTAATCCCTTTCCGTATTTGGTAAGACTTGTCAGTTTATTTATTCACTCAGAAATGTGAGAAGAAGGATGGTGCAAGTTACAGAAGAGAAACGGCACTTCATTCCTAAATGGGAGGCCTGGGTTTCAGTACTGGCTTGCCATGATCTTATGTGACATTAGGCGAATTATTTAACCTCTGTAGACCAAGGCTTCCTCATTAGTAAAATACATTGTTCTGATAAACGCGGACATTCTGCAACTGTTGGTTCTGGCCTTCCTTGTTCCAGAAAAGTTTAAGGTAGCTGATTCTAGAAACATGCTATTTAATAATGTATTGTTGAATAAGATATTTGATTAGATTCAAAAAATACGTACTTGGTTTAAACGTCTTCCTTCAATGTTCAACCAGAGGCATTTGGCCGAAATTAGTTCATTCAAAAGATTATTTGTGCCTAGTACAGGAATCTGTAAGTGATTAAAGTACGGCTTTTGTTTATTAAAGACTCCTCGAAGAGGAGGAGATCTAGGACATTTACTTGAATAACTCTAACATACGAGAGAGTGTGAAGTGCTCCTAACTGCCTGCTTCTCAAACAGTAGGAATTCACCTAAGGAAATTTCTACCTCCATTCTCTTCTCCTTTCAAGCCTTTCTCCAAAGGTGCATGTGAGAGGTGGGATGAAAAGAGAGAGCTGAGATAATTTTAAGAATAAGGCCCTGACCAAGGTAGTGTAGGCATAAAATAGTTAATTACATGGATAACAGACTTCAATATCACAAAAGGTAAATCGAAATTCTAGTTTCATTATTTAACAAATCCTCTAAAAGAGTACATTTCCAGTAACCACAGTGTGTAAGAATGATTTCTCACTAGAAAACAAATCTATTCTTGTTTGCAGGGGAAACATGAAGATAACAATGTTTTTCTTTCCTGTGTGGCCCGGTGGAAACACCATGTGGTTTTGGGAGCCGAAATGCTAAGGTTTTGAATCTGGACACTTTCTCACTTGCCAATTGTGCAATTTCCCTTTATGTAGAGTAGAGGTACTAGTACTTGCCTCATAGAGTTGTACAGCTTAAAAATAAATGACATTCAATAAATGTTTGTTTTCTCCTTTGATAGTCAAGGAAACAAACAATAATGTATTTATTCATTTACTTGATTTATACATATGGTTATCTATTTTCCATTGAGAAAGCTGTCATTACTGTATTGACTAAAACTTAGACAGTTCTTTATTTTTAAGATAATATATTGGCTAAATCATTAAATATTTTTTTTTTTTAATAACTGCATCCTTTAATGGCAGTAATACAATTATTGGATTAAGAGACCACAGGAGAAAGGGCAGGTGACATTTCTGGAAGACAGATAAGGAGTACAAAAAGGGAGCCGGGACAGTCATGCGATAATCATTGTAAAAATACAGTACATTATATACACATTTGCACCATCAACTCTCAACTCTGAAGTAGTATTTACACTTTTGTTACAATCCTGGTTAGAGAACATTTTGTTTTTAAAAGCTTAGCCTAATGGCAAATGAAAATTTCGGGGGAATTCATAGTCCCATGAGGTTCTTAGGCTGAATATTCCGACACGAGGGTTCCAGCTTCTATTTCATCCACAGATTTCGGTTTTAAAAAAAGTATTTAATTTTGCTTTTACTTGGCTGGTGTAAGGCCCCCACCTCTTCCTTGCTAATAATGAGGAAACCTGATGACCCAGCCAAAGGGTTTCCCCTCCCAGCTCCTTGGGGTGGGAGGTGAGTGAGGCTCCTGTACTAAATCATCAAAATATTAAATAGATAGTATCCATTGGTATAAAGAGTCAGACATCTGATTCATCTTACATCTGGTGTTTTACCAACAAATTGCCTAAATGTTTGGTTTGTGCCTTGTCATCTCTCAGAGGCAATGTCTGTGCAAAAGGTCAACTTTTGTCTTCATTTTTTTATACAGATGCCTTTTTTTTAAAAAAAAGATTTTATTTATTTATTCATGGGAGACACACAGAGAGAGGCAGAGACATAGGCAGAGGGAGAAATAGACTCCCTTCGAGCAGCTTGATGTGGGACTTGATCCCAGGACCTTGGGGTCATGACCTGAGCTAAAGGTAGACACTCAACCACTGAGCAACCCAGGTGTCCTGTATACACATGCCTTCTGATAGTGATACCTGAATAAAGCTGGGCATATGGTCTTTAAATGTTGATGTCATGGGAGAATGAATGTATAATTGAGCAAATTCTCTCTCCCCACTTCTCCATTCTTTCCTGTTCTTCTCTTCTCCCTTGACAACTCTTGCACAAGCTAGGTTGTGCATTTCTTGCACGTGACTTTAAAAATACATCTATGTTCTTGTTTTGTTGACATGTGAGGGAGAATTCCACTGTGTAAGAGAGAACCATCTGGATCATGAGAACATGGCCTATACTACACTCACTCCATCAGTTTATCGTAGTTAGTGTGATAGACACCAAAGGAGGTTGTAGCAGCTCTTTTTGTGGAGATGTTTAACTGTTTGTTATCATTAGGGACCGTCTGACTTGGGTAGAAAAGATAGGGCTATATGACATCTGGAAGCTTTTTTCAATGCTGTTAACTCTATTTCCCAGATGTTGATGTTGTGGTTTGTAGATATTATAATCAGGGGCAGTATGCAGAGGACAAGGGATTTGAATTCCCTTTGTGGGCATTTCTATATCTCCTTTACTCTCATGCACCTCTTGTTGAAACAAATAAAAAAAGAGACAAGTTGGGTGGGGAGCAAATGGCAAGGAGGCTAGTGAGAAGAGATAAGGGTACATATAAAGTCATTTAAGTCATTGAAAGGAATTTCCATGGAACCTCACTGTTTTCAAGCAGTTTGATTTAATTGCTCCCAAAGAATTAATTGCTTCTCAAGGGAGAGAACCCACATCACAGCAATGAATATGAGTCTTTACACAAAACAGAGATAAATGATTTTTGTTCAGGGGGTTCGAAAAGAAATTCTATTTATGATTTTTTACTTTTTTTAAAATACAGAATCGATTATTTCCTTCCTTCCTTCCTTCCTTCCTTCCTTCCTTCCTTCCTTCCTTCCTTCCTTCCTTCCTCTCTCTCTCTCTCTCTTTCTTTCTTTTGAGAGTGTGAGGTGGGGAGGGGTAGAGGGAGAGGAAGAGAGAGAGAATCTTAAGCGGACTCCATGATCAGTGTGGAGCACAATACGGGGCATGATCTCATGACCCTGAGTGGAGATCATGACCTGAGCTGAAACAAAGAGTCAGACACTTAACTGACAAAGTCATCCAGGCGCCACCTATTTATAAATTTCTATTGTAGTTCATATCATGATAATTCAGTAGCCTTGTCATTCTTCACATATTACAAAATTAGCAATGTATAATGTAACTGGGCACAATAACATCAGACTCAATGAACAGAGCCAGATTAAACAACAGTTGGGGGGCACCTAGGTGGCTGGCTTAGTTGGTTAAATGTCTGCCTTTGGCTTAGGTCATGATCCCAAGGTCATGGGTTTGAGCCCCACATCAGGCTCCCTGCTCAGTGAGGAGTTTGCTTCTCCTTATCCCTCTCCTGATACTCCTGCTTGTGCTCTCTCTCTCTCTCTTGGTCAAATAAATAAATAAAATTTAAAAAAAACCCAGAACATTTGGTTCAGGATTCTGTATAGGGTCAGGAGACAGGGGTGTGATGAGGAGAAGTCTAACCAAATTTAATGTCGACATGTTTGAGACTGTGGAAATAGTCAACTGAATTAATATGTTGTATCAATTGAGATTATTTTTTAGGATGTGAAGTGTGAATATGCATTCCCTGGAAAATTATCTCTTTAAAATGTAGTAAAAACAAACAGTATTTCTAGAAAAGTTGTAAGATAAAACATACTATTATGGAAAAATGATTAATTGCTTTGTCAACTATCTAGCTATTAAATTTTGGATAAATTCCTGAGGCTCTGCCAAAACAAAGCTTCTAGATTTCAGTTTTTTTTTTCACCTGTAAAATAAGAGGTTAGATTAGATGATTTCTGAGGTTTATTTTTGTTATAACATTGTATGATTGTCAGTAATAAATTCAACATTCAATATGTATTGAGAGCTATGATGATCCCAGAATTAGCCTGGGTACTGTGGACACAGAGATAAATAAGGCAATCTTGCCCAAGGGGCTTGTAGACCTGTCTCCTCTGTGTCTGTGTTCTGAAAAGCTTATTTAGAATTTTCTTGTTTTTTCATTCATATTCTAAGGTGCATGAAATATGTTATTGGAATTGTCTCTGTGTTCTCACAGTTGATCGTGAGTTACCGCAACAGAAAATGAAAAAATTACTAGTATATTGATTAGTGATGGAACGTGCTAATGGAATACTAACTATGGGACATCAGTGTTTGTGGCCTTTGGATGCTGAATAAAGTTAGTGCCAGGACATTACCTGTATCTTGATGAATTTTCTGTTTGTCTTTTTTGTGGCCATTGATTCTATATCATTCTACTGACATTTAAGAGCCCATGGAAAATTTAATTTATAACTTGCTGAAAGTATTTTGGAAATAGACAGGAAATGTTATCTCACTGTCCCAAATGGTTCCATGTTCAATTCTGAGCCTCAGGAGTTCTGTCATGTTGTTGGAGATGACAGTGGGAAGGAGAGGGAGAAATTACATCAGTGAAGAGGAATGAACATGGGAAGGGAACAGATTATGAAGACGGGCTAGGAAGATTAAGACCAGCCTCAGCGGGGCCCATGCTTGGAGTGGGTGGAATGGAGGTGGGTGTGGGTTAGTAGGCAATGACAGGTTTATGGCATTTTTACATTTTAGAGTATTAAAAGTGGAGAAAGTCTTTGAAAAGTGAAAGAGATAAACTTTAGGGAAAAAAAGTAATATTGTCATGAATACAGCAGCAAGGCTTTAAGGAATAAATTGTAGAATAAAAGTATGCCATTTAGAAAGTATACCAAACGATTCTAAATAAATTAATGTATAGTAAATAACATCTGGGTTATTAAGGAAATTTGAATTCTGAAGTGTATTTCAGGGAAGATGATGCTGAAGAATAAATGACTGAATTTTCCAAATACTTGGTTACAAAGATTTCTCATGGTTTGAAGTATAGCTCAGAAACTTGGCTGAGGCTTTAAGAATTATTAATTACCTGCTAACCTTTACCTTTTATCAATAAACAGATTAATAACTCATGACCAAAAAGTTTTAATTTACATTAACATAATAATTCACCAAAAATTTGCCAAAAGTCTGCCACTTTCTAGGTTACAATATGGGAGCATCTACCTTTGAGCAAACTTTATAGTTAAAACCTGAATACATGAGATAAATCAGGGCATGGTTATTCCTGATTAGAGAAGTATCTTTCATTCTTATAAGAATCATAGAATTATTTTTATATGTAATTTGTTATATGTATAAATATTTGCAAACCAAAAATTAAAATTAGTCACAGCCATTGCAGATTATATTTATTAGAAGCCATAAAACATAATGTTATTATTTGGCATAATATAGGATCCAAACAGCTTTTTTATCTGGTCCTGAATTATACAGAAAATTGCTGTTACCTAACTTATTAATAATTTTTAAAGGTTTATTTATTTTTTATTTTTATTATATATATATATTTTTTGAAGTTGATTTGCCAACATACAGTAGTATAGTATATACTATAGTATATAGTATACTATATATACTATAGTATACTATACTATACTAGTATAGTATAGTAGTATAGTGCTCATCCCGTCAAATGCCCCCCTCAGTGCCCATCCCCCAGTCACCCAATCCCCCCACCCACCTCCCCTTCCACTACCCCTTGTTCATTTCCCAGAGTTAGGAGCCTCTCATGTTTTGTCACCCTCCCTGATTTTTCCCACTCATTTTCCCTCCTTTCCCCTATAATCCCTTTCACTATTTCTTATATTCCCCATTTGAGTGAAATCACATGATTGTCCTTCTCCGATTGACTTACTTCACTCAGCATGATACCCTCCAGTTCCATCCACGTTGAAGCAAATGGTGGGTATTTGTCATTTCTAATGGCTGAATAATATTCCATTGTATATATAGACCACAGATTCTTTATCCATTCATCTTTTGATGGACATCAAGACTCCTTCCACAGTTTGGCTATTATGGACATTGCTGCTATAAACATTGGGTGCAGGTGTCCTGCCATTTCACTACATTTGTATCTTTGGGGTAAATCCCCAGCAGTGCAATTGCTGGGTCATAGGGCAGGTCTATTTTTAACTCTTTGAGGAACCTCCACACAGTTTTCCAGAGTGGCTGTACCAGTTAACATTCCCACCAACAGTGCAAGAGGGTTCCCCTTTCTCCACATCCTCTCCAACATTTGTTGTTTCCTGTCTTGTTAATTTTCACCATTCTCAAATGCTGTGAGGTGGTATTTCATTGTGGTTTGGATTTGTATTTCCTGATGGCAAGGGATGCGGAGCATTTTCTCATGTGCTTGTTGGCCATGTCTATGTCTTCTTTGGTAAAATTTCTGTTCATGTTTTTTGCCCATTTCATGATTGGATTGTTTGTTTCTTTGGTGTTGAGTTTAATAAGTTCTTTATAGATCTTGGGTACTAGCCCTTTTTCTGATAGGTCATTTGCAAATACCTTCTCCCATTCTGTAGGTTGTCTTTTAGTTTTGACCATTTCTTTTGCTGTGCAGAAGCTTTTTATCTTGATTAATTAAATTAGATTAATTTATTTTAAAAAAGATTTTATTAATTTATTTGACAGAGAGAAAGAGTGCACAAGGAATGGGAGCAGGAGAGGGAGAAGCAGAGAGCCCTGCTCAGTAGGGATCCCAAAGTGGGGCTCGAACCCACAACCCTGGGATCATGACCTGAGCTGAAGATGATGCTTAAGCAACTGAACCACCCAGGCACTCCTTTTTTGGAGAGAGAGAGAGAGAGAGGGAGGGAGGGAGAGAGAACATGGTAGGGAGGGGCAGAGAGAGAGGGAGAGAGAATCTCAAGCAGACTCCCCACTGAGTGCAGGGCTCTATTTTACGACCCTGAGATTATGACCTGAGCTCAAATCAAGAGTCGGATGCTTAACTGACTGAGCCACCTAGGCACCCCTTATTAATAATTTTTAATGTACACAATTCAAGATGTAGTAGTTTTAAAATGTCCACAGATTCTTTGTCACTCTTCCTATTGACAGGTAAAATCCTTTTAGAACTGGGTAGGCTTTTGTGACTGCTTCAATGGATAGAGTATGAAATTGCTGTCTTGCATGTTGGAATACGAATTCTGAAGCTTTCAGCATCCACGTAAGTGGGCTGACTGCCTTGAGGCCACCATGCTGTGAAGAAGCTCAAACCGAAAGTGAGAAAACCACATGGAGGTTCGCCTGAGACTCGATGAAGAGACAGAGATGCTGGCCAGCCCCCAGGTCTATGGCCTCTAGACATTTGGGCTCTAGTTACCATCTTACTGCAATCCCCTAAGAGACCCTGGCCTACAACTGCCCAGTCAAGCCCTTCCCAATTTTTTGCCTCAAACTGTGGGAAGTAATAAAATACTGCTTTAAGCCACTAAATTTGCATCAATAGTAGCTAAAAAATAAGGAGAATTTGAGAAGAAATGTGAAAATCAAAAGACTAAAAAACATTTTTGGGTAGTGATTTGTAACATTTTGGGGTAGGTGTCACAAATGCCTTTGAAATTTTACTGAAAGCAATGTCTCAATGGAGTGCTTTCCAAATTTGGTTTTAGGTGAATCTGTATTTTTAAACCCTTTAGCATACTTCTGTATCCACACAAATGGGCAGAGAAATACATGCAAATGGAATAGTATTTGTCCTATAAATTGTTTTAAGAGGAATTTTAAAGTTTAATTTGGAAATTATGGAGAATTTAGAAAAGCATATAGTAGTAGGTGGAAGGAAGAAAAATTAAGAATTATATAAAATGTAAAGATATAAATGTAAAAAAATATTAATGTAATTGAAATATCAGTTTGGTGTTTATAATTTTTCAAAGTAATTGTGCTGGTTGTGAGTGTCTCTAGGGATATGCAACTTGTGAGGCTGGTATGAGGTAGCTAAAATTTTCTTATTCCATAAAAATATGCCTACCTCATTCTCTGCTGTAGTTCTATTAGTTCTGATTATTTAATCTGATAAAAATTTCAAACAAATTATTAACTTCTAATAGCTTAATATGACTATTTTGCTCCTTATTAGAATATTACTAAATGCAACTTGGTACCTGTGAGCAAAGGTTTTTCATTTGAAGGTTAGGTTTTGTCATTTAAGTCAATGTCATCTATGTGATTCTTAACTCTATGTATGAAATTTAATCATCATTCTTTTTTTTTTTAATTTTTATTTATTTATGATAGTCACAGAGAGATAGAGAGAGAGGCAGAGACACAGGCAGAGGGAGAAGCAGGCTCCATGCACCGGGAGCCCGACGTGGGATTTGATCCCGGGTCTCCAGGATCGCGCCCTGGGCCAAAGGCAGGCGCCAAAGCGCTGCGCCACCCAGGGATCCCCTTAGTCATCATTCTTAAGAATACTCTTCTAGTAGAAGGTTCAGACTTCTCTTAACATATCATCAATAAAATATTCATGTCACTATACATGGGGGAAGATCTTAAAATGCAAATTTATAAATAGGTCTTGTATCAAATAGCTTGGTAATAACTATAATCTTAAAAAATGTTTTTGAGATTGAATTAGCAAGCTGCTTCTTTTGGTCAAAGTTTCCAATATCTTTAAAATAGAAGCATCAAGGGGTGCCTGGGTGGCTCGGTTGGTTAAGCATCTGCCTTTGGTTCAGGTCATAATCTTGGGGTCCTTGGGATGAGTCCTGCATTGGGCTCTATGTTCCGTGGGGAGTCTGTTTCTCCCTCACTCTCTCCCTCTGTACTCTCTCCCTCTCTCCTTCAAATAAACAAATAAAAATAAAATCTTTAAAAAAATAGAAGCATCAAATGCATTGCTGCTAATATTGTTGTCAGTATGTTTGAAGATTCAAAGGTTAAACTACGTACTTCAGAATATAGTTAAATGTTGTTACAATAATATACAGATAATTAGTAATAGTACCGTCTGAGGGAAACAAGCATCATAGAGGTGATAGCATGTGAAAAAGGATAATGCCATAATGGGTCAGAGAGATGTAATAATAGTTACTAATATTATAAAGCAATATTATTTTAGGTAGGAAATCTCTTTATTGGTTTGCACACTAAGGCATGAGGGCCAGGTCTTAGTGATATATTCCTATTTCCTGACCTATTCTCTCTTTTCCAGACCTTGTGGGTTTATTTTTCTTCTAACAGATTTGGTATAAGCAAAATTAACAATACTTAACACTGGTCTCAAACAAAAAGGTTATTACTTTTGACTAATGTAAATTTTGTACATTACATACCTTTTCAGCAGTCTCTGATCTTTTCCTACATCAACTATTTCGCCAATGTCATATGTTGCTATAGTAAAGAAAACCACACACAGTCAAATATGACTCCAGAAGTACTGACGGTTAAAAGATTTTTACTAAAGGATTATGGAGAGAGGAGAAATGAGCTGCATTATAAAGCAAGATTACCTAAAAATCTTCTGAATATCTTCCCTGAGAAGATTAACATCAACAATATAGATATCAGGTAGGAGTCTATAAACCAACAAAGAAGAGTACGTGTGTGTGTGGGTGAGGGGTGGATTTTGGACAGATCAACAGTGTCTATGATGTCTTTGAGGTTCCAGGCTCCAGCCCTGAAGTAAAGTCAGGAAAAGGAGCTAGTGGCTATTTTGCCTTAGATCCTGGCCCAGGTGACTTCCTCTGTTTATTGTTTGGGTTTAGAGTAGGACCTCTGGAACCTGAAGGTTTGATTTTTGGCTCCATCATTAGCTAGCTAATGCTAATGATGTGCCATGCTAGCCATTTTGCTTAATCTTCCTGTGTTTCAGTGTTCTCATTGTAAAATGGAGTTAATGATCTTATCTTTATTGGTTATTGTTAAAGATTAAATTAGGTTGTGTATAACCTCAACATGCTGAATTTTCAAGTTAGGCTTGAAAAATAGTGGCTTTTAATATAATTATTATTTATTATTGGAACTGGAAGAAGTAGAAATATTTCATTACTGATCTTAAAAAAGCCAACACAAAACCCCTGACTTTTTAGAAAATTTGCCAATTTCTGTGGTGTAAACACTCCCACTGTAGCTGATTCAGGCTACCAACATGATGTCAACCAGATGACCTAATTCCGGACATTTTAATTATTGGCTTTCATGAGTGGGGCATAAGCCAAGTCCAACATATCACTGAATGAAAGATTGTCATTTAAGTGGCATCTAGCCACTTACTCATCAGCTTGAGTTGTATTAAGGTTGTTCCCCTAGTTATTAGTAAATGAGAAGGTTAATAATCTATTTAGTTTCAAGCAGATGTGATAATTCTATCATTGGCTATTGTCATTGCCTCATTGATAAGTCTTATAAATGGGCATATAGTTAAAGTATCATCCAAAGAACTGAATGGATCTGGAGAAAAATGATCACTTTTACTTTTTCTTATTCTTTTTAAACATATTTTTCTGAGACATCCTCCTTAAACATCTTTGTTTTGAGAACCAGCATCATTTTCTTGGTTACAAATGCTTGATGGAAATGCCATCATAGTTATTTAGAATTACAGATGTCAAGCTTTTGTACATGTTTATCTTTATACATGCTTATATGTGTGTCTATGTTTAGTATATATGCTTACTTGCATTGACTATAAACAATTAGAACTATTTTATCTAGAATTCTCTTGTTCATTTATTTGTTTACTTATTGTCCTTCTCTACTAGAATAAAGCTCAATTAGAGCAAGATTACATTATTGCATATATCTTTTATTGTCAGTACCTTGTGCATAAGTATTCAGTAAATATTTGATGAATGAATGAATAATTAAATGATCCATCTAAATATGTCTTTATTCTATTTGAATAGAAGAGTACCTTGTACATAAATGTTCAGTAAATATTTGATGAGTACCTTGTGCATAAGTGTTCAGTATTTGATTAATGAATGAATAACTAAATGATATATGTATCATTTTTCAGTATGTATGTAAATACACTGAAAAAAATCATTCTTCTATTATATTTGACCTTTGAGACTTGGCTTTAATTTTCGTTGCACTTTATGCTTTTTAACAATTTCATTCAAGGGAGAAGATAAGAACAAGCTAAATGAACTCAGAAATTTGTAGATAGAAATTGTGGGTTACCATTTAATTCTTACTGGCTCTCTGCCAGAAACTTTTAGAGAAGATCAAGTGAGTATAAAGGACCAGTTTCTTACCAAATGCGTAATTGTTTCTTCAAAAGAAGTATGTTCAGAAATGCAAAGTTCTATTGCAAATTGAATGCTATATTGGTAATCAATGAGATAGAGCATACTCCCTAAAATTCCAAATCTGCATAATTTATAGGATAAGGTGAACGGTGAATCAAAGATATAATTTTCTTATTACAAAAGCAGATTTAGGATAGGATGCTTCAAACTGTTTTGAAATCCCTAGAGTCTATAGCCTGGTCGTTGGAAATTAACAATGACATCATTTTATATCTACTTAAGGCTGTCTAGCAAGCTCAATTTCTGAGATTGCTAGCTCCCTTCTTTCCATTTAATTAGTCTGAAGTAGTCAAGGTCTGAAATTTGTTTAGGGACTTTGGGACAGCTTTATTTGATGTCGAATCTCTTAATAGGTGACCCTTGAGTGCATTAAATGGACATTAGGGATTGACTAGTTAAAGCAGCTTATCAATATAATAGGTTCTCTCTGAGATTGAAACTTACTCCCAGAAGAGTTTATATTCTAATGTGAAGCTAACTGAAAAACACAAATCCATAATATTTGAAGTTGTGGTGATGGCAAAATTAGTTTTGAACCTTTTAATTTTAGGATGATGTCTTAAGAGGGGGCATGAAAAATGAGTTACTTGATGCCTTAAAGGCTAATAGAAATAAAAACAACTTTTATGCTGCAATGCAAGCTAAATGTAGCTAAAAAGTAAATTTAGATCAATGAAAACATGTTTCAAAATAACACAAATTATAAAAGTGAAAAATCTGAAAGCGTAGCAAGAAGTACTGATATTGAACCTGTTAAAATAGTCACATCATTTGCCATTTGTTTTCTAAGAAAGATGTTTTCATTCTTAGAGCAAGGGGCTAACTCTTTCAGAGATTAAAAAAAGTTGTAACAAGTATATTAAAAGATGAACCTTTTCAGAATCAATGGACCTGGTATTGTTAGTAATACACTGTTACACCATTGGGGAAAAAACCTCTTCAAAATGTAACACATGTGTACGATTTGGAATTCCAAGTGAATTGTATGAAATCATACTGCAAATTCTTACCCTGTATCAGATGGGTCTTTAATAATGTATTTTATTTTTGTTTCAAGGAAAGATATATTTATAATACATATAACTATATAAAAATATAAACCTAATATAACAAAATGTTAACTATAAAATTAGTCTATCCATGCAGCTTTTTATGTATATATTATATATATATATTATATATATATATGTCATAAAATCTTCACTAGTTAGAGAGTTTTGGGGGAATTTTCAACAATGTTACAAGGTTTAAAAAAAAGCTCTTCTGCTTTAGAATTGAATTCCTTAACTTTCAGAGATTTTCTTACATGGGTTCAATCTATGTTATAGATAATTCTCTTTGAAGATCTCCTGTACAACATTATGTTTATAGTTAAAAATATTGTAGTGCACCATTAAGAATTTGTTAAGAAGGTAGATCTCATATACACACATATATATTTTTTACCACAATAAAAAAAGATATTCAGATATTATTTCTCTATCGACCTATCCATCTGTTCACTCACTCTCCATCTACCTCTTATCTATTTCTAAATATTAAACTAGCATTTCACTGATATGTAGGGGATTGAAATTAAAATAAATCCCATATCAGGGTAGCTGGGTGGCTCAGTGGTTGTCTGCCTTTGGCTCAGGTTGTGATCTCGGGGTCCTGGGATCAAGTCCTGCATCAGGTTCCCTCTGGGGAGCCTGCTTCTCCCTCTGCCTATGTTTCTGCTTCTTTCTCTGTGTCTTTCATGAATAAATAAATAAAAATCTTTAAAAAATTTAAAAAGTCCCATATTAAAAAAGTCTGTTTTATTGTTTTTATGACTATGTCTAATTTTTTTTAGGCACTCAATGTCTGTTCTGTAGGTGGTTTTGATCACTATAATGTATCAGTGCACTTTCTCCCTAATCACCAGTTGAATGGGTCTGACATTTCATGTATATAATTTAAAATGTTGGTGGCAAATTGGAATCTCAAGTTTCCTATCCTTCAAAATCAGATATTTTAAAAAATGTGCTTAAATTATTTGGAAAATCATGCTTTTTAAATCAAAATTATTTTTTCTAATGGTGATTTTTTCATTGTATTTATTAAAATTAAAGATAAGTTTTATGAGACTAGAAGGTTTATCTTATTCTCTAAACCTTATGAAAGCAAGTCGTCTACTCTTTGCCTTCTTCCCACCCCAAGCATCTCTTCAAGCTTTTCTTGCTCTGAACCCTGGTGCCAACTTCTGTTGATCTTCATTTGCTGCTTCCTCCTTAAAGCTCTGACTCAAGTCACATAAGAATAACCTGCTTGCCATCTTGTACTCTCGTGGATGAGATTCAAAGGCAATTCTAAGCTTTTCTCATGGTTCCATTTCCTAATGGAACTAATTCCGGGGTCTGGTCATTGGTGAGCTTCTAATTATCGACAGGATGAAATAACCTCAGTCTTTGGTGAGATCTTGTCCTCTGTATACCAAGAATGTCTAGATCCCTTGGAGATATAACAATATGTTAACCAAAAATTAGCTTACTAGCCAGACAGTTTCAGTGACCTGGTTTCATCAGCAGAATTCATTCTAATTCAGAATTATGTAACATAATTTTTGTGATGTACTTATGTGTTTGGCTGGGATGTGGTGAGGGCACAACGATTAACTGTATGATCTCATTTACACTTGGATTTTTAAAAAGTTGAACTCATAGAAACAGCAGAATGCTGGTTGTCAGGGGCTGAGGTGTGGGGGAAACGGGGAGATCTTGGTCAAAGGGTACAAACAAACTTATAAAATGAATATGTTATGGGGACCTAATGTACAGCCTGGTGCTATAGTTAATAACACTGTTTTGTATACTTGAAATCTGTCAAGAGAGTGGATCTTAAGTGTCCTCACACACACACACACACACACATGCACACACACACACACAAGTAACTTTGTGAGGCGATGTATATATTAACTTGATATTGGGAATCATTTCACAGCGTATACATGTATCAAAGTAGCACATTGTATATCTTAAATATATACAATTTTATTTGTCAATTATGCCTCAATAAATCTGGAAAAAAGGATATTCTCTATCATTTTTATTTCCTTACTCATATTCTGTTTTTGGGTCTATAGAAAATAAGTTTTTAGATTGCCTACTGTTTGAAATCATCATCCTTCCCCTTCCTATTCATTTGGCTACTGTTTGAAATCATTCCTTCTCCTTCCCATTCATTTGGCTGTTGGAGACGTGCATGATCTCTTTTTCTATTCTCTTTTAAGTAATGGTTTCCTTAATTGTTTTAATAAAGGAGTCCTGTGCCACTGGTTCTCAAAATTAAAAAAATAAGCTCAAACTCATTAATTCTGATCTAATTTATTCAGAATTTGTGATGATGTGGTTTAAGACTGACTTAAGTTGACACTGCACAGTCTCTGAGAGAATGGTTGCTGAGTAAATTATTAGCCTTAATTGCATCACAACGAAAGTCATATTTCCAGAATAAGACATAGAATTTAAGAAACTGTCTCAAAGGCATGCTATAATTAATGATGGAGACAGGACGACAACCCAGGACTCCTAATTCCCATCCACAGGCAATAGTTTCTTATGGGAAGAAACTATTTTCAGACATTTCAGATGTTTTAGAAATTCCATTTGTATACACAGCTTGATGAAAGCTTATAATTCTTTCAGATTCATCTACACTTTACTATAAGTGCACCCTCCCGCCTCTCCTATGTAACAAGATGTGACTATTTCACCCAATTTGGAAGTACAAATTTCTAACTAAATGAAGTTTGGGAGTAATTGAGAAAGTGAGAAGACCTTTAAAGAACTGTAGTATCATTGTTAAGCAACTCAAAATTAAATTTAGTCATAGGGTAAACTGATATGAGGAATGTGGCTAATGCTGTCTGAGGGAACGGAAAAACAAGGAAAGCATATATGAAAAGAATAAATAAGAGGTTATGGAAGTGTTCACCCATTTGGACATAATGGGCCCACAGGATGTTAAAAGAAATCAGTTTAACTTCACATTTGTGTACACGGTAGGGAACTGGTTGGTTACCCAATATGGACTTTAAAGGAACAAACAAGAAAGGAAATGATTTATGTCTGTCTTTTGAGTAACACAGAGGAAATGGTTGGCGATGTAGACATAAGGGACTGCTTAACAGAGTGATAGCCATCATAATTCAGTTAGATTGTAATTGAGAATCAAGTGAGACCAAGAAAAGTAAAATTTAGGCTGATGATTGCCAAATTAAAGCAGAGAAAATGCTAAAAAGAAAGGCGATACTTAGATATAAAGTCAAGGCAGAAGGCTCAGGAGGACAGAATTGAAAGTAAAAACAAATGGCCTCCAAAATATTCATTAGTTTTGTTTTTTCAAATTTAGAGGGACTAAACCACATATTATAACACCAGGAAGTTAAAAAAGAAAATGTGTGAATAATAAAGTAGAAAATTCAGATGAAGCCCAGTAACTTGGGTGCCTTTATTGAATTAAGCTAAAGCAGTATAAAATGATAATAAAACTACACTGGCAAAAGTAAATATCATTTTGCAAGAAGCTAACCTAAATAAAGTGAAGCTTTCTTCATGATTCTAACATATAAAATCTCAGAGGTGGCTGCAAATAGCCCTAGAAAAATGGTTAGGAAAACCCATGGGTAGAAGGTTTGGGTAGATTGTGAAAAAAGGAAAAGAATTTTTAAATGGAGTTGATGGCAGATACAGTATAATCTGCCCTCTTAGCTTTGACAATACAGGTAATTATTCTGCCTAGGGTGAGGATAAAGACCATGGTTTACTTGAACTTTAGGGGGATTCTGTGTAGAGCATCACATCAGGATTGACCTGCTACTGAGCAGGTCAATTTGCAACCCCTTGTCTAAGGAGGTGGTGCTTTCCTTTGGCAGAACTGATGGCAGTGAAGACAGTACTGGCTTTGGAGTCAATAGGCAGGGGTTGAATCCAGGTCTGCTACTTTAGAAGCTGCATGAACTTAAGCAAGTCATGTTAATTATGGAGTTCGGTCTTCTCAAACTTATTGGTTAGATAAGACCGTTTCTCATTTCCTTTTAAGATGAAGGGTATGGAAAGAGAATATATAAAAATAAAAACAAAATAGTACTTTCTTCTGCTCCTGGATCTGTGCAACAGAAATCTGGGACTTAGGAAAAGGAAGTCTCCTAATTTCTTTCTTTTTTTCCCCCCTGGCCCCTGGCTCTAATAAGAACTCTAAACACCAAATGCCAGGTGGGGAATTTTATAACAGTTGGAAGGCATATATTCTGTGAGATTCTGAAAGTCTTATAATTCTGTTGAATTCTTGCTCACAGGTGGGGCTGAGCTTAGACACCCACTGTGATTTTCCAGTGCCCAATAATTAAACTCACTCCTTCATTCAGTAGAGAGATTTTTAGAGCCTACCATATGCTAGTATGTACTAGGGTATGTATTTAGCAGGGAAGCCTCACACTTACTCCTGAAAGACTCACTGCAATGAACTGAACTCCATATATTGCCTTAGTGGAAATGAATATGATATTGTTGAACAGTAACTTGGGTGCCTTTATGAAGGACATTAAAAAAATAAGTTACCTGACATCAGTGTACTTGTTTTTCAATAAGCACTACTTGGCACATCTTTATGAATTTAACATGGCGTTTCATCAAGTTTAAGGTATTGTCAGTTACTAGGCACATCACCAGTATAACAACTACTTAGCAGGGAAAAGAAGAAACTGCCATATTTATGTATGCACTGATTTTCAGACACATCCTAGTTTCTGAACTCTTAAAATATGAAAGAAATGTGATTTATAATTCAAATAATAAAAGAGTTAACTTTTGTTTACTTGGTTTTGGAGATGAGCAGGGCCCCAGATAGGGAAAAAATAGCAAAGTATCCTAAACCAGAAATATTAGATAATGTATTTCTCCGCTTACAATAGTACAGAAAGACATTTGACAGTCAGGACATCTGCAGCCTTTCAAACAAATCACAATACTACTGGTGAAGATCTCATTTGTGAGGAATTAGAAAGCAATGCAGCTTCCCCATGTCAAACTGTATACACATTCTCCACTGAATAGGCCTAAAGGTTGTTGAACAGGTCAAGCTGAGTTGCCATTTTTGAGATTTCATTTAGAGGCAGAAGTGGGGGTTTTGGGGGGGAAAAATAGAATAAATGTTCCTTTTTTTGTACATTATCTACACATCAGAGATAATTGCAAGTCATAGGTGTAAATATTTGAAGATGGTGGCCAGTTGCATAAGCAGCTGCCAACTGTAAACAGGAAAATATAGCTCCAAATATATCTCCAAGCTGTTGCTTTGAAAATATTCATGTTTCTCAATGTACAGGACAGTTGGTTGTATTTGTTTTGTTGTGTGTGTGTGTACGTGCTTTATACATAAATCACATTCCTTGCGCCTTCAAGAATATAGCACACACACATATTTACCTATCCTGGGACTAAAATGCATGCTCATAAAAATTTAAAAACAGCATAATGTCTTGAAAAAGTAGGTTTCAAGTGATATGTACAGTAAGCTTTGGGCCAAGTAGATGTAGAAATGGATCTCAAGTGCCAAATCTGATTTGGACAGTAAATTGTCTACAGAAATTGCTGCCAAAAATAGTAGTAGTAGGTCAGAATTTCTTTCTTTATCAACTTACAGAAGAATTTTCTGTATCAGGTATATGGTGTGTCATATGACTAAAGTCATCTTGAATAAGCCAATAAACTATTTGTTTTAAAATATGCACATACTTAACATATTTTAATTTAATTAAAAGCCTGTGGGCTAGAAATGTACCACATCTGATTCTGTAGGACTTTATTCCTGTATAAACCATTCATCCATTGGTTCAATCATTTATTCAGCTAAAATTTATGGAACATGGCAGGAAATAGATGGGTAAAAATGCTTAAAGTAATATGATAGGTGTCCCTATTGCTGTAAGCACATAGTACAAAAGGTTTTCATGACTCAGCCCAGGGGAAGAGGGACAGGGCAAGCTTTAAAGAGGGGTGAGAACAATGTGGCTTGACCTGGGCGGGTATGATCAGACTAGAACATGGGATTCCTTCAGAGATGGTGCAGCCTCAGCAGTACTGCTCAATGTAGCTGGTCTAAGAACTATTGGTTAAAAATTCCCAAAGAGATGAATTTATGCCACAACATTCTGAGTAATGCCTTGCTTCCTTCATCGAAAAAGAATGAGTACCAAAACAAAACAGAACAAAACAAAACAAATGTCAGCTGAACTAAGCTGTGTGCTTTAGTGACCTTCTGGTGCAAGCTCCTTATCTCCTTGTGGGCAAGAGACAAACAATTTGCAGACTGTTACCAGACTGGGGACCACACTTTGAGGACAATTTGAGTAGGAGGAAAAAATTGAAAAATTTGGAAAAATTTGAAAAAATTGGAAAGGGTAAGACTGTCTTCAGTTAAGTTGGAGATCGTTAAGTGGACTAACCAAATTATGAGATAGTGCCAGTAGAAACAGAGAGAATGGACAAATTCCAGGAATATCCAGGAGGAAGAATGTGGAGAACCTGAGGAATAATTGGAAACGGGGTTGGGGGTAAGTGAAATAGTGGCTGAGGATTCCAAAATTTCTGGCTTAGGCAACTAGTATTCATCAACACAGGTATACATAAAAATAAATTGGGTGGCCAGATGATGGGTTCAGGTCTGAACATACATATGAGAATAGAAAACCGTGGGGCAATCCAGAGGATATTTGGAGATGTGCATCAGGGTATCCAGATAAGAGGTCTTGGCTGATGGGTGTCAATGTCAATAAAATTAATAGTAAGAAAAGTCCTGGTTGTATACGAGGTTATCCAAGGAGAGAGTAAATAAGGTAGGGAGAGAAGAGAAGCAGGGATTGTAGCTGGGATAGTTTAAAGAAAAGGAAATCCTTAAGGACTAAGAAGGAGCAATGGAAAGGGCTAGAGAAAATTCAGGAGAATGTTATTGGAGCCAATGCTAGGAAGAGTTACTCTTCAGAGCTCTTTATAAATTCATTTTGCTAATACCATATCTAGCTGCAAATGGGGTACAGCCCGCATTTCTGTCTGGCTATATTTTGGGGCTCCCAAGCTGATGATTACCAACCCAAGTTCCTAGGACACAAATGAGACAAACAAGAAGGCAACAGCTGTCCCTGGGAGAGAAACAATTGATAACTAATGTTTCCTTCCTGGCAATCTGAATTTGGAAAAGGAGGGACAGAGTGAAATTTTACCTTCCTTTCTTGACCAGGCACCACAGATAGAGAGCTGAGAGAGCTGATTCTGGTAAGAATTCTCACCCTTAGCTGACTTCTGCCAATTTTCTTAGAATACCATCTGCACTCTCTAGAGTGAGTGGATTGTCCCAGCAGGTCTCCTCCTGGTCATCAGAAACTGTAGAGGAGAAAAAATAAGCCTTTATAGTGAATGCTTGGCTGAGACTTTCTTTTTCTCTAGGGCACCTCGAAAATGGATAAGCTTATCTAAGATGGTTAAAAGTTCTCCACAGGGGCCACTGTAATTCAAGATTATCTTTGATAAGGTTAACCTACTTGTTCAGCCTTAAAGTTTTATTCACCTGAGGCCTCACACTGGACCCAGTTCAGCTTAAGTCGGACCCAGTCCGGGTTTTTAAGTCTGACCCAGTCGGTTCAGGCTGGTTCCAGGCTAGTGGGGGGAGAAGAAGGGGTGGGGAGGGAAGAAACTGCTCTGTTATAAAGTCCAAAGGCTCTCAGTGCAAGAGTCGAGGAACTAGACTCCAAGTCCAAGAGAGACTTAGCCACCACCTCCAGAGGCAGCGAGAAAGCAGGCCGCTCAAGGGCCTCCTCAGGTGCCCATGCTTGTTTGGTTGCTGGGGCTGTCGGGGTGTCCTTCCGTTCCTTCCTGTGACACCAGAACTGCTAAAAGATAAACTGAGGCACATTAAAAACATGCAAGGCTGAAGCTTATTTGAGCAAACAGCAATCTGAATCAGCCGGCACCAAACCAGAAGTGGTTTGAAGTGCCCCCACTTGGATAACTTCTATGCAGCAGAGAGTGGGGTGACCCTAACTCTCTGAGCCTTAAATTTTCTTCACATAGGGTTTTTGTGGCAATTGATCCAGATAATGCATTAGAAATTATTTTGTAAGATAAATAGAACAGAACAAATGATGGGAATTTATAATTTTCAGAAGTTATTATTTCCATGGGATGTATGGACATTTCATTGGAGTTGGAGGTCAGGCTGAGGTGTTAGTTGTGTTCTTGCTTCTATCACTAATGCATACATTTGGGTAGTTATTTCACTTCTTTTGCTCTCAGTGTCCTTGCTGGTGAAAGGGGAATAACAGCAGGTAGGGGAGGAAGATGCCCAGTGCTGCGGGAAGCTCAGGTTGGCCGATCAGATTCCAGAGTCAGCTGCTCAGGTTCTGAGTTCATAATTTGAAGGTGGTGGTGCCAGTTTAAGGAATGACAGGTAAGAGTTTACGTGCCTTGAAATGGACCTCACCTATCCATCTGATAAGGGTCAGATACTTACCTCTCCAGTCTTCTTCTAACCAACCAATTGTATGTTCCTTAATTGTGCCCCTTCGTTTCTGTATGTGCTATCTGTATCTGTATAATGTTTTCTTTTTCTTGCCTGAAGGACTTCTCTCATTTTTTTTTTTTTTAAAGTTTAGGAGTTACTTCCCTGAGGTATAATTATATGTGCCTCCTCATTGTCTTTACTACATTAAATCAAACTTTTGGTGCCATTATCTTCTATATACAGAGGGTAACAAAGGGCTATTGTTTTACCGATTGTTTCTTATATTTTAAAATGACCTCGCTGGCAAGATATAAAGGAGAAATAGTTTCAGTTCTGTCTATTTCAAATGTGTCTGAATTCCTATACTTAAGAAATGTTATCAATTGATGTTACATAAGGGCCTTGCCAGCCTTGACTTTCTGACCTTTGGAAAATCAGGCACTTTCCATTTAGTTAAGAGGACAAAGGGTCAGCCCTACCCGTTAGGGGTGAGCTTATTTCAGAATGGAGGAAATGCCATTTATATTGAGAGCTGCATGGTTTGTTGAATACTTGGCTGGACTCCTATAAAAGGAAAATTCATTAAGTGTCAGTTAAGCCCTGTAACTCTCTGTCATTGTTATCGTCATGTTTTCTGGCAAATGAGAAGATAACATCTGTATAGAAACATAAGGATAAGGGATTCTTGAACAGGGGGCATCTGGAAATAAATAAGTGGGCCCCATTGTACGATTACAGTTGCAATGTTCTCTGCTCTGCAAGAAAATCTGAGTTGGGTTTCCTGATTCTGGCTTGAGGCAGGGAGGACCTGATTGCAAAGCTCTGCCTGGCATGACTGCATTCCAGAGTGGGCAGTATGAAGTGAAGAAGAACATGGATCTCAGTATCAGAGTTTGAATTCTCATTCAGCCTTCACAAGCTATGTGACTTTACTTTCTTTTATTTTTACTTATTTTTTAATGAGGTCAGTGGTGTCTGTTTCACTGGTTTGTGGTGAGGATTAAATAAAATTGCTTTATGCAAATGAAGTGATATGCAAGTGGAATAATTTTTATAGGGATCTCTTGAAAATGCAATCATTTTAAGCTAAATAAATTAAGTTCTTGTTGTGAAATATTGGATTCTATGCCAGTTGGTGATGGTGAAGAAAGCTATGTTTGGGCAGGCAATGCTTTCTCTCTATATTAAATCTTATCATATGGGCAACACAACATAGAATCAATAAAATGCTGTAGCAATGATGAGGGATATAGGATTTATTTGGTTTATCATTAAGACATGCTCATTTTTTCTCTTCATTCTATGATTATTTTACTCCCCAAATTTTTGACATTTACATGTAAAGAATAACTAATAATAAAAAATACACTAATGTATTTTGTCATTCTTTTATAGCTTCTCTCATTGATTCTATTTTTTTCTTTGTAGAAAGATGAAAAAAAGACTGATTTTTTTAGGAGTGGTAATATATATAGATATATCAATGGCATGAACTGGCTTTCTGAAGAATCTTCTGAAGAATTCCATTTTTTAAAAAGATTTTATTTATTCATGAGAGACACAGTGATAGAGGCAGATACATAGGCAGAGGGAGAGGTAGGCTCCCTGCAGAGAATCCGATGCAGGACTCAATCCCAGGACCCTGGGATCATGACTTGAGCCAAAGGCAGACACTCAACCACTGAGCCACCCAGGTGCCCCAAATCTTATTCCATTTTTTGCTTAATTTCTGAGCAAATGATTTGGAATTGAGATAATAGAAGTATTGAGAGAAAGATAAACAAGCAGAGCACACAGGTGAACAGAGTCACCGACAGTCCAGGATACTTCCAACTTGCCTTGAGCAGCTGCAGGGAAAACCTTGAATTTTCCAGGGAAAACCAGTGAGTCTGGCCACGGCTGGGATCACAACTTGTGTGCTGGCAGCGGTTACCACAATGCACATGTAAACAGTCTCTGGAGGGCAAGTGGTGGCATGAGGTGGGATGAATTCATGGGGCTGTATATGGGTTAAATTAGAGAGACTCTCTTTTTCTCCTCTTCCCTCCCCTCACTTCCCCTCCTCCCCTCCCTCCCCTCTCTCCCTTCCTCCCTTTCTCCTTCCTCTGCCTCCTGTATAAAATAAGCATGCACCTGGAATCTCAGGTTTGGTAAGCTGCAAGGGTGAAGAGGACGGGGGAAGGGAGCAGATGTAAAGTGAACTGACCACAGCTGGAGGTGGATGGATTCTTTAAGGACCTTGAAGGCTTTAAAGAGCTTGGAGGGCAGATTGGGATGGTAGTGTGCTCAACAAAATATTTTGATGACAAAGCTCAGCCATAAGCTGGACATGTGGTTGACTTGGGTAGGCCTGAAAAAAAATTGCTGTAAGTAGATGAAGGTTGTTTTTGTTTTTTATTTCTGAATCTAGATTTCCTTTTTTCTTCTTTCTTAACCTTCTTCTGTGCATAGCCCTATTGATTAGGAGGGATTTATGTGACAACTTTTTTTGTCAGTCTTCCAAGGAATACTCTCATGGTGAATATATTAATTAGTAGAATGTATTGATTAGATGTTGGTTTAGTTGCTTGTAATGGAGGTTGAAAACAACAAGGGTGTAAATAGGATAAAACTTTCTTCTTTTTCTCTCATGAGACTGGGCAGCTATGGTAACTCTGCATAGAGAGTAATCAGGGGCCTAGTTTTTCCTATGTGGTCATTCCATTTTCAGTATTGCTCTCATCTGCTCATCACATTGTTCTGCCAGCATGAAGGAGAAAGGAGAGGAGAGAATGAGGGTATTGCCTTTTCTCTTAAGGATGTGACCAGGAGGTTGCACTTGTATCCTATTAGTTCAGACCTGTTCATGTGGTTCCACGGGGGTGCAAAGGAGACCGGCCTTTCTCCTACCTTTTTCCCTCCTTTACTTCCTTCCCTTTCTTCTGAGTGCCTGTCTTACCTCAGGCTGCTATAACCACATACCATAGACTGGAGGCTTAGACAACAGACATATATTTGTTATAGTTTTAGAGGCTGGGAAGTCCAAGAGAAGGTGCTGGTAGATTCTGTTCCTGATGAGAACTTTTTTCCTGGCTTGCAGCTGGCCACCTTTTCCTATGTCCTTACATAATGGGGAGGGAGAAGGAGAAAACTTTGGTCTCTCTTCCTCTTCTTAGAAAGACACTAATCCCATCATGGGTGCTACACCTTCATGATCTCATCTAAACTTAATTACTTTCTTAAGGTCCAATTCCAAATACTATCACGTTATGGGTTAGGGGTTCAACATAAATTTTGGGGGATATAAGCATTCAGACCATAATGGTACCTACTCCTGGATAAAAATTGTGATTCTTTTTCAATAGAAAGGGAGAATAGATATTGAGATATTAATTATCAGTTTCTGTGGCATTAGCAGAGAAGCTAATGCATAATGGGGTTAGGATTTTCATGGAATTTTATTGGAAGATAATTTCTAGGATTTATTTCTTTATCCAACAAATACTGAGTATGACAGGGATGATGCTAGGAAGTATCAGGGATACATTGATAAGAGAAACGTACATGTTTCTCACTCTCATGAAACCTACATTTGTAGTAGGGGTGAGAAATCTATAAAATAACCACACATAAATATATATTATAAATGGTGGTAAGTGTTGGGAAAAATACTGAATCCTATGAGATTGTCTATCAGGAAAATTTGTAAAGATTTCCTTGGGTAAAATTTGAACTGAGTTTTAAAGAATAAGAAAGAAGAGCATCTTAGGCAGAGGAGACTGTGTGCAAAGGCCCTGAGGTGGAAAGGAACATGACTTGTTTGAAGAACTTAAGGTGGAACATGACAGCTGAAGGGAAGAAGAATATGTGGTGAGTCTGTAGACATAGAATAGGCTGTATTAGGCAGAGATGTGAAGTTATCATAAGGATGTTGATCTTTATCCTAAGAGAAATGTGCTATTATTGAAATGTTTTTAGCAGGGGTTGACATGATCAGATTTGCATTTGGAAAAACTCACATTGGTGGCCTGGGGGAGAATAGATTCCAGTAGTTATGGAAAGACCAATTAGGAGGTTATCCAGGGGGATCCCTGGGTGGCGCAGCGGTTTAGCACCTGCCTTTGGCCCAGGGCACGATCCTGGAGACCCGGGATCGAATCGCACGTCGGGCTCCCGGTGCATGGAGCCTGCTTCTCCCTCTGCCTATGTCTCTCTCTGCTTCTCTCTCTCTCTCTCTGTGTGACTATCATAAAAAAAAAAAAAAGGAGTTTATCCAGGTTACAGATGACAGTAGCTTGGAATTAAGCAACTTCCTAATCAGCCTGTAAAACTTCTGGTACCCTCAGGCCTTCTCTAGACATTCTTCCTTCTCTGGACTACACAAGGCATAGTCTCCACTGCCTCTTATTTTTTTAATGTTGCCCAAATATATTTGTATCTTCAATTGGACCACTTTCTAAATGTCTAGCCATATAAACAACCACCTTCTTAACATCTCTGAATACTTCAAAGGCCCTCAACCTCAACATATCCAAACTTATGTTCGTTTCCTTAAAACCTAGTTCTTTTCTGATGACCCCACATAGTGAATGGCACCATCATTCATCCAACTACAACTGAAGTAGAAAGTGAGCAGAGAAGTAAGGGGTAAAGTAGGAGCATGGGGTGTCGAGGAGGACAAAGTAAGAGCATGTGAGAAGGAAGTGTCAGATACTCCTGAGGAGTCAAATAAAGCAAGAGTTGAACACAGATGAACTTGGAGGACATTATGCTAAGTGAGATAAGCCAGACACAAAAAGACAAAAACTTCATGACCTCACTTACATGTGGAATCTAAAAAAAGTTGAACATACAGAAGCAACGAGTAAGAAGATAGTTACTAGATGCTGAGATGTGTGTTGGGGAATGGGAAGGTGGTGGTCAAAGGGTACAAGTTTGCAGTTATGTCAGATGAATAAATCTAGAGATCTAATGCACATGCCTGAAGAATACACTTAATAAGACCATATTGAACACTGGAAATATACTAAGATAGTAGATTTCAGCTACATTCATCACACACAAAAAATGGTAAATGGTAACTGTATGAGGAGATGATACGTTGGCTAGTTTGTCTGTAGTCATCATTTTACTATGTATGTGTATATCAAATCATCATATTGTACACCTTCAGTATATACAGTTTTTATTTAAAAAAGAACCAAAAATTTCCTTTCATTTTAGCAAAAAGATTGTTAGCAAAAAGATTTTTTTATTTAAAAAAAGAACCAAAAATTTCCTTTCATTTTAGCAAAAAGTAGAGAGAATCATTTTGGATGCATGAAAGCACTGAGAAGTGCACTGAATGGGAGGAAAGAGACAAGTTGGCACTTTAGAAGCAAATTGGATTGATGTTTTATCTTTAGGTCATGGTTTCACCTTTATGTAATTTATTTGTGTACTTTTGATTCTTGGTCTCAAAGTCACTGCTCTTTTTTCTCTTTGGCCCCATTGTTATAAATTTGATTTGCAGCATTCATGTCAATTTTTGTATTTTTGGTTACCAATATGTTTATTCATGAAAAATATATTATTTTGAGTTTAAAAAAATCACATAAATGCCATTGTGCTACACATATTCTTCTACTTTTTTTTTGCATTTTTTTGCCCACTCAACACTACAGATTTTACCTTTATCCACATAGACCTAGTATGTTTCTTTTCTTGTATTATGGCCTATTTTGTGCACCAGAGACATTTATTTCTGTTTTTCTAAGGTGGAAATTTAGATTGTTTTCAAACTTTTGATATCATAAATGACAATGTAATAAGCACTATTGTATGTGTCTCTTGTACTTGGTACAGGAATTTCTCTGGAGCATATGCCTAGGAGTGTATTTATTGAATATAGAGTATGCACAGACTTAGTTTCATAATGCATTGTTGAATTACTCAGTAGAATACCTGGCCAGGTGCATTCCTGCCAGTTGTGCATAGGGTCCTCATTTCCTCATATACTCTTTAGCAGTGGATTCTGATATTTTGATTTAGGGCATTTAGTGTCTTCGATTTGTGGAAATATAATGGTGAACATCATGGAAGTGAATGATTAGACCTATATAGAGAAATTTAAGGAAAAAAGGAATATAAATGTAATTAACTCAAGTATTTTATAATAAAATTATTAAATTCTGGCCAGTTTTCCATGGTAGCCCATATACCTTCTTGCTTAGATTACTGTTTCCTCTCATTTATTTTATGTGCTTTAAGAATCCAAGAACTAAATAAAATATTTATAGATGAATTTATTAAAAAACATATCCTCCAGAACCTAAATAAAATGAGCAATTGCATGTTGGTGGTAGGATATTAATCTAATTATAAGAGTAATAGTAGATTCTTGGTGGAAAGCTGCTGTTGGGGACTATTTTCCACTTTTCCTTTTTCAGGGTTTTGAGTTGGCTGAGAAAACTTCTGCAATTTTTGGGAGCACTTTAAAAATGTTAATAAGGTTCTGAGTCATCCAGTTCTTTGGAAATTATACAATCAAGAAAAGATGAATATGTAGTTTATATTCTTATTTCCTATTTGTGTATTTTATATTTATTTTGTAATAACAAAAAATATTTAGTTTGTATTTCTGTTGGAATTCATTCTAACTCTATAACCCCACCCTCCTCTCTTCCCTTCAGCTATGGAAGGACACATTCTCAGTCAAAGTACTTGAATTCTGCTTATATTCCACATTATCTATCAGAAGGTTGTTGTGGTTTACCTACTCAAATTCAGTTATTTCTAGTACACACATGATTTTAAAGGACACTTTAATAGTAAATGGAAACAATTAGTGATTATTAAAAATAACCACACTAACACATATAACTCAGAGAAAGCTCTAAGTAACTCCTAAGACTGTGGGCTAGTTGGTCACCAATCTCTCCTCACTAGGGATTTGTGATAGTTTGATAGGGATTTGGTTTATATCCCAGCATATTATTTTTTTTTTCGGACTTTTTGGTCTTGATTCTCGTTTTTTATCCCATTAATCCTGTTGACTGAGGAAATAATGGTCTTTTAGGTTCTTTTAACCTGTAAGAAACAGAGACACGCTCAGATTACCTTACTTAATGGGGTTTATTGTAATGATATCCTGGGAAGTAAGGAAGCAAGAAACAGTTTCAACTGCCAAATATTCAGGCCTCAAGGAGACTGTGGTGTATTTTAGGATACAGTTCTTAATGGCTCTCACACTCTGAGACTCAGAAATCCAGGAACTCATTACTCCTTAGTTTGTGTGTCATCACTATGCTGACATTATTCGCTATTTCTGCATCTACTGCCCCTGACATTTCTCCCTGACCCCTCTTTGTAACACCAAGTTCAGACCTCCCCCCACAGGAGGGTGGTATAGTTAATCATCATCTATTTTAGAGTGCTCCCCCTAACTGTGACATTGAACTGAGTTCTCTCATGAGATTGCCTCCAAATGACCGTCTCTGGGTCAGCTGCTCATTCCTGGTCAGATTGTGTGCAGGTATCTGGATACTTTATGTGTGAGTATGTGGGCATGGAAAGACTCAGCAACTTCCTTCAAGTGGTCATTGTAACTAGAAAGGACCTTGCTGGACCAGACAATACAAATTACATCTGTTTTATTAAGCATGCAGGATAAGTGCATATACTTCATCTGAAGGCATTTATATGTCTACATAGCCCTTTGAAATTCCTCATTCCCAGGCATATTGGGAGGATTGGTCACCTTAAAGCCCTTATTTACTTTTTTTCTCCCTTCCTTATTCCTTTCCTTCCTCCCTTCATCGCTTCTTCCCTTCTTCCCTTTCTTCCTTCCCCCCTCCCTTTCTTCCTTCCACAAATATTTATTGAATGCCTGTTACATCAATCTCTGTGCTGGGTGGTGGAGATATATGGGTGATAGAGAAGTAGTGGTGAATGAGACAGATGCATTCATATTCTTTCTGAAGTCATAGTCTCTGGTGGTAGACAGAGCCTGAATGAATAATTTTAAGTGTGAAGAGTGAATGAAAAGGCAAAGTGCAGGGTATCTTGGGAGAGAATAATGGGACCCGGAGGTCTCCATTTGATTCAGTGGGTAGTGAGGAAATGGCTGAGAAGACAGACAAGCCCTCATTCTTGTGGATTACATTTGTGTGTGTGTGTGTGTGTGTATGTGTGTGTGTGTGTGTGTGTGTGTATTGGAGGAGATAATCAACAAGTAAACAGAGTGAGTGCTCTGAAGAAAATAAAGCCAAGTGATGACATAGTAATTTGGTAAGAGGTTAGCTAGTCAGGGAAATTCTCTTTGAGGAGGTGACATCGCGGCCCAGACTCACATGGCAAGAAGGAGATAAGTATTCACAATAATGGGAATGGAAAGGAGGCTCGTGTCACTAAAGTTAGAGTAATGGGTGGTTTATGAGTCTAGAGGAGCAGATGGAATCCAGGTCACATAGGGTCTTGAGTTTGTAGACTGAGGTAAGAAATTTTATTTTAAGTGTGATGCAGTAGGTTTTGTGTAATCTGATCTCAATTCAAGGAATAGTTCTGTTCTTGAATAAGATGATTATAGACTGATGTAATACGAACCAATATTTGAGCTACAGGGATTAAGGTTGATGGTATAATTCAGGGTCATAGAGAATTTAAAAACTGATGGCCTGTTGAGAAAGAAATTACTTCATATTCAAGATACTAAGTTTAAGAGGGACAGTGAAGCATAAAAATTGTTGTCTAATAATTTTAATCTAAGGCTGATCTTTAATATTTGGAAGCCATAGTGTATTTGTACTAGTGGTTGAAGAGATGTGATCATATTAATTTTCCAGAGCAGTGAGTACAGAAGGAGAAAATCAGAGAACCTAGAACCATGTGGGGAAGACAGGTCCAATTTTACTGTATCAAGTGTTTGAACCTTGTTTTTCAGACATTTATAATGGCAAAATGTCTTGAGCTCAGTGAATAAACACTCAGTAACAATAGTTCACTTACTAAAACAGACTTCCAAAACCTATGCAGACTATGAACAACTCTTGCCTTAGGGAGGATGATGATTCTCAAACCTTTAAAGTAACAGTAATGGTCCATGGAAACTCACTCCAATTTTAACTTGGGCACTTACACAAAGTGGGTGACTAGATGGTATTCCTTGAGAATGGGAAAGTTTTGGATGTTTTAAAAGCAACATGCAGATTGTGAATTTTATGGGAACATTGTGGACAAAAAACATGAGTCTAGTTTGAGTCAGTTTGCTGCTTTTCTTTGAACAGCCTATTTTTTTGGTGAAAAGTTAAGTCTCTTTAGCAAGAGAAGTAGTCAGAACAATTGGCAATATTTTCCGTTTTATATGCCCATGAATCAGAAACACCCAGCTGATACTCAGCTTTTCTTTCAGAAAAAAGATTGACAAGGGAGCAAATGAAGAAAAAGTGGTAAGGGGAGAGAGAGAGAGAGAGAGAGGAGGGACCAGTGAAGAGCTAAGGATTAGAGACATAAGGGAATGTGGAATAAGTCTAAAGTGGTCTTTATGTGCTACCTCAAAAGGCAGGGAGTAGGCTAATGGACTAATCTTCCTTGCCAGTGTAAGCCAGGGCAGTCACAGAGAGAGGAAGAGAGAACACTCCCCATTTCCCATGTTATGATAACAGGTGCTTTGTGTTCAGAAAGGTAGGTGTGATTTCCACTGTACCGATGAGATGGGGGCACAGTGACATAATGCCTACAAAATCTCAGAGACGGTAAATATGAGAACTAGAGGGAGAGCTACAGCAGTCATGTGTTCCTAATTTTCCAGCAGAGTCATGATTTCAGAGCTCTGCTCAGTGGTACCCACAGAACATTTTTATTGTGAAACCATGTGTCTGAATTCACCAGAAGCCATGTATTTTGGATTCTGTTCCAGCACTCTTTCCACTGTATTTCCCATATTGTCTCCCAGAAGGAATCTGTCAGATTCTGTAACTTTGATGCATATTATTCTATAAGAAGTTTATCCAATTGACACCTAACCAGGAAGTGAAATTCTTCTCACAGTTGGGATGATTCACCCTTAAATTATGGGTGGCACTGGGCGGCCTATTTGAGATGGAAACTTCTGTAATACGACTAAGCTGTGGTGTCCAGACAGGGTTTTTTTTTTTTTTTCCTGCAGTAATAAATATTATGGGAAAACAAATCATTGGTTTTGTATGGAAAAATAAGGGGAAGTATTTTATTTTCCTAACTAAAACATGAACATTTTGGTAGTGTGGGTGAGAAAGATATTAGAAATAGGACTGAGATGTATATCCCAAAAAGAGAAAAATGTCTTGGCATGATACTAATCTATTTACCCTTTAGGGTGAGAGTACCATCCATGACTTCCTGTTTAGGAACTATTTTGTCTTAAAAAATAAAATTTCAAGGTGCAGCCATTAATGACTTCACCTTAGGGAATTCCAAAGTTCAATAATGATTCAAGAACACAATACAACACAGTTTGAAGCAAAGCATCTTGAATGATGAGAAATTAAAATAGATACAGATACAGATCATATTTGTGAATAGTAAAAGGCAGCTTGTTTTGAATGTAGGTAATATATAAAGTGAAGACTGTAAGTTATGAACAGAAAAAGTCTTTGTAAGTTTAATAATTTCTAACTAAAGAGTAGACAAGTGGGTATATACTCTGATCTTAAAAATAAGTTTTGTAGAGTGTCTTGTCTAATTAACATTCCACTGAAAGCATAGGGTATCATGTAAGCTGGGGATAATTAAAAAATAGGTTTTGCAGAGGGTCTCTGATTTACAGTACTTTTTGCTGGATAACAGATTATTGGGTTTCTAGAAGATGCTTATTGAATTTCTTGCCAAATAATGTAGAGGATTAAAAATAAGAAGTTTACGGTGAAGTAATGAAGGCATACAAATACGAAGAGCTGATCATTCTGAGTCTCATCTCCCTCTACTTCCTGTCATCTCTGTCATGTAGGCAAGCTGTAATATTCCCATTTCCACAAAATACTAAACACACTTGAACCTCCTTGTCTTTTCTTACACACTTCTTAGAAAACAGCTTCTTCCCTTAATCTCCGCGTATCCAAATCCTCCCAGTCCTGGCCCAACATGTGGTTGTGTTTTGCTACCTTGAAAGAAAGGACTTTACAATTGAGGAAGTTGAGCAGTTAAGAAAGTAGCCCGTGGTGCATTGGGATCATCATTAGCCAGGTTGTTGAAGTCACTGAGATTGATGATTGATGGATAGGTGGAAAGGAAGACTGAGCAAGGGGTAGGTATAATGAAAAGAGATGAGAGTTTTTTAGAAACTGGTATTTGATGGAGACATAGGTGAGGAAAAGGAAGCATAAATGGGAGGTTTCCTTTTAGAAGAGGAAACGGAGTTGAATGGGGATTGTAGGAAAGAGGATGGGAACAGTGTTTGGGAGGAAAGGAGAACTTTCATAGGGAGCCCCAGAAGTGGGGTATTCAAGCCATTGGCCTGTGGTATCCCCAGATGGTGTCCTGACTTGCATGTAAGAGCAGGACGTGGAAGGACTAATCAAATAAAAGCCGGAACCTACAGAGATGCTAGGACTTTGTTCCTGATTGAACAGGACTTCCACAGAGCAGATTGAACAGGACAGATCGGGCAGGTTAGATATTGGCACAAGAGGGACCATGTAGGAAACAAAGCCTGTCAGAAATTGGGCAGGGTGGAGGCTTTCCCTGAGGATCCTGGGAATGAATACCTGGATCAGATTAGGATATATTAAGAAAAGGAAGAAGTGAATGTGGAAAAAGTTGTGACTGTATGTTCATGTATGGTTATTTACTGGATTTGATATCAACGGTGTGTGCTTTTCGGAACCGACTCTATGAGCTTTGGGGCTGGGAAATTAGTGTGTTTGAGTCTGTTTCTTGATTTGTAAAATGGGGAGTTGTGACACTTGGCAGACATTTCTCATGAGTTGTCTTGAGAGTTATATTAAATAAAATCATATTGAATATATAAATATATGTTTAGAGGAAGGAATCTTATTTAAGTTAAATTGTTCGGTAAACTAAATTGTTGTTTCAATTCAGCAATTATAGTCATTTTTTTCTTAAATAATTTAACAGCCCCAGAATTTTTAGTGGAATGATATGCATCCCAAGGAATGACTTCCTCCACTGAGCAAATCAGCATTTTTTTCTCAGGTGAACAACACTAAATGAAATGGGGTTCCACAGAATTGCCACAGGGAATTGAATCTTGGAATCCAGTGAAAGAGAGAAGGAGATTAAAATTAATAGAGCCTTAGGAGTTGTAGTTGTTTTTTGACCTTGGGGTTTTCTGGTAACTTAAAAAAAAAGAAAAAAAGGAAAGGAAAAAAAGGAAACAAAACCTCTTTTTTTCCCTATCAATCGTTAGATGTCTGCTTTATTCTCCTAGGGTAAGGCTAGTCATTTTATTGAAAATTGTTGCCAATGCTGTGTGCTGTGTTTAGGAAAAGGGTGCTAGAGGGGAGTAATTATAAGTACTCTGGCCTTTCATCAAAACCCAGGAATCTTAAGTGACAGCTGTTTGAGGGACTTGTCATTCAATTAGGTGGTTTGAAACGCCGCCAGTGGTTAAAGAACCTGTGGTTCATGAGTTTGCAGCCACCAGGCCCGCACAGTATCACAAGAGTACTTGCATTTCATTGGAAACCACTGCTTTGTTGGGCCAGAAGGATGCTGGGCAGACATCCTGACCACGATGTTTATTTCTGGAGGGCAAAAATCACAATGGAAATTGGACCTGAGTCTAGCAGAAAATGATCCCCCCCCCCTAAAATGTATAACATGGCAGTTAGAAATGAAATGTCTTGTCTATGTTTTTAGCCCACTGAGAAGCTGCAGGAGGGGTTAGTACCAGAGGAGGATGGGCATATTTCTTTATATTCTCTCTGTCCTTTCCACCATATGGAGACCTCATTTCTACCTCAACAAATAATGATTTTCTCTTTTATAAATGGTATTGGCCTAGATACATGTGGGATGAAGAGAAAGTAGACAGCAAAGTACTTTTTAGAATTTGCAAATTATTAGGGGAGTTAAAACAGATAATGAATGATTTCAGGGCAATTCATAAGCCCCTGTGAGTCCGAGTACCTACAGGGTGTAGCAGAGCCTGAATTAGGAAATGACCTCCCACAAGCGGGGCTCCTAATGAAGTGCTCCTGGTGCAGTCTAACACCACCAAGCCCACGCTGCAAGCGGTGGAAGTACACCACCCTGAGCCAATTCTCTAGGATCAGTCTGGTTCATCTGTTTATTTCCTCTGTTGTCGCTGGCTTCTGCTTGGCTTTTTTTTCTTGTTGTCTGAGCTAGATGTTGGAGGCCAAATATTTATTTATTAATCCATTATCCATGGGTACAATATTGCTTTTAGCTCTCAAAAGTGGTTGGGATTGTCTTGATGAGGGCTCTTTTTCGGAATATATTCCTAATCTTAAGGCCTTTTACAATATTGTACCAAAACACTTTAAAGTTATTATAGATGAGTGTAATGGAAACAAATAGTACATAAAGAGGTTATTTCTTAGAACCTGTAGTAGAAACTCTGCAGAGTTTTCTTAACCTTACTTTTATGCTATTGCAATAAAAAAAAACACATGTAAGATGAATGTCGTGCAACTAATGTAAGATAAAGATATTTAAGTACAAACAAGGCAAAAGAGGTTAATCTACCCTCAGGTTTTCTGTCCTTCCTCAATGTCATCCAAATTACCTATTGCCAGAATTATATTGCCTTTTTAAAAATTTGGTGGTCATGCAGGAAGCCTTTCTTATCAACGTCTGTCCTCGCACCACCAATTTAAGGAGCCTATTCTCTGAGAACAAAGGACATCCCCGTTCAAAAAGTTGCCCCCGTAACCCTAACCTGATACCTGTCTGCCGTTAAACCTTTTACAGTAGATCATTCCTCAGGCACACAAAGGCATCTCTTCTCCCAGCGCCACATTTATCAGCAGAGAAAAAGCAAACAGCACCATCTCGCAGGTACCCAGTGTCTCCACACCTAGTACAGTTGAGGGCAGCGGTGACCTCATCCCAGCCTAAACCACCCACGAGGAGCCTTTGATGTTGCCGAGCCTCATGTTTTAATACAGTCTAAACACCCCACGTTTGAACTGCAAGAGTCCTACTTCTGGCCATATTAGAAGTGATATCAAAGACGGTCCCATTTTAATGGGCTTTCTCTCTCAGACAGGGCAACAGGCGAGGGAAAACCTGGTGAGGTCATGTTTCTTCTCTGTTTTTAACTCTCTTGCCCAGCCACACACCTTCTCTCCTTCCGTGCACTGTCCACGCACCACACATCTGTTGCTGGAAGGATTGACTGGTTCTGGGAAAAGAGAGAGCCCTCAGGGGAAATGAACCCATTTCTTTTTACAAATGAAAAGAAGCTACTCCACAAGGGGTAGTTAGTTCTTCATGGACTTTTCCCAGCAGAGTGGGTGACATTCCTCTTTGGGGTTATGCGCTTGGTGGATTTATAGCACAGTGGGAGAGCAGTTATAAGAGGATGATCATTAGCCAGTGGGCCAAGGAAGTCAGGAGTTCCAGGCTTGAGGCTGATGATCATTTGGGTAGGAAGAGAGTTTAATAATCATCTTATACAAGACATTCATTTTACAGATGAGGATATTCTTGGTGTGAAATAGTCATTAAGGATCATTTTTGTTTATAGACTCCTAAGAATAATAAAACACACTCTGTGATCATGTGTCTCATACTCTTCTAAGCACTTGGTGGATTCAATTCATTTAACCCTCTCTACAATACTATGAGGTAGGTACTATTACTGTCATTCCAGTCTTCCAGATGGGACACTTGAGGCATAGAGAAGTTAAATAACTAGCTCCAGGTGACCCAGCTAGGAAGTGGCAGCAATAGTTCCAAAGCTAAGCTTTTGGCTACTGAGTCCATGCCCTAAACCAGCACGTTGTACTGTGGCTCTGACAGTATCTGGGTGAGAAAGTCAGAAATACCAGTTTTTCATTTCTCACCAATTTTAAAATAGAAATTATTAGGTTAGATTTATTTTTTTTTAAGAAAACACATTTTAATATTTGTGTTGCTCTCACTGTGTCAGTGCGGTGATATATAAATGTTTAGTTATCAACTTCTGTGCTTCACTGCCAAGCAACAATGCTCACAAGGAAGAAAACCTTTTCAGAGCTTTGACTAACTTGTCTCACTTGTGTACCTCTTGGGAGGGAAAAATGTCTTTGGAAATTTCTTGACATGACTTTCTTTGAAATTGTTAAAGCCTTTTGTTTACCAAACAGTGTACACTGTTAAAAGTAAAACTTCCTCTGTGTTCTGAATTTTGGCCCAGTTGGTTAATCTTTCAGGAGTGTTGAAAACAGGGCTTTAATTAGCAATTTTATCCATTCACCTAGTCACTCATCTCCAGTTCTTATCTGAGTCCTTGGCAGTGCAGGCACTTAGGGACATCAGAAAAAGGCCGACTTGTCAGAGTGACAGTTGAGAGGCCTTCTGTGGAGGGAACAAGAAAGATCTCAGAATGGACAGTATTAAATGGAATCTGATACCAATCCAAAAGAAATTATCTCACCAAAGGAAGCTAGAATAGGACTTGGTTTCTCTTGTATTTTTTCTGTAATCCTCTATGGTATGTCACCTTTGTTAGTCAAGACAGAGTCAGTGGTCTTGTGTGATGTGAAGATGGAACCTTAAAATAGGAGAAATTTCTAAACCGGGTAGTGACTGAGTTGAACATAACCCCGGAGTGGTTCTTCACTGTGCAAAACCAAAGGACTGTTTGGAAAATTAACATCGGGCTTGGAGAAGTCAGTTTCCTGGTGAAAGTGAGAAAAAAATGCCAATAACATGAAGTATATCAAAGAATAATAAACTTCTCTTATGCAGTCCAATCAGAGAGGCTTGAATCCTTAAATAAATTCAATCTATTTTTCCTTTATGCCATGATTTACTTCTTATATTCCTAATTTCCTAAACATCCTGTTTTTCCTCTATTTGAACATATCACTACCTGGAAATAAACCTCTACTTCTTAAGAAATGAAAAGCACTTACGCTATATAAAAGAAGATCCATAAATTCATTATCTCAGCATGGGTCCGCTATCATTGCAACAGCAGAGCAAGTAATAGGGGGAAAAAATTCCATAAGGGATACATTGGAGCCAGGAGATATTTATGCTTGCCTAAGCAGTTCTGATGATTTGATAGTTGAAATGTTTATGCTTTTGTTCACTTAGATAACGTACTTAGGACATCTATTTTAAACAACAGATAATTGTACTGGTGTCCTGGGGGTGCTGACATAGTGGTAGTTGGTATCTGAGGATTATTAAAACAAACTTAGGTGGTTGTTACATAGGGTGACTATTTTTGGCAAAGCAATTACTTAGTGTTTCATGCTAAAAATGATAGTGTTTTAGATTTATTATAAAACCACCGAAAAACACATTTTTCTTCAGGAGAAGAAGGGTGGAACATTAGTTAGAGCTTAAGGAAAGCTTACTTTGATCTTATTTTTTTTTCAGCCAGGCTTGAAAAGTAAAATTGGTATATGACCTAATTTTGTCTTTTGTTCCATATTCTTTTTTTCTTCTATATTGTTTGACTTAATTTCAACGTAGCTAAAAGTACCAAAATCAAAGATCAGGCCCTGAAGGATATTGAATGTCATGGTCATTATTCTAATAATAAGAGGTTTGTTTAACTGCTTTGATTTCCACAAGCTTCATAGCCCCTTTTCTGAGAAAAAAAAAAAAAAGACCTTTTGCTTCAAGTTTTCTCACAAGTAAGCAAGCTAAACATCATGCCAGTCTTCGAACTTGTAGCCGCTTGGAATCTTACTGCCTTCACTTACTGAGATACAGAGAATTATTGGCAAATAAAATGCAAAGCTTACCTTAATAGACTTTATTAGTCTGTGATTTCTACAGGTAAACTCTGTTGGAGATTTGAATTTTCCCCTTTGCTAGTTCCAGTAATGGGACACTTGCAACACAATTCCTGACTCTTCATAGGGCTTAAGATTCCTCAGAATTATAGGATGACTATAATAATTATATGTCTATATTAAATATATAATAACCTCTATATATGATTGGTAATAACTTGAAGTAAGTGAGTTTCAAGCATCTTTCTCCCTGACCATTACTTTCTAATTTCCCAGTTCACATGCTCTGGCACCCAGACACCTATCTGGCTCTATAGTCTCGTGTTCCATCACCTTTCATTGTCCCTCCCACTCTCATATCCTTACTTCCCTCCTTGTCTGACTAACAGTCTATCATTATAATCACTTACTCCTTCAACTCTTTGCCCCTCTCTGACTTTGTTGTACTAACTACTTGTCTGCTCTGATCCTGTGTAGCTGAACATGGCTGGAAAAACACACACAAGCAAGCTGAGTGGCCTCATTTTCAATCTGTGACCACTAACCTCAAGTGAGCCTCAAGATGACCACAATCGGTTTACATTCTCTAATCCATACACTCTCTCTGTCTCCTAGTGGAGGCAGTGGTTCTCAACCAGAGGTGATTTGTGCAACCCCTCCCTCTCCCCGCCAAAGGGCATTGCCATGTCTGGAGATGTTTTTGGTTGTCACAGCTTAGAGGAGGGAGTGCTACTGGCATCTAGTGGGCATAGATCAGGGATTCTGCTAAACATTCTATGATGCACAAATGGCCCCCATGGCCCCCACGAAGAATTATTTTGTCTCACATGTGTATATGCAAATTGAGAACCCCTATGTAGACCATTTTACATCTTTTCACTTTTTAAACTTCCAACATGCTCTTTGTCCTGTGCTTTCAGCTAATGGTCTTCCTTTTTCATCTGAGAAATTAAAAGTAATTTGAAGAGACTTGCTTTAGCTCCAACCAGCATTCCTTCCTGTTACTCTGGTTGCCCATCTCTGGTCCTACATAAAGCCGACCCCTCTACATGTACTAGTTCCCACACCCCCTCCTCTTCTCAGGGACAGAGTGCCAGTGTTTTTCCATTTTCTCTCTTGAATTAATGATTTACCCTCTTGATTATTTCCATCAACAAAGCAACATGCTGATATCTCCTGTATTAAAAATGGAAACAAACAAAACCCTCAAACCTCTCTTGATTTCATGTCCCTCTTTAGGGGCAACATGGTCCCAAATTTTTCTCCTCCCACACTCTCTTGAAGCTCAAAACAAATTTTCATCCTCTCCACTCCAGAGAAATAGGTCTCATAAAGGTCACGAATCATAGCTTCACTGTTTTATCCAGTGATCATTTCTTCTTCTTCAACTTTCTTGTGCCATCAGAGACTTTTTACATAGTCTTCCCTCTAATCACTCCCTATTTCTTGAAAACCTTTCTTTACCTGGTTTCAGGACCACACTCACCTAATTTTCTTCCTCCTTTATGTGTATTTCCTCTCAGCTTCCTTTGTTGGTCTCTCTGTGTGGTATAAGAAGAAAGATATTTGGCCTTTATATCTGGGTTTGTGGCATAGAGCTTTTAAAATGCCACAAATTTCCCTAGCAATGAGTGATAGGAATATCTTTTGTTTTAACTGGGTGACTCTAGGTGGGCCCTTAGATAGCTTCAGGATGGGGGCTGACCACCAAAAAGATCAAGTCTGTATTAAAAGCTTGGAAATTTCATCCCATCCCCTAGCTTCTGGGGAAAGGAGAAGGGCTGGAGATTAAGCTAATCACAAATGGCCATAATAATGTAATGAAACTTCTAAATGATGGGATTCAAGGACCTTCTGAATTGGCAAACACATCCATGTGCTGGGAGGGTGGTGCATCCAACTCCATGGGGACAGAGGCCTCTGTACTCAGGGCCCAGCTGTGTGTACCTTTTCATTTGGCTGTTTATTTACATCCTTTATAATAAACAATAATAGTAAGCATGACATTTTTCTGAGTTCTGTGAGTCATTCTAGAAAATTATTAAACTTGGGATGGGGTTGTGAGAAACCCTGACTTTGTAGTCAAGTCGGACAACTTGGTAACATGTGTGATGACCTGGGGATCTGGGTACTGGTGACTACCCAGTGTATTGGTGTTTGAAGTGAGGGCAGTCTTTTGGAATGAGTCCTTAAACATGGAAAGTCTCACTCTGGCTCTGGGTGGATAGTGTCAGAATTAAATTAAATTGTAGAACACCTAATTGGTATTGGAAAGTTGGAGAATTGGTTGATGTGAGGAAAAGTCACTCATTTGGTGTCAGGAGTGGGACTTGCTAGACTAGTTCTGGCTCATGGAAACATGTAGTTTGGGAAGAGAAAGGATGATTGGGCAAAGGATAAGGATCCTTGGATTCTTGGGTGGCCACATGGTGACCTATGGTATGGATCAGCAACTGTGCGACAATCATTTACTAAAGGTAAAGCTTACCAACGGAATTTAGAGATGGATCCAACTCCCAGTGGGTTGATTCACTGTATGCATAAGGAAAAGCAAACAAACAAGAATAAAACAAAATGTACAATCCTTTGATTATTGTTATCTATAATAGCTAAAATGAAATTGAGAGGGCTGGGCCCGATATTGATGCTAGATCAAGCTTAGATTTTGATTAGTCTGAGTTTTGATCACTAGCCTCAAAGCAGCTCCTAAAGGGAAAAATTCTATAGGACAACAAAGAGTACCTCTAAGACCTCTGGCACAAAGAAGGTAATCCATGTAGGGGGAAGGTAAAACCAAGAAATTATTGAAACCAGGGAGGTATGTAAAAGAGTTGTCTCATTTTGTGGATTGCTATCATCAGCTTCCTGAAGAGTATTTACTAAAATGGATTGTGAGGGTGACTAATTAAGAACAGTGGAGTTTCTTTGGAGTTGAATGCTGTGCAGTGGAAGAGCACATTTGGACTTTTTAAAAGATTTTATTTGTTTATTCATGAGAGACACACACAGAGAGAGTCAGAGACACAGGCAGAGAGAGAGAAGCAGGCTCCATGCAGGGAGCCTGATGTGGGACTTGATCCCGGGCCTCTAGGATCATGCCCTGGGCCAAAGGCAGATGCTCTACTACTGAGCCACCCAGGCATCCCCAGCACAGTTGGATTGATGCACAATCCACAGCTCACTATAGAACAATCACAGATGGCTGTACATGATCCAGACACACATTAGATTATTCTGAAGGGAACAGTCATTGTAACGTCTGTTAACGCTGAGAACAGACACTGGCAGACTTTCTCTGTAAATGCCAAGTGGAACACCCCAGATGAAGCAGCTGATATGCTTCATATGCAAGCCACATGGGACTGGCTTCATGATAATCAGGATATTCACTCACTGAATATGCCTGTTATCCAAGTCATGGTCCCTTTTGCATGGGACAAGCAACCTTACTGCTTACTGCTTACTGTATGTTCTCATTCATTTGGGGAATATAAATAATAGTGAAAGGGAATATAAGGGAAGGGAGAAGAAATGTGTGGGAAATATCAGAAAGGGAGACAGAACATAAAGACTCCTAACTCTGGGAAATGAACTAAGGGTGGTGGAAGGGGAGGAGGGTGGGGGGTGGGGGTTAATGGGTGACGGGCACTGAGGGGGACACTTGACGGGATGAGCACTGGGTGTTATTCTGTATGTTGGTAAATTGAACACCAATAAAAAATTAATTTATTAAATAAAAAAGAATTGGCAACAGTTTGCCCAACAAAATTGGGCAACAGTCTAGGAAGTCTTAATTGAATTTGCTGTTTCATCTTCCTCTCCCGAGTCTTACAAATGTTAATAAAACATTAGATTAATTAACAAGAGAATGCAGAGGCAAAGAGGAGAGTCAAGGAATTTGTCCTATCAGGGTGGGAAATTTTAAACTGTTATTAAGAGATAGGGTGAATAAAGCAAATATTGATAGGAGCAAAACAAAGATGAAAGGAAAGGCGAGATTCAAGAAACTCATCCCCACAGAGTGAAAATCTTGAGATGGTTATTAAGAAATGGGATCAATAAAAGAGACATTGATAGGGTTGAAACAGGTCTAAATAGAGCACTATCCTTTGCTTGGATCAAAGGGATCCCCTGCTGATCCTCCAACATTAAAGTGCCCTAAACCAGTCCCTTGTATTTGCCGTAGTTCGTAGAAAATTTAAAGTCATAAGGCATCAATATAGGCAAATCAAAAAATGTGATACATGACATTAACAGAATGAAAGATAAAAATCATATGATCATCTCAGATGCAGAGGGAGAGCATTTGACATAATGTAATATCCTTTCATGATAAAAACTCAACAAATTGGGTAGAGAAGGAACATTATGTTTGAGGTAGTTAAGTCTCTTTTACCTGAATGTCTTTTGTGGATGGACATTGTGTCTGACTGGAGAGCTCCTCCTGTAAAATAGAAAGCATATGAAATCTGCCTTTCAAGCAATGTTAATTGGACATCCTAAATGGAAGTCAATAAAATTACCTGAGCCCACAAAGTGTGGAACAGAAGCTGGAGTGCTAGCACAAACACATTCTCTGTACGGAGCATAGACTGGTGCTTAAGGCATAAGCTCCGGAGTGTCTCCCAGCATTGATGACTAGGACTTTGACATAGAGAATTTTCATTTGTCTTAGTCTGTTTGGCCTGCTGTAACACAGTGCCATAGACTTGGTGGCTAATAAACAATATAATTTTTTTCCCTCATATTTCTGGAGGCTGTGAGTCTGAGATCAGAGAGCCAGCATGATCAAATCCTTCCAGGTTGCAGACTGCCAAGTTCTTATTGTATCTGGACGTGGCAGAGAACAGAGAGGGGAAGTAAACTTTCTCATGACTCTTTTTTTTAAAAAAAAGATTTTATTTATTTATTTGAAAGAGAGCAAGAGTGAGAGAGATCACAGAGGGAGAGGGAGAAGTAGGTTTCCTGCTGAGCAGAGAGCAAAATGTGGGGTTGGATTCTAGGACCCTGAGATTATGACCTGGGCCAAAGGCCCAGGATGATGTTGAAACAATACTCTAATGGGGAGGACAAGACCCACAGAGTTCCATACTAAAATGCAAATGCTTTATACTATTTTATACTACCAAAGGGATGCAAGGAAGAGATATTCGTGAGCAGGGAGCCCCTTTTCCCTAGGGCTGATTTTGGAATTGCATTAGGAGCTGCCAGATTCTATTATCACTTGGACAGCCTTCTAGACTGACCAGCAAAGAGCTGTTTGGTCTATGGATGGCAGTTCCAAGGTAAATGAATAGCACCCTATTTGGAATGCCATCACTCTGATTGAGAAAAGTAAAACCAAATCAGCTCAGTGGGCTGAATTGCATGCTCTTTTTCTAACAGTGATGGGCGAATTTAGCAATGACAAAAGCCCCTATATTTTGGTTTTCATTAACTCTTGCCTGATGGCCGATAACTTGGCCATATAGTCATGCAAGAGAAAAGTGGAAACCTGGCCTACGACAAGGGTGCCCATATGGGGCACAGCTCTATGGAAATCACAATGGATATTTGAGGGCTACAATAAAATAAGACATATTTATGCCCATCAGAAGAATCCCGTTCCAGGTTCAGAAGGTGATTGGAACCACCACGTGGATGTTTTGATGCTCTTTCTTGAAGTGGCCAACTGGATCCGTGAATTGAGTGGATACAGTGTGGACCATAGCAATGCAGAGAAAGGCCGAACCTAGGCATTGTCTTCTTGTACTCTCTGAGACGCAAAATGCCAACGAGAACTCTTATGTCAACAAGAGAGACAGAGATGGCAGATGGCTATAAGGGTGATTCCTGGGGGAAGGCACCACACTTAGCTAGCAAGTGTATTATATTGGACCAATGCAGGTAGCCTAGGAGGTTATAAATGGCTCCTGAAATGTATGGATACTTACCTCATAAGGGATTTGCATACTTGGTGGTAGATATTAGTGCTCAAAGTCCTATTGAAGGTTTGGAACAGAAGATACTGTAGCAATTTGGGCCACTGAGTTGCATTTCTTCAGACTAAGTAAAACAAGTATCTAAGAGTGGAAAAAAGAGCTGTCATATCAAATGGATATAATCATATTTCATATTACCCTAAGAGTAGTGGTCTAATTAAGGATTGAAGTGGGCATTTGAAAATTTTGCTGTCCTAAATAGGGGGAGATATAGATATAAAAGGCTGGCTTCCATGAATGTGAGCATCCCCATAGGTGAGGGCTAAGGGCTACCCCACTGGATAGATTCTGTATATTTCTTCCCTATATCACTTCAACTTTTGCTTTTTCCTACCTGATACAATGGTCCTAGGACCAGGGATGCAACTGTGGGTGTCAGAGGCAAGGATGATTCCTAAGCAAGTAACTTGTAGCTATGCCTTTGAACCTTTATGCCAGAATTCCTAAAGGCCTGATGATGGTGGTGGTGGGGGGATGTGTCTTTATGCCATCTGGCAAAGTTGGGACTGACACTTGAATGACAGTGTTACCTAGTGATTGGGACAGCCCACTAGTTCTGTACCTGTGTAATCCTATCCTGTGTGAATGGGAGTGAAATGAGGTGAAAGCATTTGCTATACTAGTATTGCTGCTAGCCATCTGGAACAACATAGGGGCTAAACCTAATGTCCTTTCCGAAGGTGGAAATGCTAATCTTTTGATTTCTGTTTTTCAGGTTATACCTAATACAGACAATATCATTTGAAAAGGAATGTCTGAGAACTGCTTCCTACTGGTATTTCAAAATATGTGGTACATGGCAGCCAGCAAATTGATCACTGTTTAACTATAAATCTTGATGTGATAAAATGTTTAGAAAGGTCCCTGGTTATAATGGACAAAATATAATGGCAGCATGTTCACCATGCTTGCACATCACTCTTGTTTTCTGGATGGAAATCTATTAAGCAATATAAGGGAAAACAGTGGGTTCCTGATGGGATTAAAGTGAGCAACATGTGTGGATCCTGGGTAATGGATAACGGCCCCATATTGAGATGGTGAAGGTTGTCAGATGCCTCATGGCACTCAGACTAAATTGCATGTAGGCATAAATACCACTCATCTAACTCTAGTCTGGGGGACCAAACATTTTTGGGTGCAAAACATGCATACTCACTGCGCTAGAGCTATTAGTACCTAATGGCAACAACATGCATGGTAAATTATGCAGCATTGGCCCTAAGACAGAAAAGGGCTTCAGTGGAAATAGGTGCTGGTCTGGGTATCTTGGGACAAACTGAATTTACTTTTAATGAGGAGCAGCATTTAGAGGAAAAGGATCCATTAGCTAGAATAAGTAGGTTAGAGAGAGTTCTCTTTAGGAGGAAAGTAAAGGATGGAAGTCAGCCTCGAAAGATGAGGCTTTAGCAAAGTAGATTGGGGGGACTTAAAACAAAAATGCTGGATAATGGTAGAACCTAGCATTGGGAAAGTGCCTGTATCCTGCCTGACCCAACAGAGTATCTTGACTGTTCTAATATAGAGAGAAGCTGAAGTGTGTATGGGACGATTGCCCTAGATCCTAGCCAAATTCATATATACATCTCATAATTTCTGGAAGTATGTTCTTCCTCATAGTAAATTTTGCAATGTGGCACAAAACATATTTGCTTATAGAGTCAAATATCTTTCCTATGTCAAAAGAAGTCAAAAGTGGATAAATGTATGCTCAATAATTCATGTTTCAGTATTTTATCTTATTGGGAAGTAATCTAGCTATTTAATAAATATCCATCATTTATCTCAGTATAACTTTCAGGTTTCAAATTACCAAAGATATTTTGGAAACTATTTTTAAGTACAACTACCATAAAGCATAATCATCTGTTAAAAAATTCGTTTATAGATTTTTATCTTACTTACATCCATTAAATTTTCTTGTTCATAACAATGTTTGGATCAGTCATGGAAATTTTATGAGATATTAAATAGCTAACCATTATTTTAAATTAACTTCCTTGCTGACAAATTCAGTGACAGAGATAAACTTTTTTGACTTTGAGTAAACCTAGGTACAATAAAAGTATTATTTTTAAATATGATAAAGACATGCCTGTTTTAGCTAAACCAACAAACTTAAACTAATTTTTATTTACTGAAGATTATGCTAGACTGCCTGAAGTTGAGAAACATTTGGGTTAGTTTCTTCGTTTCTGAGGATACACTTGATTTATATAAATCAAGTTTATGTTTGTCTTATAGCCAATTAAATAGAGCTCTTTACAAATTAATTTTGGTAATATCATTCGGAGGTAGAAAAAAATCACAGATCTAAAACATACATACAGATCGATATAAACAGAGATTTTGTAGTTACCGTTTTAAAATTTTAGCTATGAGACAGGGACAGTAATGCAAAACTCGTTAGTTTATAAAAGAAGAGTTGGATCTAAATTGTGTCTCTGGCAGATGGAATAAGTTACCTGTTCAGATGGCTAAAGCTTTTACTAATAATTGTAGAAGAGACTTTTAAGATTTTTCATAGTTTTCAAAGTAGCCTTTTCCCTTCTCTTTCTGATAAGAGTTAACTTGTTTCATGGAGAAAAGCAGATCAAATACTTACACCTCAAAATACACAGAGAAAGAATGCAAGTTCTACCAAGAAGGACTTTTAATCCCTAAATCTTTTTTTTTTTTTTAAACAATATCTACATGGAAGACTCTTAACTCTGGGAAACGAACTAGGGGTGGTGGAAGGGGAGGAGGGTGGGGGTTGGGGGTGACTGGGTGGTGGGCACTGAGGGGGGCACTTGACAGGATGAGCACTGGGTGTTATTCTGTATGTTGGCAAATTGAACACCAATAAAAAATGAATTTATTATAAAAAAACAATATCTACCAGCCTTTTGAGACAAAACAGGGAGGTTTTGGCATTGGTAAAACAGGTATGTGGACTTCAAATTGTTTGTAGAGCCTCATTTCTGTTCTTGTAAAAACTAGATTTGTAGGATAAGTAGAGTTATTTTTAATTCCTCAAAGAACTGGTTTGCAACCTGAATAATATCAAGAGGCTGCTACACCCATCCAACCAGATTATGCTTGGTTTACATGTTTATATCAGGGAGAACATTGTCAACCAAGATGAAAATCAAAAGATAACTATGTTCTAGATAGAGCTGTGTGTCTTTGGAATGTTTTAGAAAATCCTTCCCCAAAGGCTTCAGAATGTTTTTCTTTCCCTCTTGGTACATAGTTCATTGTAGCTTGGGGGTGAAAGCCTCAATAAAAGTTCCTATCAGGCTCTGAATATCAGTTTCCAATTTGGTCAACTTCTGATCAGACAACTGTTACAGGATTTCTGTTCCCTTGTGCCTGCCATTCTTGGTCACACCACTTCGAAGAATGAAGAGGTAGACCAGACAAAGAGTGGTGGGCAGCAAAGCAAGTATTGAGCCATAGTACAAAACTCCCAGAGAGGTAGGGGACCTGAGAGGGTTGCCATTTTGTCATTCAAATCTAGGGGTTTTTATAAGCTCCTTTGTGGAACTATCTTGAGCATCTTGAATGTGGGTCCCTGTGGGTTGGCTGCTAAGGTGTGCCAGTCAAGGCTTTGATCATGTGCCTGTCTCCCTATTGGGTTACTGTTCACGTGTTGATGGCCTTTCAGGCTGACATCTGGAGACTAACTGCCTCAGCTTGCGATAGTGACCAGTGTTTTATGGTTAATTGTTTTGTTGCAGGATGTTTTGCAAAAGTCACTTCTGCAGAGGCTGCTAAATAGGATGCTGTTGTGATCTTGTCTAAGCTGTAACACAGGATGCTAGTGTGGTTTTGTCCTAGCTGTCCTGGCTCTCTGTTTTCTTATTGTGGACTCTGGCCTTGACTACCTAAGTGTCCAGTTAACTCCTAACAGAGTTACTTATAAAATTCCTTCAAATATCTTGTCAGGTTTTAGCCTGGATGAACAGTAAATCTTGCTGGTAGTATTGAATAACCCTTTGGACACAGCTGGTCTTAAAGAAGGTCCAAAAAATATTTCCCTCCCCAGATCCAGAGCCACTCCCAAAGATAAGCAAAAGAAAGACTCAGATAATTCCCCTGAGAGCTGGCAACAGTCAGTAGAACCTTAGCTACAGGTGACGTGCAACCCACATTTCCGTCCAGGCATATCTAGCCACAAATGGCATGCAACCCACGGTTCTGTCTGGCAGTATTTTTGAGGTCTCCCACACTCAGCCTGAGAGTTGTCAAGCCAAATTCTCAGGACACAGACAAGACAAAGAAGTCAATACCTATCCCTGGAAGAGAAAAGATCAACAAGCAATGGGTACCTGAAGGCAAATTCATGAGTCATATTTCAAAGATTTAATTCTTGCAAATGTTTTTTTTTTTGTCTGCCATCCTGAATTTGGAAAGGACGGGATGATGTGAAATTTCACCTGCCTCTCTCAACCAGTTACCACAGATAGCAATCTGGGAGAGCTGAGTTTGGTAGGAATTCTCATCGTTTGCTGGCTTTCTGCCTATTTTCCCCAAGATCCTGTCTCCAGGCTCTGGAGTTAATGGAGTGTCCCAGCAGATCTCATCCTGGCCACCAGAAACTTCAAAGGAAGAAAAATAATTCTTCCTTTTGCCTTTGTTGAGGAGTGCTTGGCTGAGACATCTTTTGTTCTAGGGAACCTGGTGAATGTATACATTTATCTAGGTGAGAAGTTCTCCACTGTGGCCACCATAATACAAGATTATCTTTGGTAAAGTTAACTTGCTTGTTCAGATTTAAAACTTCATTCACTAGAGGCCTTACACTTGACCCAGGCCAGTTTAGGTCTGCCCAAGTGGGACCCAGTCTAACTCTGCTGTTTCTGGACCCAATTTGGAAAAAGAAATGGTGAGATAAAGTCTGAAAGCTCATAAAGTAAAGCTGCAGAGCTAGGATCTGAGAGGCACTTACTCACCACCTCCAGATGAAGCGAGAAAGTGACCTCAAGAGGTTCCAGAGGTGCCTATATCTGCTTACTCATTGCTTCTAGGGGCTATTTGGGTCTCTTTAGTTTCCTTTTTCTGACACTGAAACTGTTAAAGGATAAGCTGAGGAATATTAAAAATTCCAAGAGTTGGGCAGCCTGGGTGGCTCAGCGGTTTAGCACCTCTTTCAGCCCAGGGCCTGATCCCGGAGACCCGGGATCGAGTCCCACATCAGGTTCCCTGCATGGAGCCTGTTTCTCCCTCTGCCTGTGTCTCTGCCTCTCTCTCTATCTGTGTCTCTCATGAATAATAATAAAAAAAAATTCCAAGAGTTTATTTGAGCAAAATTTGATTTGAAGTGGGCAGCATTCAATCCAGCAGATAAAAGAGAGCTCCAAGGAATGATACAAAGTGAGTCTTTTATAGGCAGAAGGGAGCAGGAATGGGGAAGTTATACCAGGCAAAAAAGTGGGTTGGTTATTGCAAAGTTACTTTCCTTTAGGGAATGGCAAGGGTCGCTCAGGCAAATTAACTAGTACTGATCGGTGATCCTGACTGACTGTTTTAACGGTCCATTGCTGAAAGAGTCAAAACTGTACTTAAGTCTCAGTTTGGAGATGTGGGGCTTAGCATAAGTGATTCCATTTTGGGCTTCTTATCTTGTTTTTAACACTGGTAGCTGGTGTCCGAAGTGAGGGCAGTCTTGTGGGATTGAGCCCTTAAACCCATGGAGTCTGATGCTAGTTTTGGGTAGTTAGTGTCAGCATTGAATTGAATTGCAGGATACATATTTGGTGTTGGAGAGTATAATCGTTGGTGTAAGAAATAACCACTCACTGCATCTGCTCAACTTCTTTTTTTTAATAATAAATTTATTTTTTATTGGTGTTCAATTTGCCAACATACAGAATAACACCCAGTGCTCATCCCATCACGTGCCCCACTCAGTGCCCGCCACCCAGTCACCCCCACTCCCCATCCTCCTCCCCTTCCACCTCCCCTAGTTCGTTTCCCAGAGTTAGGAGTCTTCCATCTTCTGTCTCCCTTTCTGATAGTTCCTACCCATTTCTTCTCCCTTCCCCTCTATTCCCTTTCACTATTATTTATATTCCCCAAATGAATGAGACCATATAATGTTTGTCCTTCTCCGAATGACTTATTTCACTCAGCATAATACCCTCCAGTTCCATCCACGTCGAAGCAAATTGTGGGTATTTGTCGTTTCTAATGGCTGAGTAACATTCCATTGTATACATAGACCACAGCTTCTTTATTCATTCATCTTTCGATGGACACAGGACACATCTTTCAAGGCTCCTTCCACAGTTGGCTATTGTGGCCATTGCTGCTATAAACATCGGGGTGCAGGTGTCCCGGCGTTTCATTGCATCTGCATCTTTGGGGTAAATCCCCAGCACATCTGCTCAACTTCTAAACACTGACTTCTCTAGGGCTCAGCCCTAGATCTCTTTCCTGCCCTGTCTACACTGGCTCTTGATTGGAGATTACATCTATTATCATAACTTTAAGTATCATCTGTAAATTCTTGAATCCTAGGTTTTGGTTATTAGCCAGAATTTTATCTTTAATTCTAGACTATTATCCAGGTGACTTCTTGATATGCCACTTGGATGTCTAGTACATATCTCAAACTTAACAAAGTCTCATTCTTTCTTCCCCAAACTTCTCATAGTTTCCCTCAGCAAATAGTAAGTTCATCCTTCCACCTGCTACATCCCAAAGCCCTCATGCCACCCTTGTCTCTTCTTTTTGGAGATCTCACCTCCTGCATGTAACAGATCAGCAAATTGACTTTGTTCTGTCTTTAAAACATCAGAATTCCATGACTTCTCACTATCCTCACTGATATTATTCTGTTCAGGCCACCATTATCTTTCACCTAGAATATGGCAAAATGCACAAGAATGTCACCCTTCTCCTACTCTTGACAGAATCTGGTCAATTTTCAGGTACTCCTATTTAATTCAGAGTATAATCCAGAGCTCTTGAAATGGTCTAGATGACGTAGCCCCTGTTCTGACCTACCAGTCTCCCACCGGTTCATGACACACCATCCCTGGTCTTGTTATTTTCCCCATATGCCTGACATGCTCCTGTCTTAAGGCCTTTATATTTGCTCTTTCCTTTACCTGGAATAGTCTTCCAGATATTCCAGTGCCTCTCCCTCATTTTCTTCAAGTATTTGTAGAACTAGATCCTTCCCAGTGAAGCCTACTCTGGCCATCTTATTTAAAATTACAATCACAATGAGTCATAGAATTCTTTGTCACTCTTTCTTGCTGTGCTTTTTTCCAAACCACTTATACTCAGGTGTTATACCATATATTTTACTTAAATTTATGTTCCTCTATGAGCATATATGTTTCATAAAGGTCATATTTTGTGTGTGTGTGTGTGTGTGTGTGTGTGTGTGGTGTGTATTTTGTTCACTGCTGTATCCTTAGTAGTAAAACAGTTCTGGGAGCATAGTAGATATACGACAGATATATATTAGATGGGTAAATGAGTAAGAAAATTGAAACTGGATATCGTACAAATTATTCAGTGATAGAAAGTCCAGATAATTTAAGAAAAAGCCCTAAGTGACAGTATTAGAGAGATACATACTATGGGAAAAAGAACAAATGGCTGTTGACCATTTACTCTGTTCCAGGGACTCTGCTAGTTTCTTTATATACAGTATCAAATTAAATATTAACAATAATTCCTGTGACATGAGTATTCATTTTATAGAAACAGTAACCAAGAGGAGTAAAACAAATAGCTGAAGGTCACATGGTTAATAAGTAGAAGAGACAGATTTCAGAGCTAATACTGATTCCAGGTGTAAGCTTTCCATGTTAATCCTGCTTATGAGGAGGCAAGGAAATGCCAGAAGACAGTGAGATGGGTTATTAGTGCCACACCTTCCTCTGATGGATGTCATTGAATTTAGATCTTTTTTTTTCCTCCTAGAGTTTCTTAAAAATATTTGTATCTTAAAATAATCACATATTGCAGGATCTGGACAATATTCCAAAAATAATGATCAGATTTTTAATTAACACTTATTGTCATAATTATTTTTTATTTTAGAAATTCCTGTTGGGAAAGCCATCTTAAGTTTATACTGTTGTGTCAAGCGAGATTACACTGAAATATTAACTATAATTTGGCCATGTTTTTTGAAGCTGTAGAAAAACTTTTATCTTCCTGACTTAAATAATTTTCAAAGGTTGCATCACCTTATACATTTTGAGAGTGCCTCTATTTTCCATCCTGTTGCCACTAGGTATTATATAAAACATAGTAAAACAATATTCACTTTTGAATTTTTTCCTGTGCCCATGGAGGCATTTTGTAACTCCTACCCTTACAAGCTTCCAAAAGGAGGTAATATTTATCCTTTTAGTAGAGAAAGTGAAAAAGTAGATAGTGCTCAATTAACCCAATTAATTATATGAACGTGTTCCCTTTTGGAAGGGGAATTAGATAAGCCTCCTGATAGATAGGTTTGTATTTTATTTGTGAATTTACTATCATCAGTTTATGGCAAAGAAATCAATAATATTTATGATAATAGAGGTCACAGAGCAGCCGGGGACTGGATACCAATGTCTGATGATTCACAACAGTCCTTTTATCTTTTAACCTTTTAAAAGACATTTATTAACTTTCACAGGGTATCTTTCTATGGGCTGTGAGAAAGATTTATCATATGGAACAAACTCAAAGAAAGATATTAACTTGTATGGGCTTGAACAGCACAAAATCAGTGGTCCATTACTCTGAGTGGCAGCTGTAGGTCAGCAAATAACTAAGATGAAGAAATGTTCTTTTTCATGATAATAGGATCACAAAGATCTATCAGTGCTATCAATCTGAAACAATGGAAGTTATATAAAAAAGTGAAAAATTGAAAACATGATATAGCTACAACTTGAAATAAAATAGAGTCATTAAAAATTATAATATTGGAGAGTCTATGAACATGAGGAACTGTTCACGACATAGAGTCAAGTAAAAAGACTACAAGACAATGTGTAAAATAGGGTATACTTTTTGGAAATATATATTCTTATTTGCACATAAAAATGTTAAGGTGCTTATACTTGAGAGGTGGTGTATTCCTGAGGTTACCTCATTAATGTTACTGAATCAGTTGTTGTGTGGCGGTGAACAGGGTGGGGTGTGGCTATTCCATATTGTCAGTCAAGGATTTAGGGTGATATTATTTCCACCATCTTTAATCAGGGTTTCCAGTGTTTCCTGGACGTGGATAATGAACTGGCAAATGGGAGAAGGAGAATAGAAGATCTCTAGAGGTTTTATGGGCCAGGCCAAAAGTGAAGCAAATAATTTCTGCTAAATTGGCCAGAACTCAGTTCTCTGGTCTCATCTAATTGTAATGTAAGAAGGGTAGAAAATGTGATCTGCTGTGCGCCCAGGAGAAAGAGGAAATGGATTTTGGTAAACCCAGAGCAGTCTCTGTCTGATGTAAGATCCCGGGTAATAAGTCTATTCATTATCATGCTTTACTCTGTTTTTAAGTGGTCATTGGATTTCTGTGTCTAGGCTTGAGGCAGAAAGCAACATGTATCATCACTTGATTTTGTGCCGATTGTATTACCAATGTCACCACCAGATCTTGAGATTGACAGCAGGGTTCTCTCTCTCTCTTTTTTTTTAATAAATTTATTTTTTATTGGTGTTCAATTTGCCAACATATAGAATAACACCCAGTGCTCATCCCGTCAAGTGCCCCCCTCATTGCCCGTCACCCAGTCACCCCCACCCCCCACCTACCTCCCCTTTCACCACCCCTAGTTCGTTTCCCAGAGTTAGGAGTCTCTCATGTTTTGTCTCCCTTTCTGATATTTCCCACTCACTTTTTCTCCTTTCCCCTTTATTCCCTTTCACTATTTTTTATATTCCCCAAATGAATGAGACCATATAATGTTTGTCCTTCTCCGATTGACTTATTTCACTCAGCATAATAAATTCCATCTGCGTCGAAGCAAATGGTGGGGATTTGTCGTTTCTAATGGCTGAGTAATATTCCATTGTATACATAGTCCACAGCTTCTTTATCCATTCATCTTTCGATGGACACCGAGGCTCCTTCCACAGTTTGGCTATTGTGGACATTGCTGCTATAAACATCGGGGTGCAGGTGTCCCGGCGTTTCATTGCATCTGAATCTTTCCGGTAAATCCCCAGCAGTGCAATTGCTGGGTCGTAGGGCAGATCTATTTTTAACTCTTTGAGGAATCTCCACACAGTTTTCCAGAGTGGCTGCACCAGGTCACATTCCCACCAACAGTGCAAGAGGGTTCCCCTTTCTCCACATCCTCTCCAACATTTGTTGTTTCCTGTCTTGTTAATTTTCCCCATTCTCACTGGTGTGAGGTGGTATCTCATTGTGGTTTTGATGTGTATTTCCCTGATGGCCAGTGATGCGGAGCATTTTCTCATGTGCTTGTTGGCCATGTGTATGTCTTCCTCTGTGAGACTTCTGTTCATGTTTTTTTTTGCCCATTTCATGATTGGATTGTTTGTTTCTTTGGTGTTGAGTTTAAGAAGTTCTTTATAGATCTTGGATACTAGCCCTTTATCTGATACGTCATTTGCAAATATCTTCTCCCATTCTGTAGGTTGTCTTTGAGTTTTGTTGACTGTATCCTTTGCTGTGCAAAAGCTTCTTATCTTGATGAAGTCCCAATAGTTCATTTTTGCTTTTGTTTCTCTTGCCTTCATGGATGTATCTTGCAAGAAGTTACTGTGGCCAAGTTCAAAAAGAGTGTTGCCGGGTTCTCTATAGGAAGCTGGTGGATACTTACCTAGGATGAGCTTTTTTTTTTTTTTTTTTTTTTTTTCTAGGATATATCCCCCATCACCAGTTCTTTTTTTTTTTTTTTTTTTTTAATTAATTTTTATTGGTGTTCAATTTACCAACATACAGAAAAACACCCAGTGCTCATCCCGTCAAGTGTCCACCTCAGTGCCCGTCACCCATTCCCCTCCAACACCCGCCCTCCTCCCCCCTTCCACCACCCCTAGTTCGTTTCCCCGAGTTAGGAGTCTTTATGTTCTGTCTCCCTTCCTGATATTTCCCAACATTTCTTCTCCCTTCCTTTATATTCCCTTTCACTATTATTTATATTCCCCAAATGAATGAGAACATACACTGCTTGTCCTTCTCCGATTGACTTATTTCACTCAGCATAATACCCTCCAGTTCCATCCACGTTGAAGCAAATGGTGGGTATTTGTCGTTTCTAATCGCTGAGTAATATTCCATTGTATACATAAACCACATCTTCTTTATCCATTCATCTTTCGATGGACACCGAGGCTAGGATGAGCTTTTTAATGTTCCATTGGCCCACTCATAATGAAATATGAAATATAATGTCAGCCATTATTTCTTTGTGAGTCAGAGTCTTGACAACTTGCCATTAGTTTTGAGGATCATAAACCACAAACCATAATAGAAAATGGCCACAAAAATAAAGCGGCTAATTGCAGCCACAAAAGTTGCATGTACTTGGCATTTAGTACACAGGAAGTGCTGGAGGAATGCTCATTGACTGACTGATAGTCTTCCCACATTTTTCTGAGTGATGTTCTTTTCCTGTCCGTAAGCTAGTACCCCTGGAAGGCATAGGCAGTGCTTTACTTCCTTGCGACTTACCTATTTTATAACCAGAAGCCTGTACCTCTTAATTCCCTTCACCCTATTTTGTCCACCCCCCTCACTTCCCCTCCCTCTAGCAACCATCAGTTTGTTTTCTGTATTTATGAGTCTCTTTCTGTTTTTGGTTTGTTTGTTTTTTAGGCTCTACATGTAAGTGAAATCATACTGTATTTGTTGTTCTCTGTCAGCTTATTTCACTTGGTCTTTGGGTGTTTTTATCATCCCTGTGGTTGCCTTTCTCCTTGCCCATCTTTGAAAGTGGCCTTTACAGTCAGATCCTTCACTCCTTTTGAGTGTGCCATGAATCCTGTTGGGACTCTAAGCTATACATATTCCAAAGACATCTGTGCTGCCTCACCATGCATGATATGCCACATTTAAGAAAATAATGGTGGTTAATCCATGAGCTATAACAAGAGAGTTCTTCAGAGATGGAAGTAATCTTCACATTCCGCTATCCGCATCATGGAGTAGTAACACAGGCTAAACCTGTTTATAGGAAGCTGAACAAAATTCCTGATAATTAGGGTCTTAAAATTTCATAGACATCATGAACTTAGAAGAAACAAGGAAGGGGCATATAAACATCGAGACATTTCAGGCACAACTTATTTATAAATTATGTAATTATTGTGTGTGCCCAATAACATAGGATGTTATGCGTGCAACCACATTTCATCCAGGTCAACCCCCAAGCAGAAAGCTCTCTGATTCTCTCTTGCTTGGGTAACTTACCTACCTCCTCAAAGGAGTTGGATTTTTCCTCTGAAGATTTCACCTTTGGTGTCCTTTCCTCAAAATGTTTCTCTGGCATAATAGAGGGGTTTTATGTATAATTAGATTAATTCTACATCTTACTTTGACTGAGACAGTTTCAATTTAATTCAGCACCAGTTTAATTATGATAATCACCTCCTTATACTCTTAAGTGTCCCAATTTGAATGAGAAGTTATATTGACCACTATGTATAATGATCCTTTACTGTTATTTGTGGAGATCTTAAAATATAAACTATGTGCAACCTGTGTAGATTTCAAATACCCAGCCTCATCCAAATACACAGCTTCATTTATACAGACTCTTCTATGACAATCTGTGGCTCTTGGTTTGTTTCTGAGTATGAGCATGGTAGACTTAACTCTCCAGACATTTAGTTTTTCTTTCTTGGCTTCAGTGTACCATTCAATTCCAGGTTGAAATAACTTTCCCTGTAGCCATTTCAACCTTATATAAAGTTTGTTTGTTTGTTTGTTTATTTATTTATTTATTTGACAGAGAGAGAAAGCATGAGCAGTGGGGAGGGGCAGAGAGAGAGGGAGAAGCAGACTCCCTGCTGAGCAGAGAGCCCGATATGAAACTCTGGCCTAGGGACTCCAGAATCATGACCTGAGCTGAAGGCAGATGCTTAACCACCTGAGTCAGCCAGGCACCCTCAGCCTTATATATAAACCCAGCATTCCCTTCTAAAGCAGCAAGCTTCTTTTTCGTAACTCTAAGCTGTTCTTTGATAGTTGAATGGCTGTACATCTTTTTCGTCTAGGCCGAAATCATTCTGAATTTTTTCTTTGCTTTTCGAACTTCATTCTGTTCTCCAGTATAAAGAGTGCCATGACAAAGTATCATGACATCAGTTTTAAAGTGTTAGGTGCATCTAGATTTCTCTATGCACCATGTCAAATTTGTTCGTTATTCTTCAAGTGCTTCATGCTTTTGAAATTTATTTCTCTCTGAAAGCCTACATTTTACTTTATCATTACACTCTCTCCTTTAAAGATATTTATTTATTTATTTATTAATGAGAGAGAGAGAGAGAGGCAGAGACACAGGCAGAGGGAGAAGAAGGCTCCATGCAGGGAGCCTGATGTGGGACTTGATCCCGGGTCTCCAGGATCACACCCTGGGCTGAAGGCAGCACTAAACTGCTGAGCCACCCGGGCTGCCCCACACTCTCTCCTTTAAATCATTAGTATAGTTCTTCCACGTTTTGCTCATAAATTTTAAATCCACTTTACAACATAATTGTAGTGGCCCTGGGAGATGGTATAGTTTTGATCCTCCTTGGGAGTTGGAGGAAAGGAGTTTTAGCCATGACACCTCACTGAAGATTTCTAGAATATGAAATCACAGGCAGAGTCTTATCTTTTTCAGTCACTGCCACATAGTTAGAAATGAAAAGCTTATTACAGCTCTGAGATAGGATGCCCGGAATTAAGTAACATGGCAGCTGCATGAAATTTTCCCTCTAGCAAATAGTATTTGCTACAGAACTGTCCACTCACGAAACACACATCATCAAGAAAATGTTTCATATTGTTGAGATATGGTTGAGTAAGTGCTGAAATATCTGTTGCTGTCAATTACACTGGTTTCTATGTATTTTTAAAATAGTTTGATTGGTCCAAAATATTACTCTGTCATTCATTATCCATTTACTCATCTGGTCAATAATTATTTACTGAGCAGTTACTATATGTCAGACATTGTGTTAGGTACTGGGGATAAAATGATGAGTGAGAAAGGCGCACCCATTGCTGTTAGGGCCTTGCAGACTGGCCCAACAGAAGGAGATACCTAAAGAACAGTGTGATAAGGGACATATGGGTGTAAAAGCCACATCTAACTGAGAACTAGTGATCCGACAAGACTTCCTGAGAAAAGACCAGCCCAAGCTGGGCCTGAGAAACAAGTGTGAGTTCGCTAGAAGCAGAGAGGGCTGGGCAACCTGGTGGCTCAGCAGTGGAGCATCTGCCTTTGGCTAAGGGGTCCCAGGATCGAGTCTGTCTCCCTGCATGGAGCCTGCTTCTCCCTCTGCCTGTGTCTCTACCTCTCTCTCTCTCTGTGTCTGTCATGAATAAATAAACGAACCTTAAAAAAAAAAAGTGGAGGAGGCCTGGAGAAGGATGCGTGACAGGAGGAGAGGATAGCACAGGTACAGGTCTGCTGGTCAGTGAGAAGAGGACATATTCAGGGAACCAAATGGTCGGGCTGGAATTTAGAGGGCAAGAGGGAGGGAGAGGTTGGAAGCAGAGGGCTGATAGGCTGTAAACCAAGGGAAGAGATAGATCTAATGGTGAGGGCACGTATGAGTAATCTGACATCAGATTCCAGGATCTGGTCCTGACATACCTATGTTTCTACCATTCATCAGCATGTGCTCTAGGGCTCCCACGCTGCCGGCCGCAGGCTGCTGCTCCTGAAGGAAGATCCTCTTTCATCCATCTCCAAGCTCTCTGTTCTCCATTCAACGTTCCTTGATTTCATGGGTGGGAAATGCCCTCTTCCCGTTTTGAACGCCCACGCTCTGTGTACCCCCCTTAATGAGGCTTTACCCATAGCGTTTCTTATGTTTATGGCATATCTTGGCTCTCTGCCAGACCATGTCTGGAGGACAAGAGTTGGTCTTATTCATCTGTTTATCTCTGATAGCAATTGCCTAAGAAGCAGTATGACGTTTGTTTGGTTCATATCCATCTCCAATGAATCCACTACATTTTGGAAACACTTAACCTCACGCAAACCACATGTCAGACTTTGGGGGATCTTCTTCCTTTTCTCTATTCCGAGTGTACTTGCAGCATTGTTGGGATACTGGGGGCTAGACTGGACATCACTCCTCTGACCTCAGTGGAGAAAAGAACCCATACCATCGGCAACTGGGGCTTGCAGGCTGCTCTCTTGCTATTCTACTTCCATTATAATTTGTGTAGAGTATAGACAGGAGGACGAGCAGAGAGCCTACTAGACAAGGTCTGTGGATTCCCAGATCTGTTTGGGAGGAATTGGAAGGAGATTAGAGTTTTTGTGAAACAGGTGGGAGTTAAGCTAGAGAAATACATTTGTAAGGCCGCCTTCATGTTTTAGATTTTATCCCCAGTCTGGGTGCTTGGTAAACATAAATTACCTATATTATATTACCTTCATTTCCTCTAATGTGCCTATAAATATCTTCTGGGAGGGGGGCCCTGATCCTTTGGGATTATTGACCTCCGGTTAGGGAAGCACAGACACCTTCCCTGTGGTTAGGAGCCGGGAAGGCATAGCAGTAGGACATTGCAGAACCTATCTCCAGCTCTCAGCTGTCTGTTCACATTAGGGGCTGTTGGGGCAGGGCACTGGCCCCTCCTGGGGTGATCTGTGTTCTGAGGTCCATGTAGTGAGGTTGCAGCTGTGTGAGGTGGTAACTCTCAGTCAGATTAGCAGCAGCATCACTGAAGGAAGTCTTTTCCTAAACCTGATGGGGACCTGAAGTCCAATTCTTTGTATTGACCAATTTTAATTATTTTGAGCACTTGGTCATAGTCAGTTTCCAGCACATTTTTTAAAAGCTTTTATTTATTTATTCATGGGAGACACAGGGAGAAGCAGAGACATAGGCAGAGGGAGAAGCAGGCTCTCTGCAGGGAGCCTAATATAGACTCAATCCCAGGACCCTGGGATCACAACCTGAGCCAAAGGCAGCTGCTCAACCACTGAGTCATCCAGGTGCCCCTCCAGCACAGTTTTGTGGGAGGTCAAACTTCTCTCTGGGAGGTCACCTGCAAGAGATGGATCTTGGACAAGTTATCCCTATTCCTTTCTAAACATATGAGGTTAAATTGTGGAAAATATTTTATTGCCTTTTTGTATATGATCTCATTATTTTATTCTGCTTGTATATTGCTTAGCTATGTAAAAAGGCACAACTGAGTTTTTGGCTTTTTTAAAAGTAAAAAGTTTGTATTTTTATATTTAAAAAGTAATAACACTATGTAGAAAAATTGAAAAAATCAAATATCATAAAAGAAGAAATTAAAACAGAAGTGGTATTTTTCCATAGGTCTTTTTTCTTTCTAGAGAGAAGTGTACATATATACACACAAATATATTTGCATACAGATGTATATATACATCTTGATTAAAATTTTATTGATAGTTTTGGACTTCATATAAAATAATATTAGACATTTGAATGTTGAGGGTTTATACAGGAATTTCATTCACACAGATGTGCATATATATGGGCGACTTTGAGAATATTAAGAGTAATTTATGGTTACATTATTGAATTAGATTGTTTATGGAGTTAATATAGAATAAAATTGTTTATAATCCAAAATAAAGGCCAATATAAGTTGTAGAACAGTTTTGGTAATAATGAACTAATGGCAACAGAATTGTAATATACTCGGAGAATTCTATCAAGTGGTAGACTTATTAGCTAAGACATGTTGTCTAATAATCTAGAACGCCCATACTATCTGAGAAGCAATCATGTGACAAGGAGCACCATGAGATTAATGACACAGATCATTCTGGTAGGTTCCCTGATGTAATGCTCATTTTTTTCTGTGTTAACTAAGTCTCTTTCCTAGTGGGTAAGCATAGCTGTGAAGAGTCTCAAACTAAGGTTTTCCTGTTCCATTTGGGGAGAAAACACTTTGTTGGGCAGAACCACTGAGAATTAGCTTGTGAGTTTTACTATTAATGCTCCAAGGATTATTGATTCTTTTCTTTGAGGTGGGAAATTTAAGGGCAATTTGTATTGGATATAATATATTGTTTTATAAACTAAAATTAAAATGAATTTTAACTTATTTCTTTTCCATCATTGAGTATTCTTTTAAAAAAATATAAGCCACAGAAAAAAATATTGCCTCACAACTATCTAAAGGGAGAATTATATGGATGCAGGGAAAGAGTAATTTGTTAGGAGAGGATGAGGCATTTCTTCCACAAAACGTGGACATCATCAAAGCACTGTTCTTGGATGTTAAAATTTCTTGGTGGCTGCCAAGCTTATATGGCATATCATTGATGTTTAACATTAATTACTACCAACATTGCATGAGTTCTGAATAAAAGCATTGCCTTGGGAACTTGAAATCTAAATTAAACTACTTCCAAACATTGAAGAAATGATGACTTTTAGGGGTGCCAAAATGATTCAAGATGAGATGCCTACAGTGTACTCTAATGAGCAATTTCAAAGTTGCCTTTAAGATAAAAGTTTGCAAAGGATAAGTAAGATATTTTAGATAAAAAGTTCATTTTCTGACTAGTTGACATCTGGTATATGAATAGCTTGTTTATATGGAATGTGATGTGTAGAATTAAGGCAATGCTCCATATAAGTTAATTTTAACATATTAATGCTTTAAACTTTAGGTATTAAAAAAAGATTTCTTTATTTATTTTAGAGAGAGAGAGCAAGCAGAGGAAGGGGCAGAGGCAGAGGGAGAGAATCAAGCAGTCTGTGGAGTCTGATTTGGGGCCCAATCCCAGAATCCCGAGATCATGACTGGAGCCAAAATCAACAGTTGGAGGCTCAACCAACTGAGCCACTTAGGTACCCTTAAACTTTAGGCATTTTTATTATTATGCATCACATACTTAACTAGGGATATTAAGTACAAAGCATTTGAAGTACGATCTAGTTCTTTTTGATCACTTGTAGTCACAAATCAAAACAATGCAGTGAGAAACTACTGAAGTAGCTATTTAAAATTTTTTTAATTACAATTTTTTCCATTTTAATTCTAGTTAGTTAACATACAGTGTTGTATTAGTTTCAGGTGTACAATATAGTGACTCAGCAATTCCATTCATCACTTGGTGATCATCACGACAAGTGGACTTCTTAATCCCCATCACCTATTTCACCCATTCCCTGCCCCTACCTCTGTTCTGGTAACTGTCAATTTGTTTTCTACAATTAAATGTTTCTTGATTTCTCTCTCTCTCTTTCTTTTTCTCCCCCGTTTGCTCATTTTTAAAAAAGATTGTACTTATTTACTCATGAGAGACACAGAGAGAGAGAGAGGCAGAGACATAGGCAGAGGGAGAAGCAGGCTCTTGGTGGGAAACCTGATGCGGGACTCCATCTCACGACCACAGGATCATGCCCTGAGCTGAAGGCAGATGCTCAACCACTGAGCCATCTAGGCATCCCTGCTCATTTGTTTTGTTTCTTAAAATCCACATATGAGTGAAATCATATGATATTTGTCTTTCTCTGACTGACTGCATTTAGCGTGATATTTTCTAGAAACATCCATGTCATTGCAATTGGCCAGATTTCATTCTTCTTTTAGGGCTAAATAATATTCCATTGTGTGTGTGTATACACACGCATACATATATACATACATATGTATATACATACATATACATACATATATATATATATCATATCTTCTTTATCCATCCTTCAGTTGATGGACGCTTGGGCTGCTTCCATAATTTGACTATTATAAATAATGCTCCTATAAACATGGGGGTGCATGTATCCTTTTGAATTAGTGTTTTTGTATTCTTTGGGCAAATACCCAATAGTGCAATTGCTGGATTGTAGGGTAGTTCTGTTTTTAATTTTTGGGAACCTCCGTACTGTTTTCCAGAATGACTATGCCAGTTTGCATTCCCACTAATGTTCTACAAGAGTTCTTTTTCCTTCACATCCTTACCAATATCTGTCATTTCCTGTGTTGTTGATTTTAACCATTCGGACAGGTTCAGTGAGGTGATTTCTCATTGAAGTTTTGAATTGTACTTCCCTGATGATGAGTGATGTTAAGCAACTTTTCATTGTCTGTTGGCCATCTGGATGTTTTCTTTGGAGATATGTCTGCTCATATCTCCTGCCCATTTTTAATTGGATTATTGGATTATTTGTTTTTTGGGTATTGAGTTATATGTTCTTTTTTTAAAGGATTTTTTAAAAAGTAAACTCTGTTCCCAACATGGGGCTCAAATTCATGACCCTGAGATCAAGAGTCACATGCTTTACTGACTAAGCCAGCTAGGCACTCCAAGTTTTTTTTGTAAGTTCTTTATATATTTTGGATATTAATTCTTTATTGTATATACCATTTGTGAATACCTTCTTCTATTTGGTAGGTTGCCTTTTTGTTTTATTGATTACGTCCTTTGTATGGAACCACAAAAGACCCCGAATAGCCAAAGCAATCTTGAAAAAAGAAAAGCAAAGATGAAATCATCACAATTCCAGACTTCCAGTTATATTACAGAGCTGTAGTAATCAAAACAGTATGTAGTGACACAAAAGTAGACACATAGATGGAACAGTATAGAAAACACAGAAGTAAACCCACAACTATATGGTCAGTTAATATTTGACAATACACAAAGAATATCCAATAGGAAAGGACAGTTTCTTCAATAAAGAGTACTGGGAAAATGGGAGAGCAACATGCAGAGCACTTTTCTCATACCATACACAAAAATAAATTCAAAATGGATTTAAGACCTAAACATGAGACCTGAAACCATACAAATCCTAGAAGAGAACACAGGCAGTAACCTCTTTGACATCGGCCTTAGCAACTTTTTTCTAAATATATCTTATGAGGCAAGGGAAACAAGCAAAAATAAACTATTGGAACTACAGTAGGTGGTATTTAAAAAAAAATCCCTTCAAGAAAAATTAGAATTTATAGCTCTTTTTTCCCCCTCTTGTCTTTCTTATCAATGTGATTTCTCATTGAGGGTTTTTTTTCCCCCCTGAAAGAACCTGAGAATACTTTTGCCTCTCTTGAAGGATAAAATGCATGGGTTTTTGGTATATTTTGCCTGTTTGAGGCCTTCCAAGTTCATGGGTGTGTTCTGGTCAACTAAAGAGTTAGAAGCATGACACAAAAATAAATGATTATTTTATTATTTGTCTTTTTTGAGGAAGAACTTCTCTGTAATTACTTAGAAAATCTTAAAAAGATTCAGTATCCACCATGTAACTGTTAAGGTTTTTGACCATTATCAGTAAATTTACAAAAAAATACGAATATTATTTGAACTCTAAACTTCTCATCTATTTCCAGTTTGTTGACATTGACAGCCAGAAAGATAGATTATTTGGAATTTTTGCTAAGATGATTATATAAACAAACACAACTAAATGCTCTTAAATTTTAGGTTGTTTACATTGGACTCTGTAAATCGCCCTCCCTGTTGTCACTGTATAATGTTAGATATCACCAATACTTGCTTTATCTGTGGTGTCTGAATAACATCACAGTCAAATCTATTATTTCTCTTTTCTCCATGGTGCAAATTCAATTAAATAGAGTTGCATCCAAAGGCTTTGTTTCTTATTTGTCTTTGAGCAAGTAGTTCTATTTAATTTTCTGCGTAGTAAAAATCTAATCTGATGAATTTATTCTGGGTCCTTGTGTAATAGGCGATTCTTAGGTGATGAAATTTGCTGACTTTTGCAATTCTGGCATTTGCAGTGTGTCTTTCCTGCTGACATCCACTAACCCCCTGCCACTAGGTCCTTTAAGTGTAAGTATCATTATCAGCTCATTTCGATGTCTTTGCATTACATATATTGTGCCTGTGAAGGTCAACAACTATTTCTGAGCAGTTTTGTTAGTGAGTGTGGGGCTGTGGCAGTGGATGGGAGGATGACTGGATTTCGGTAGGGCTTGGCGGTGGGAAGAAGTTTGAGCATAAGTGGCTGCCCAGAGAGCCAACTGTGTGGCGTACCCACAGTGATACACGATGCATTTATGCCCTTCTGTGACTCTGTCCTCTTTCTTTTCTGCCTCCCCTCAGAGGTAATTGTTACCCTGAATTTTGTATTTCTCATTTGCTAAAGAATTATACAGTTACCATATTTGGTTTTGCATGATTTTGGATTTTGTGTAAATGGAGTTCTACTTCTGTAACTTGCTTTTATTACTCAATACTGTGTTTTTGAGATTCATTCATGATGATGTCTGTAACCATAGTTTATTCATTTTTACTGCTGTGTGGTATTCTATGAACATACAGTTTCTCTGAAAATATATTTAGATTTATCCAGAATATAAAATTGAGTTGTTTCCTTCTTTTCAGTATTGTCAATAATGTAGTTATGAATATCCTTTTACATATCTTGTGGTGTGTATTAGTTTCACTAGGATGGTGTTTTTCAAACTATGGCTTGTGACCCACCATTAGAATAAGAAGTCCATCTAATAAGTAGTGACTAGAATTTTAAAAAATTCTATACTAGACTAAGCTAGATTGGAAAATGTCAGAGTGAATTCTACATGTTAGGGCTGAGGATCATTTCATAAAAGTTTTATTTTAGTATGTATATGTGTGTGTGTTATGTATACATATTTTGAATTGTGACATAAAATATATTTTTATTGAGGGTTATAACCCTAAAGTTTGAAAGCTATTGTTCTAATATACATGTTAAGGATCAGGGTTAATGGGGCACAGGTTTTAAACTTTATTTTCTTTATTTTTAGGTTCCCAACTTCAACACTTAACATCCAAAGTTAAGTACTATTATTTTCCAAAGTGGTACTACCAGTTTACACTATCAGTAGTGTCCAAGAGTGCCAGCTGCACTTCACACTAGCCAACCTTTAATATTCTGGATTTTAGCATTTGTGATAGTCTGTGGGTGAAATAGTACATCATGGTGGTTTAAATATTCAGTTCTTTGATTCTCTAATCATGGTTGAAGTTGAGCTTCTTTTTAACTTTCCCTGTCCTTCATGAACAACATTTGTGCTTCATTTTTTTTTTTATTTTTAAAAAGATTTTGTTTCTTTATTAGAGAGAGAGAATTATCTGGGAAAGGGGCAGAGGGAAAGGGGAAGAGGAAGAGGGAGAAGCAGGCTCCCTGCTGAGCAGGAAATCCAATGTGGGGTTCTATTTCAGGATGCTGGGATCATGACCCGATCTGATCTGATGGCAGATGCTCAACCACCTGAGCCACCCAGGTGCCCCCACTTTTTGCTTCCTTTAAAAGGAATAATTTCCAAGATAAGATTGCTTCTGAAGATTTCTCATTAGTTTATAAGCTTATACTTTTCACAGTGAAGTTTCTTAAAGAAATTTGATGGGTTCCAGCTTGAAAAAATACTGCTAATGAAAGTTTTTGCTAGATTTTTTTTTGGGACCTGGAGATTTAAGTTAAATATAAATTAATCCTGAAGTAAGAATATATGAGGGATCGAAATGAAAAATTTTAAGTTGAAATTGCTCTTGTAAATTTAAGATCATGTTTTGACACATTTACTTTCTGAGACATGTTTGATGTAGCAAGTGATTTTTATTGAATTAGCAACTGCACTTTTGACAGACTCTTTTTCTTCTCTGCAGCATGAGTGGAGAAATAGATGCTGTTTTAATGTCATATAAATATGGCACTGAGAGTTATTTGTTGTTTTTCTGATTCTTTTTTCCCCTCTAGCTTTACTAAGATATAATTGACATATTGTGTAAGCTTAAGGTACGCAATGTGATGACTAGATACGTGACTAGATACATGTATGTGTCATGAAATGTTTACCAGCACAAAGTTAGTTAATACATCCTTCATTTCACATAACCACCCTTTTATTGTTATTGTCATAGTGAGAACATAAAAGCTCTACTCTCATAGCAACTTTCAAGTATACAGTACAGTAATAACTATAGTCATGCTGTACTTTAAATCCCTGGAATTTACTCATTTCATTAAGTGAAAGTTTGTACCCTTTGACCAATAACTCACTTCTCTTACCACACAGCCCCTAGCAAGTACCATTCTACTCTTTGTTTCTAAGTGAGATATATATATATATATAATATATATATAATTATATACTTATAATATATATATAATCATATAGTATTTATCTTTCTCTGTCTGACTTATTTCACTTAGCATAATGTCCACAAGGTCCACATATGTTGTTGTGAATGGCAAGATTTCCTTCTTTTTTTATGGCTGAGCAATATTTCATTACACACACACACATCACATCACATTTTCTCTATCAGTTTGTTCATAAATGGACATTTAGTTTGCTTCCATCTCTTGGCTATATTTACTCTCTTGTAGGCAGCATATAGTTGGGTCTTTTTTGTTTGTTTGTTTGTTTTTTTAATCCATTAAGCTAACCCATGCCTTTTAATTGAAGAGTATACTCCATTTATATTTAAAGTAATTATTGATAGATGAGAATTTACTCTTGCTATTTTACTAACTGTTTTTTGGCTATTTTATGGTTCCTTTATTTTTTCTTTTTCTCCTGCTGTCCTTCTTTATGAATTGATGATTTATGATTTTCTGTAGTAGTGTACATAGATTCCCTTCTCTTTATCTTGTGTGTATCTCTTGTAGGTTTTGTTTTGTGATACCCCAAGGCTTACTTGAAACATCTTGTTGATATAACAGTCAATTTTAAACTTAACTTTGATCACGTACAAAAACTACCTTTTTGGGTGAAGGGGAGTGGGAGGTACAGCCTTTCAATTATAGAATGAATAAGTCATGAGGATGAAAGGTACAGCATAGGGAATATAGTTAATGGTATTGTAAAAGTGTTGTATGGAGACAGATGGTAGCTACACTTGTGGTGAGCATAGCATAAGATACAGAGTTTTCAAATCGCTATTTTGTACACCCAAAACTAATATAACTTTCTGTGTCAGGTATACTTCAAACTCCTCAAACCAAAACTCTGAAAAAAAATTAAAAAAAAAAAACAAAAAACCAAAACTCTGCCTTTTTACTTCTCCTTTTATGTGTTTTGATGCCACAATTACCTCATTTTATACTATGTATTCATTAACAAATTATTGTAGCTATGGTTTTTATTTTTAACATTTTTATTTTATTTAAGTTCAGTTAATTAACATGTAGTGTATTATTAGTTTCAGGGGTAGAATTCAGTGATTCATCAGTTGCATATAACACCCAGTGATATGGGTGGGCATCACTTGCCCCCTTTAATGTCCATCACCCAGTTACTCCATCCCCCCACTCACCTCCCTTCCAGCAACCCTCAGTTTGTTTCCTATAGTTAAGAGTCTCTTATGATGTGTCTCCCTTTCTGATTTCATCTTATTTTATTTTTCCCTCCCTTCCCCTATGATCCTCTGTCTTGTTTCTTGAATTCCACTAACAAGTGAAATCATATAATTGTTTTTCTCTAATTGACTTATTTTGCTTAGAATAATATCCTCTAGTTCTATCTACATTGTTGCAAGTGGTGAGATTTCATTTTTTTGATGACTAAACAATATTCCATTGTGTATATATAACAGATCTTCTTTATCCATTCATCTGTCAATGAACATCTGGGCTCTTTTCATGGTTTGGCTATTGTGGACATTGCTGCTATAAACATTAAGGTGCAGGTGCCCCTTCAGATCACTACATTTGTATCCTTTGGATAAATACCTAATAGTGAAATTGCTGGGTCATAGGGTAGCTCTATTTTTAGCTTTGTGAGGCACCTCCATAATGCTTTCCAGAATGGCTGTACAAGCTTGTATTCCTACTAGCAGTGTAAATGGGTTCCCCTTTCTCTGCATCCTCACCAACATTTGTCATTTCTTGACTTGTTAATTTTAGCCATTCTGACTGGTGTGAGGAGGTGCCTCATTGTGGTTTGGATCTGTATTTCCCTGATGTCTGGTGATGTTTCAGTTTTTCATGTGTCTTTTTGCCATTTGTATGTATTCTTTGGAGAAATATTTGTTCATGTCCTCTGCCCATTTCTTGACTGAATTATTCTTTGGGTGTTGAGCTTGATAGGTTCTTTATAGAACTTGGATATTAATCCTTTAACTGATAAGACATTTGCAAATAACTTCTTCCATTATGTAGGTTGTCTTTTGGTTTTGTCTACTGTTATCTTTGCTGTTTAAAAGCTTTTTATCTTGATGAAATCCCAATAGTTCATTTTTGCTTCTGCTTCCTTTGCTTTTGGAGATGTGTCTAGCAAGAAGTTGCTGTGGCTGAGGTCAAAGAGGTTGCTGTCTGTGTTCTCCTCTAGGGTTTTGATGGATTCCTGTCTCACATAAAGTCTTTCATCCTTTTTGAGTTTATTTTTGTGTGCAGTATAAGAAAATGGTCCAGTTTCATTCTCTTCCATGTGGCTGTCCAATTTTCCCACCAATATTTTTTTTTTAAAGAGACTGTCTTTTTTCCATTAGATATCCTTTCCTGCTTTGTTGAAGATTAGTTGACCATAGAGTTGAGGGTCCATTTATGGGTTCCCTATTCTATTCCATTGGTCTATGTGTCTGTTTTTGTGCCAGTGCCATACTGTCTTAATGGTTACAGCTTTGTAATAGAGCTCGAGTCAGGAATTGTGATGCCAACAGCTTTTTTTTTTCAGCTTTCCTCTGGCTATTTGGGATCTTTTCTGGTTCCATACAAATTTTAGAATTATTTTCCCAGCTCTGTGAAATAAGTTGATGGTATTTTGATAGGGATTTCACTGAATGTGTAGGTTGCTGTGGGTAGCATAGACATTTTAACAATATTTGTTCTTCTAATCCATGAGCATGGAATGTTTTTCCATTTTTTTTTTGTGTCCTCTTCAGTTTCTTTCATAAGTGTTCTATCATTTAACCTCTTGCTGTAGTTATTTTTAATACAGTTGTCCTTTAACCTTCATGCTAGAGTTAAGGGTTAAGCATACCACCATATCACAGTATTAGAGTATTCTGAATTTGACTGTGTACTTACTTTTACCAGTGTGTTGTATATTTTCATGTTTTCATGTTATTTGCTAGTATCCTTTTGTTTCAGCTTGAGGAACAAACTTTTTTTTTTTTTTTTTAGCCTTTCTTGTAAGGCAGGTCTAGTGGTGATAAACTCCCTCAGCTTTTGTTTGTTTGTAAAAGTCTTTATCTTGCTTTCATTTCTGAATGAGAAAGAAGGAGCTCTCCATCTTTGAAGGAGAGCTTTGCTGGGTAAAGTATTCTCAGTTGGCAGTTTTTTCTTTCAGCATCTTGAATATATCCTTCTACACTTTCCTGGCCTGCAAGGCTTCTGCCAAGAAATCCACTGATGGTCCTGTGGGACTCCCTTGTATACGAGAATTTTTTTTCTTCTTGTTGCTTAAAATTCTTTGTTTTTGATTTTAGACAACTTTTAAATAATGTGTCTTAGAGAAAATAATTTTGGATTGAAATTGTGAGATGACTATTAGCTTCCTGAACTTGGATATTTAAATCCCTTCCCAGGCTTGGGAAGTTCTCAGCCATTGTTTCTTTAAATAACCTTTTCACTCCTTCCTCTCAGTCTTCCTTTTCTGGGAATCCAATGATGTGTAGATTGTTTCTCTTAATGGTGTTGCAGTAAACCTTGTTTTTCTATATTTTCTTATAGCTCTAAACATCTTTAAAACAATTATCCTGAAATCTTTGCTGGACAATTGATGTATCTCCATTTCTTTGGGTTCAGTTACTGGAAGCTTATTGTGTTCTTTTGTTGATATTATGTTTCCCCAATACTTTGCGAATCTTATGGCCTTGTGTAGATATCTGTGCAGTTGAAGAAGCAGTAACATCTCCCAGACTATGGACTGACTTCAGTAAGGGAAGACTTTCACCTATTGGGGGGGCATAGTGAGGTATGCTATGATTATGGGTCTAGTGGTACAGGACATCAAGTTCATCAAGTTCATCAAGGTCATGTGGTGGTCCTTGTGTGGGAGGAGTATGATGTCTCATTGCTTAAGCTGCTGAGGCTCATAGAATCAACAACAATGTGTTTTTTGGTGAGTATTGGGGTCTACAGTGGTTGCAAAGTCTGTTGAAGTCCTTAGCAGCACCCCCAGGCTCAGGGCTAGATACAGGGTAGGTATTGGTGGTGGTCAGAGTGATGGTGTACACTTGCTTGTCTGCAGGTACTACCTGCAGGTTTCTGTATAGTGGCAATGGCTGGCTGCAGACATACATATGATGGTTCAGGACCAGCAGTGAGGACCCACTGCAGGCACACTGGCCACTGCAGATGAGATGTCTTAATTCCTCTCAGCTTTATTGGCCTCTGGGTGGGGTAAAACCTAAGTGGGTCCTTTGTGTGGTACCCCAAAGGCTGGAAAGCTTGTCACTGACTCAGCTATCCCTTTGTCAGCCAGGAACACTTTCTAGCTGGGGAGTTGCACATAAACGTGTCCTGTCACACTGTACGTTGTTGCTCACACCATTCTGTCTCTAAGAGTTGGTAGTTCTATGAGAAATTCTAGTGTAATGTTCTTTAATTGGGCAGTTAATAGTTCACCTGCTCAGGAATAAAACCTACATGGTTTCAAACCTTCCAAGATCAAAACCAGTTAGGCACATTATTCCTGGTTTTTGATTATGCCTCATTAGACCTTAATTGCTAGAATTCCCTCATGGTTACTCCATCTCTTGGAAGGATGAGAGACAGAGAGACAGATAATCCTTCTTGTATAAAAATGACTTTCAAGTCTGCCTTACATGTTTTGGCAGTATATGCATCTATACTATACTATACTATACTATACTATACTATACTACTAACTATATATACTATATATATATATATATATATATATATATATATATATATATAGTGAGAGACAGAGACACGGAGAGATAGAGACACAGAGAAAGAGACAGAGAATTTTTTAATTTATATATATTACATATAAACAAAGTATTTACAACCTCTAATTATCACCTTTATTTTGTTGTAAAATATCATTTTAAAATAGTCTTGTGAATTTCTGTAAAACTTTTCAGCATTTATTTTATAAAATACCAACACTTTAATAGACATTCTTCATGTGGAGTCAGGGTACATATATTTTAAATAATCTCAGATTAGAAGCACTAGTCTTACCTGAAAAATACAAGGCTATTAAGTGAAGGAATCACATCTTGGATATGGTCAGGATTATCTAAACCACAGCATCTCATGTGCAGTAGTATACAAGTTGTGGGGACATTAGATAAAGTTGATTTCTTACTTTCAAAGTGCAGACATAAGAAGTAGATTTTAAAGTAAGAAAACATTTACTGTAAGTACAGAAATAAAGAGATGAGGGATAACTCCAGGCAGCTGCCGTGGCTCCTCACCTGGCCCCTCTTGGGAAATACAGGAAAAAGCAAAATGAGAGATCAGGACAGAGCCTGGACACAGCCCTAGGCTAGGATTTGCAGTCAGTAAACAGCTTCTGACCTGAACTTGAAATTTTAGCATCTGTCTCTCAGAAAGAGACAAAAATATTAGAGTTCTATAGCATTTCCTTAAAGTGTCCCTAAATAGCCAGGTCTGCTTGCATTTCAGTATTTCTGCACAGGTCAGTCATCTGCCTTCCTACAGCTTGCCCTCTGGCACCTTCCTCTTGCTCTTTATGTCTCACTTTAAATGCTACTTCCTCTTGAGTTGTCCCCTAATTACTGAGAAAAGGCCCTGACACTCCTTCTCCTAGGCTCCCAGTTTATGTTCTACATCTAATTATTGAATGAATTACCTCCCTAATGTTTTGTAGGACTGTATTTCTTGAGTTTCTTTTCAAAACAAAGCAAGAAAATAAACAAAACCCCCAAATCTATCCTATGGTCATAATTTTGGAAAACTCTGTACTCTAGATTTCTATTATATATTTATTATACACATTTGAGTATTAATGGTCCTGAGAAGTAATTCAGGAAAGAAACTTGTTTTTATCCAATGGTTCCAGAATTGATTGTCCATGAAACATCTCTTTTGAAAAACATATGTCTTAATTTCCCTGGAACAAGATTGGGAGATGTTTTGTTTTATTGTGGTTTCTTTTCTTTGCACTGCCTCTTTACTGTACCATAATTTATTGGTATCATCAATCTTTGCTATAGTGCTTGGCACATAGTAGGCTCTTAATGAAATTATTTGTTAATAAAAACATGGAGAGAAAAAGGTAATGACTCCCATGTTTGAAGTTTAGGAAGTTAATATTTCTTGTTGTATTATAAACCATCACAAAATTTAGTGGCATAAAGCAGTCTTTTTAAAAATATACATGGCTTTTGTGAATATGGAATTCAGAAAGAGCACAGTGGTGACAACTCCCCTTTGCTTCACAATGTCTGAGATGTTTTGTGGGATGATGGAAATGGTAGGGGTTACCTAGAATGGCTGGGGGCTGGAAGGGCTGGGCTGGAGAACCCACTTCAGAGATGGCCTCTTCACTTATATGAGTGGCCAGAGTACCCTACATGTGACCTCTCAAGCATGGTCATTTTAGGATCATCAAACTTTCTGTGTCATGGCCCAGGGCTCTAAGAACATGTGCTCCCAGAAACCAAGGCGTAACTGCCATTTTTTTTTTTATGACCCAATCTCAGAAATCTCAGGTATGTCAAAGAATTTATAGCCATGCTTCAAAGTGGCATAGTAGCCATGGGCATAGTGATACCACTAATTGACATAAGGGGTTCAGGAGAAAAGACTTTGCTGGGTAGGAGGGAGTGGTAAAAGAATGTATTTCAGTGTGAGGCACATATGAGCATCCAAGTTGGGATGTTCCTGGGCAGTTACAATGGTATATCTGTAGTTTAGGAGAGCAGTGGGAATTGAAAATGAAGGTTAGAGTTGACATCATGTGGGTTCATACTGCAAGCACAAACACGATTCTCTAGGGAAAACTGGTAGAGAAGGAAGGAGAGAGGCTGGGACATAGATCTGGTGTTAATTATGGACAGAATGTGTCCCCTCTCAAATTTATATGCTGATATCCTAACAATCAATACGATGGTATTAAGAGGTGAGGCCTTTGGGAGGTCATGAAGGTGAAGTCTTCATGATTGGGATCTAAAAGAGACCCCAGAAAGCTCTCATGTCCTCTTTCTGTCATGTGAGGCTATCACAATAAGTTGGCCATCTGCAGCCTGGAAGAGAGTCCTCACCAGAACTCAACCATGCTAGCACCCTGATCTCTTTAAACTTCTAGCTTCTAGAACTGTAAGAAACAGAATTCTGTTGTTTATAAGCCATGCAGTCTATGGTACTTTGTTAGGTAGCAGTCTGAACTGACTGAGACACCTGGGTAATGTCAACACAAAAAGGGAAACCAGAGAATAAGCAAGGCAGGGAGCTGAGAAGCTGCAGCCACAATGGTGGAAGGAGTAGAGCAGTATGGTCCTGGGCAGCCCAGAGCAGGCAGTTCCAAGGTCAACAGTCATGGCTCCAGAGAAGTTGAGTAAAGAGGCCCAAGAAATGTCCATTGGATTTAGCAATTAAAGAATCCTTTGCTAAGGGAAGTTTCTGTGAAGAGGTTATAGGCACCAGAGGTGGTGGTGGTGGGACAGTTGAGTTGTTGGGGTGGATGCTGGTGGTGGGAAGCCAGAATGCAGGGTGCTGAGGGAGGAAGCTCTGCTTTCACAGTTGGGTTGTGTTCAGGTGGTGAGAGATTGCCTTCCCCTACCCACAAAAGCCTTTCCTTGTGATTGGCAGTCACATAGCACCTCATTCACAATTGTTAGAAATGTGTAAAAGTCATTGAATGGAAAAAGCTTTTAGGAGCACAAGGCAGCCAGGGTGGATCACATAACAGCACAAACATGTGACACGTCTCTAGATAAGCCTGAAGCCATAGCCAGTAACAGCTCTGGAATCTTCCAGGGAGTAGCCGATGCAAGGAGCAAATACACTTCCTCTGTTTGGCATCTGCTGGCTGCTGGGAAGGGCAGTTTGCCAAGTCAGTTTTCCTGAAGGGTTAAGAGTCGTGTGGGCTCTGTTATTGTGAAGATATGTCTCCATATGAGGAGTGAGTAAGGACTGTTGGGACAAGGAAGTGTTATGTCATCTTACACATTTTACCAGTCCTCCTGACATTTCCCTTTCAGGAAAAGGCAAATACAAGCCTATGGAAAAAAAAAATAGTTTGATATTCGATTTTCTTTTGCTTTTGTGGCACTTAAATGTGGCCATTGGAAAAAGTGCCTTACAGTTGATAAATTATGATTAAATGAATTAATATACAAACCTGTTCTAAGAACCAACACCATTTAAGTGTATAGTATTATAACTAATATTTTAATCTTATGTTATAGCCTTAAATACAGAATTATAGTTTGATTTGAAGGAAATTCTTCTTCTCTTTTCTCTTACATTTCATAGATAAGGTAAACTTAATATTTTGGAACTTTTCAAGAAAGCTTATAAAGATAGGAGTAAAATTTCTTTAGCCCCAAGTAAAACCATTACCAGAAAACAAAGTGATAGTGATCCATGTGGCCAAATTTGACGACTGAGTGGCTATAGTTCTCCTAAGTGGATGTTCTTTGTGGCTGGTGGGCTTTGATTCCAGTGACTTGTTTTTGACTCTGAATATCCAGCTTGAGAGGGCGTCCTTTTGGGAAAAGCGGTGTGCTCAAGTGATAAAATGTACAGGTGTAAGGTGATCCGACTTGAAGGCCTACTGAAAATTAGGAGCCCCATTGTGCACCTCCTGTCTCTTTTGCTGTCTCAGAGAGAGAGAATGCTAGCAAGTTCAGGTCAGAAGCTGTTTACTTACGAGCAAATCCTAGCCTACGGCTGTGTCCAGGCTCTGTCCTGATCTCTCATTTTGCTTTTTCCTGTATTTCCCAAGAGGGGCCAGGTGAGGAGGCACAGCAGCTGGCTGGGGAGGTCTAGAGCGGGATCTATGGGGATTATTCTATTCCTTTATTCCTACTCTGAAAATAAAATCTTGTCTACCAAAATCCTCTTAGCTTGCGCTTTTGAAAGCAGAATTCCATGTGATGTGATGCTCATGCAGGTTTGATATAAATCCACATCCAGCTGTGGACTAGAAAGCAGGGAAAAAGTAGAAGATGTGGTTTCTGAGCTTCAAGAAGTTAACAATATATTGCAGATAGGAATGAAATCTATCTCTGTATCAATATGAAGGAAATATGCTCTTAAGAATTTGAAGTATCTGTTTTGAAATAGAGGTTTTCTGATCAGAAAAATAGTGGGACATTTTTAGTAAATTTATAAGGATGTTTAAGGAAGATGGCATGGACTATGACAGAGGAAATATGATGAATTAGAGACAAATACTTCTAAATTTTTTTTGCATTCGTTAGAAATAGACTTTCAAAGTCTTTTGCACAGAAGTAATTGGGGGAAAATTGAAAAGGAGACTAGATATGATTAGTTATTGTATGAGTGATCACTGGGCTTTTCCAGCACTTCTCTGAGTTGAGGACCAGGCTGAAAGGGATCACCTACTATTGTGAGAAGGGATGCAGTGGTCTGACAGATAATAAGGATTTGAGCTTCTGGAGAGCAAGAGGGGTGGCCTCTGATGCTTAAGTAGAGGGGATTTAATTTAATCACAAGGGCAAGCAGTGTGTTTTGCACACAGCAGGTGTTCTGTAAGTGTTTATTGTTCATAATACAACTCACATCTGAATTTGTGAGGGTTTTATGGATCTTAAATTCCTGAAATGTCTTTCCCCCCCTTTTTTCTGGTAGTGTGCTGTGATATTGAGCTGGGTCTTGGATCTTCTTCAGGTTGTACATGCATGCTTGAAAACCTCCTGGAAGCTAAAATGCTATGCCCAGATTGGGAAAATTTCACAAGTATGTCTTTTTCTTTTAGTGTTTAGGATAAGAAAGTCTGTAATGGGATTTTTTTGGTCTAAAGTATTAATTTAGGTGATATGTCTGTGAATATTGGTCCTCAGAAATTTTCAAAACTAGGGTTACTTGCCCTCTATAAAATTATACCTAAAGTCAACTGTTCCTAAGCTAAGTTTTGTGGGATTTGGCATAGAGCTAGTTTCTATAGAATTCTTATATCTCTGGAACTCCCATCCTGTGGTCTGAAGACTAGAGTTTATATCTTTAGGAAATGAGAAAGATCTATTGGTGGTCAGAAAGAATTAGTAGTAAATCCATCTGCTCAAGTCAGCTTTTGCTTGATTGATGTCTTTGGCAAGATCAAATGGAATAGCAGATTATTTTTTAATTTTTCTAATTAATTTTTAGTTATTCAGACCAATGGAGATGCACTGAGAGGTTAAGGACTGTTATGGGGGAAAATGAATTCTCTCTTTGATGCACGCATTCACACAAATGTATATATACATATATATTTGGAATTTCAGCGGCTCAAAGAAGGAAATAATGGACCATATAGGACTTTACATCTAAAACATTCATTTGAATTAGCTATCACTAATGGTAGGTAGTCTATAGGGGGCAGAAAATTGTTTGGCGATCAGTGAGATAATTTTCATTGCCATGGTAAATCATACAGAGTAGTGACACAAGATACAGTACTTAGTTAATAGTCTAATGAAAAGTATAAGTCTTTGATGTCCAATACTGTAGTGACTAGCCCGAGGTGGCTGCTGAGCAACTGAAATATGGTAAGTGTAAATGAGGAACTGAATTTTAAATTTTATTTAATTTTAATTATTTTAAATTTAAAAACTGATATGTATTAAGTTAATAAAAAAACCTTTATGAATGTTTGGAACAACTCAGGTGTGTCATTTACTTTTTTTTGTCCTGGGAAAATAGCTTTATTTTCTTCAGGAGTGTGGGCAGATGTGTAGTCTCAGAACATCTGGAGTTGTTTGTTGGTGCCAGTGGCCTTTGTGACTTCATGAGCATGTCTTGCTCAAGAGCTGGCACTTGCCTACTGTGACAACGTTGTCAGTCTGGGCATCCCTGATGCATGGGGACAGGTGCACCGACATGTTCTTATGTTTCTCAAAGTGGTTGTACTTGCGGATGTACTCTCAGTGGAGGACAGTGGTCCTCTGCATCATCATCTTGGTCACCACACCAGACACAACCCACCCCAGATGAAGACATTACCAATAAAAAGACATTTCTTTTTAATAGAGGTACCTTCAGTGGCCTCCTTGGGTGTCTTGAAGCCCAGGACAATCTTTTTTGTAGTATCATGGGAGCTTCTCCTTGCCAGTTTCTCCAAGCAGGACCTTCTTTTTATTTTGAGTGATAGTTGGCTACTTTCGGTAGGCATGGTCAGTCTGAATGTCCACCATCTTCCTGGCTTCCTGAGAAAAGCTGTCAATTTACTTTTTGACTGAATGTTCCATAAAGCCCAATATAGAGCAATTATTTCCTATGAAAACTTAGTGTCTGAATTCAGATGTGTTATATATGTAAAATATTCACTGGATTTTGGAAACAATACAAAAAAGAATGTAGAATATCTCACTAGTAATTCTTTTACATTAATTATACATTGAAATGATAATATTTTACATATATAATATTTTACATATATAATATTTTACATATATAATATTTTACATATATCAAATATATTATTTTATTTAATTTCATCTGTTTCTTTTAAAGTTTTGTAATGCTGTTGCTGGTAAATTTAATATTACCCATGTGGTTTGCATTATATTACTATTAGATAGTTTTGGAATAGGCAATACATGGAATATATTGAAATACAATATTTCAAGATGAAAAAAATTCAGTAAAGCCATGAGAAATATCTGAACATAGCTAGAGCTTTCACGTACTCAAAGGAGAAGAAACATTCTAGATAGAGGGAATGATACTTGCAAAGGGCTCAGGTTGGAGTGTGTGTGAGATACTCTGATAGCCAAGTTCATCCATTGACTTGATGCAAAGCAGTGGGGAATTAGTTATGGAGATAAGTCCTGATAAGGCCTGTTGTGCAGGGTGTTGAATGCCAGGCTGAGGAACTTTGATCTTATTCTATAGACAATTAAGAGTAGCTGGAGGTTTTTGAGAATTGTGGATATTTTATGGAGGGCGATTTTGTTTTATTTGAATGGAGAAATATTGGAAAGATCAGTTAGAATAATGCTATGATAATATTCATGGTGTAAGGAGGACCTGATTTTAATTGGTGGTAGTATTAGAAATAAAATCAATGATAATGAAGATAGAAATAGCTAATATTAATTACTTATTTTGTGTCAAGAATTGTGTTAAATATTTTTACATAAGTTATCTTATGTGACTCTCATAATGCTTTTCAGAGGTAGGTACTATTGTCCCACATTTTATAGATAAGGAGACTAAAACATACCCAAGTTAAGCATTTTTTAAAAAGATTCTATTATCTATCTATCTATCTATCTATCTATCTATCTATCTATCTATCATCTATCTATCTATCTATCTATCTATCTATCTATCTATCTATCTAATTTGACAGAGAGTGCGCATAAGCAGGGGGAGTAGCAAGCAGAGGCAGAGGGAGAAGCAAGCTCCCCATTGAGCAGGGAGCCCAATGTGGGGCTTGATACCAGGACCCTGAGGTCATGACCTGAGCCAAAGGTGGACACTTGACCGACTGAGCCACCCAGGCACCCCCCAAGTTAAGCATCTTGATAAGAAGAGCATCTTGATGAGTTTGGACTGGGGAGAAACAATCATAGAAGTTTTGGAAATCCTTTTGGCTATGCCACCAGTGAATGTCCTTTTTCCTTTTTGGAATGCCAGGCAGGAGATGGAGATTGTCATTTTACACAATTGATTAGAGAAACCTTCTCTAATAAGGTGAGAGTTGAGTAGGTATCTGAAGGAAAGGAGAAAACAAGGCTTATGGCACTCTGGAAAGAGAGTGTTCCATGGAAAGAGAACATCAGGTATGTGAGCATGAAGTAGGAGCATGCTTGGTGTGCTCCAGGAGTAGCAGAGAGCTTCAGTCCAGTATTGACTGGGCAAAGTAAAAAGGAGAGCCAAATGGGAAAAAAGTTCAGAAATGGAGGTATGCCAGACCATGTAGCATCTTGTGTTTTATATAACTTTGTGTTTTACTTTTAGTGAGATGGTAAGATTGTGGAAGATTTTTAAAAATATTGTATTTATTTATTTGAGAGAGAGAGAAAGAGAGCGTGTGAGAGAGCACATTAGCAGGAAGAAGAGGCAGAGGGAGAGGGAGAAGCAGACTCCCCGTTGAGCAGGGAGTCTGACGTTGGGCTCCATCCCAGAACTCTGAGATCCTGACCTGAGCTGAAAGCAGAGGCTTAACTGACTGAGCCACCCAGTCACCCCAGTATTGGGGGAATTTTAAAAAAGAATTGACTTAACCTGACTCATATTTTAGAAAGAGCACTCTGGCTAGTAGTTGAGATTTTATGTTATAGGACAGAGATGAAAGCCAGTTGAGAGGATATAGCAAGAATCCACCTGAGAGATGAGGCTGGCTATACCAGCATGACAGAGCTAGAGGCAATAAAAAGTGTTTGCATTCTGAATATTAAAACCAACAAGATATTCTAATATATTGAATATGGGATGTGAGAGAAAGAAAGGAGTTTAGGAAGACTTCAAGGTTTTTGGCTTGAACAGCTGGAAAAATGAATTTGCAACTTACTGAAACAGGGAAGAATATGATCAAATAGATTTTGGGGGAGATGAAAATCAGGAATTCTGTTTGGAGCATTTATAGATTCCTATTAGCAACCTATGGCAAGATGTCCAGTAGGCAGTAGACTATTTATAAAGTCTGTAGTTCAGGGCACATATTTATGCTGGAAATATAGTTGTGTGGCATTAGTAATACAGTTGGTATATAAAGAAAGAAACTGGATGAGATCACTAGGGCATGAGCATATACAGGAAAAAGGTCTAAAGTTTGAGCCCTGTCATGCTCTAATATCAAGCATTCGCAGGTGGGGGAGATGAGCAGAAATTGGCAGAGACAGAAGGCATTGCCAGTGAGGTAGGAGGAAAACCCAAAAATGTGATGTCCTGGAAGCCAAGTGAAAAGTGTTTCAAGAAGGAGAGTGTGATCAAGAATTTCAGATACTGCTGTTACGTCAGATCAGATGACTTGGGAAATACCCATTTTCTTTAGCAACCTAGAGGTCATTAGTGACTTTGACAAGAGTTATTTCTTTGGAGTGTTGAGGAAGCAAGACTGACTATAAAGCTCAGAAGGGAATTTTGGGAAGATTTTGATTTTGTTTTGTTTTTAAGAGGGAATGTAGATGTAGGGTGCCTGTATTTAAATGGTAATGACCCACTGTGGTGCTGGAGAGGGGAGCATTGCTAGAGCAGTGTCCTGAGCACTTGGAAGAGGGATATTGTGCACAAGTGGAGCTGGCCTTTGGCAGAAACAACTGTAGTAACGGGAATGGTATTAGATCCAGTAAATTGATAGTATCAAATTGTTGGTAACCAATTTACCAAATTGTACCTCAGATTGTTTCTTTAAAAATGCATCATTCAACATATTGAAAGACTCTCATTCTTACTTGGAGTAAGAGAAATGGAAAATGAAATTGCAGTGAGATACCAATTTTCAATCATCACGCTGGCAAAGATAACACTTTGATAGCACACTGCGTTGGAAGGGTGTGTGCAGTGTTCTCCACACTGCACTTCTACGCAGTGAATGGGAATGTAGTTGGGGCAGCTTGTATGGAGGGACATTGGCAGATTTTTATCAAATTTACAAATGTGCAATATCCTGTCCTTTTTCCAGAAACTCCACTTGCTAGCCTATTCTATAGATATAATTACCTATGTGGGAGGAGACATTTATTCAAGAATATTTACGTAGTGCTGTTTGCTAGTAGGAAAAGATGATGAATTCTGTACTTGGCAGTAGTGGACTGATGTGAATTGATGTGATATGAATTGTGATGCACCCACATGATGGAATTGGATACAGCCATAAAACAGTAATAAAGAAGCCCTTTATCTGTTGTTACCTGTTGAGATCTTCTCTGAAATCTCTGAGAAGTACTGTTAAGTAATAAAGGGAGTTATACAACAGTGTGTACAGTTTGCTACCACTGTTAAAAAATAATATACAAGGACACCTGGGTGGCTCGGTGGTTGAGCATCTGCCTTTGGCTCAGGTCGTGATCCTGGGGTTCTGGGATCAGTCCTGCATCGGGCTTCCTGCAGGGAGCCTGCTTCTCCCTCTGCCTATGTCTCTGCCTCTCTCTCTCTGTGTCTCTCATGACTAAATAAATACAAATCTTTAATAAAAATAATATACAGATATGATTCATATATGCATATGTCTAAATATCTCTGGAAAGATGTGTAAAATATTTAAAATAATATTACCTGGAAGGTACTGTACTAGTTCATTGTTCACATGATAATCTCTTTTCATGATGAGGTTTATTTTTGTAAAAACAAAAAAAAAGGAAAGTATTAGAATCAAAAAGGTAGTAAGCATGTTTGACTTTAGCACTTTCGATCAACCAGTAGCTAAAAATTCTAATTACAGACAGTTTACCAATTTAAATCTAAAATATCAAGAAATGAAAATATGTGTGATAATTAGTGAATCAAAACAATCTATTCCCAATTGTTTTAAGCAATACTAAGGTTATTGTCATTTAAAAATTTCAAATGAAATGTAATAAATTATAATTTTTATAATGTGTAGTATCTACTTTAAAATATTTTAACAAATTGTAAATTAATTTATTATCTCTAAAATTATATTCAATAGTATATTCAAATATATTATTTTAAATATAAGTTATAAGATATTAAATGCATTGGTGGGTTTAGCATATTAAATGATTGTAATATTCTAAAATTTTTCCTAGATTTTGATTTTTTATAGGTACATATATATTTTTCATTATTATTCTAGCAATGCATCAGAAATAGGCTACATAGATGCTTGAAAAAAGTGCAGTGTAATTTTTCTAATTTACTTCTCTTTTTTTGGTTCAATTATATTTCTTCCAGATTCGAGGCAATTGAGATTTTGTTTTGTATATTTGATCTACACCAACACAAGGAAATTATGACCATTCAGTTTTTCCTTCAATTACTTAAATTTGCTCCAATCTTTTGCCTCTTTGTGTCTGGGAAACAGAGGCCTTGCTATATAATGAATATGTCATAACAAACGCATGTTGAAATCAGACCTGAGAATAATCCTGTTAGATTCCTTGGAGTGATATCATATTAACCTATGCTAAATATTTACACATTTTGGAATGTAGGATTTTGTTTTTCAGTGTTATTGACTGTACTTACTAAAGTACCACTTGTCAAATAAACTCATTTCTAATAGTCAACAAATGGTGTTAGTTTCAAGATTTCTAACATATAGTCTTGAAACACTAGAGTGTTATCTTTTGTCAGAACAAAGTACTAGTTGACAATTCAAAGACATACCTTTTTCTGAATGGTGTATTGTTAAGAGGAAATACTTGTGAACAAAAGGTGGAAATAACTGAACTGGGAATCAGGTAACACAGGTTGAGAACAAGGAGAGCGAATAGAATATATGGGCAAAGTCTAAGGGCTTAAATGACAGCTCAAAGACAAGATGGGATTTCATCCACTTTCAAAACATGACTTTTGTGCTCTACTTGAAAGCACCGGCTGCTTTTCTTCAATTCATATGATAGTAAATATTCAATGCTCAAGCATATATATGAGCTTCCATTTACTCAAGGGTGGTAGAAGAATTCATTATTTTATTGAATTTCCTTCAACAACTAGATCGTTTTACAAGATGCACATTCTCAGGTGTATTTTATACATTAGTTCTTTGCATGTATATGCTATAAATATGATTTTATTTTTCCTTTTGAAAATACTAGGATTTGAAATAGAGAGGAAATATTATAATCAGATATAATTAAAAAACCATCTACCTCTAAAAGCTAAAGTCAAGAAATACAAGCATCTGTTAATATGTTAATGCATACAGGTAATTCTAGCTGTGTAATTTTGAAAATACTCATAGAGTTATTTTATGCTCCTATTTTATAGTGGTGCTCTTCTAGCAAACTCACCTGTAATCATCTAAGTGATGTTATTAGGGCAATTTAGAGACCAGAAACACCCTTGCAATATTACCAGCAGAAAAAATTACTGGATATTTCAAAGACACATATACATATTGTGTAGTATTCTGAGTGGTGTTTTTGTAAGTGAAAGATAAATATCACACTACCAAGAAGCAAAATAATTGGAGGAATAAGGTAAAAATGGTGTGATATAGGGCAAAAGACTGCAAATTTGAAAGAAATCTGAAAGGTACAAACTAGAGTAATTATGACTTAAATTCTTTTGTAGGGGTGACATATCAAACTAACACATGATATGGATAAGTAAAATGAGATAACATGGGTTTTTGGGGAAAGGTAACATAGGATTTTAGAGCTTGTTGTGGTATTAATAATGAGACTCTGATCTATTTGTGCTACGGTGTATTTTTTATATGGTTCCTTAGTTGAAGCCAGAAACATTTTGGTTATTTGAAAGAAGAGTAGTCATTTGGCAAGTTTTAGTTTTGGTATTTTGGTGAATAACTAGGCTATGAGAAAACTTGGCTTAAATATAGTTTACCACAAAATTTTAATAAAGAAAATAAAATACAAAGTTAATATAATCAGAGGTGTTATCCTTAAAACATGTATGCAGAGTCCTTTGGGTTTTTAAGTTGTACTAAAAAGAAAACAACCTCAACAAAATAGTTCTTCTGTGACACACTAGAAAATTTTAGCCTTTGCTTTATCTGAGAAAATTTCCATTTCTGTTTCTTAACATTCTCCTTGAAGAGAACCAGAGTGGAACTGAATCTGAACAAGAAACCCATCTTCAACCAAGAGGTTTACCACAAAAAAAGCTCCTACTGCACTGAATTTTTCAAGACATGAATTTAGGTACATGTGCATTTGCGAATTTCAGAGCCGAACTCTAGGGATTCTCTAGGAATTTGAGATCCTAGAGTCATTCACTGTGAGAGGTACTGTGGTAGATATTTACATATCTCATTTTTTTTAGAAGTAAATGAGGTCCAGAGAGATTAAATAATGTCCTTATGGTCATGTGGCTAACTAATGGCAGAGCTGGATTGTTACTTGGGCCTTCTAACTGCTGAGATTGTTGTTCCTTCAGAGCATCACTCACATCTACCTGTGCCCTTGTGCTCATGGGCCATCACTCTGCCCCTGTCTTCACCATCTCTCATGTGGGCTGTGGCTGCAAAGCTATTTCTAGTATGTGTGTTTCAGAATTTGGGGGCCTGCCCTGCTGTGCCCTAGGTAAACTCAGTGAGCTGGCAGTGAGGTAGGAGGATGAAGATAGATAGTCCTCCTGGTATCTGTGTCCATCCATCCATCTGTAGCAGAGTCCTTCTTCCTGTTCCTACACTCATACTTCCAGTGGTGCAAATTACATGTTTTCTGCCTTTTTCATGTGAAAACTGCTTCCAGGGTTCGTTTTAACTTTAGTTTATTTCATAAAATGCTCCAGATGTCTTTGGAGTGGGGAACAACAGAATGATCATAGTTAAAATATATCTCAGGGCCCATATCTTTCAAGTTTTCCTCATTTGTGATACCTGTATTTGCTGACACCTCATCCCCAAACTATCCCACACACAACTGTCAGTTTAGTCTTCTTAAAGAGTAGATTTCCCCAATGTCTTTCTTATCCTTAAAAAAACGAATTTACTTTTTATACTTAAAGAAATAATTCCTTGGTGGGATTTTTAAGATTTTCCATGATCTTTCTTCTAAGTTTTCGGGGTCATTTCTATCCATTTATATCAATCAGCACTCTACTCCAGCACTAGTGGTATTACTGCTCATCAAATGACCTATGTTTTTCCTGCCTCTTTTATTAGGTCAATTGGTGCTCAATGTTGAGAAGCCATGATAGGTGAATGTTACTTACTAATGAGGGCAATTAAGAAACCTGTCCAGTCAATATTACCAACACTATCACCATTATTTACCATGACAGAGTCATAAGTTTAACTCATATTATCACTTGCATGTGCAGAGAAATATAATTTATTAATTTTATCAATAGTTAATCTGGTCTTCCTATTCAACTTTATCCTCGCGGTAGTGAGGGTCTCTGTTCCCGAGATCCCCTGCCCCAAATAGCTATACTAAATGTTCAATTGTGTTTAAACCATAAAGCAGCTGTAATATAAATACTTCACTTGGGTAATGTTCAATCTCTCTAGGATCAAATGCTTAGTGTCTTAGATATCTTAATCTTCTACTGTTCCTCCCAGCTCCTAAGATGGTGTCTGTTGTATGTGGTGGTGGATGGTAGTGGGGGTGATTGGTTCAAGTAGAAAATTGGGGGTTTTGGGCAAGGTGTCTCTTGCTTCTCTGCATCAATGTCCCTTGCTCATATGGTTGGTGCTTATTCCACTCCCATTTATAGCTGAAGTTAGCAACTGGTGTACTTCTTGGTAGTCTTAGGCAGATTCAGTCACATCCATCTTATGGTGGTATGACAGACCTCTTTGGACTCTTCCTGGGATCATGCCCTGGGCCGAAGGCAGGCACTAAGCCACTGAGCCACCCAGGGATCCCGTGATGGTCCTTTTATATGTGGTTATCTCTCATTTCAATATGTTTAAAAGACAATTACTAACTTCTTCTTCTTCAAATTTGACTTTTATCCTTTGTGCCCTATTTCTGTTAATGGTATTATAGTCCACCTTGTGAGGAGCCGTTGGCTCCTTATCGTCCTCTAAATTCACTACGTGAATTTAGAACATGGCTTCTAACTTCACCTCACTCTTTCTTTAAAATTCCATCTTTTCAGTTCTCTTTATACTGCCTTGTCTTATTTCTTACCTCAATTCTCTTTCTCCTGCATATCTACCCTAGTTTAACTAATTTTGCCATCTTCGGAATTCCTATCTTTAAACTGTCATCCATATTGCCACACTGTCACACTATTAGAATTATGAAGCACAAATCTCATAATTTCCGTCCTCAAAAATATTGGTTCCCCCATGGCCTACAGATAAATCCATTTATTCAACAAATATTTATTCAAGATGTTTTGTGTTGTAGCTACCTTTTCAGTAGCTGCCACATCTGTTACTATTCTCTTCATCCTCCATCACTGCTGTCCTGGTTGAAGCTACCACCACCTCTTGCCCAGATTACAACACTAGCCTTCTGCCTGGCCTCTGCTTTCTTCTTGCTCATCTCGAACCCATTCCCCAGACAGCAGCTACAATAATCCTTCATTTATTTGTTTTTCCTGTGTTATATTTCCTCAAGAAGTTGTCAAGAGTTGGTTATCAATTCTGGTTAGTTAATTTCCAAGTGTTGACGACTATAATATTTGCATTTTAAACACCTTAACTTAAACTGATGAGTAATTTCAAGAACCAGCCCCTGTCATATGAATGAGCTGGGTATGAAAGAGGGGAAGCTTTGGACAACTTTTAGGTTATATGTTTAATGTGTTATTCTATATGCACTTAGTCTGATTTCAGATCACACCCTTCGAGGCACATTGCCTTCGAGATATCCCCCACACGCACACACTATAATATACCTCACCACTCTGTCACTGTTCCTAAGTGAACACTGGAAAGTTTTTCTTGCCCCTTTTGCTTTGTGTTATGCACTAAGCCTGGAATGCCCTTCTAATTACTATTGTCAAAATCAAATTAATCTTTTAGGGTTTGAAAGAAATATTTATTCTTTTCTCAAGACTCTCCTTTTCCTTTCACCGGAAATTAATTGCTTCTTCTTTGGTGGCTCATAGTACTTTAAAAAGAAAACCCAGAGTTTTGGGACACATCTGTTAGATTATGCAATGGTTAGATTGAAAGTCTGTATATTGCTGCCGATTGTAAGTTTAATAATTGAGGGAAGGTATGATATCTTTTCTGTGTTCTCCAGAAACCATAGTTTTCATTGCTGAGTGCATTGCTTTTGGTAGCACTCAATAAACATTTGTTGTTTCTTCCCTCTATGACCTGTAAGAAGAACCGGGCACTTCTTCTGGTCCAAATGTCCACTTCCTTATATTGGTCCTTCTGGTCCTAACATGCTTCCTTATATTGAGGTCACTAATTTTCTGAGTAATAATGATAAATAGCCATATAAGCCACTAAATATATGCTTGTCTTTCTTACTTGCTTCCCCTCCTTGGCCTATTGCTCATTTGTCTTTAATTTTAGGAAAGATTCTTTAATAATGATTCAGAAGCTCAATCTCTGGAAAATAAATCACGAAAGGCCAAAACTGAAAGTTTATGGCCATATGATTATCAATTGTAGTTTAATTGATTTTGAACAGTGATTACAGCCCTTTTAATTTTCATAATACATTAGGTGAAAAAAGTTGTACAATATAATCCACTTAATGATACATTTTTAGGAATGAAGGCTATTGGTTTATGATAACTATGGTTCATCTGCCTTGGCTCTTCGACTTATAGCAGAATCCAGAGCAGATCTAACATGCAATTGGAATAGGAACTCAATAAATTGGTGTAGTTTTAAGAGAGTTCAAAGACAACATTTGCCTCTATAGTTCCTGAAATTACTCATTAGTCTAGGTTAAAGTATTTAAGATGCAATTATAGTCATTAAGACTTGGGAATTAGCTAACTGGAATTGATAATTAATTCTTGACAACCTCTTCAGGATATTTGGAAAGATGTATTTTGAAGCAAAATGAGGGTCTTGTTTCAGAGAAGTGTTTCCACCATTCTTAGTATGAGACTGATGGGGGATTGAGGAAGATAGTGCTGAAATAGAAACCTAAATAAAAAGGAGAAGAGGGGCACCTGGGTGGATCAGTGGTTGAGTGTCCACTTTTGGCTCAAGTCATGATCCCAGGGTCATGGGATTGAGTCCCTCATCAGGCTTCAGGGAGTCTGCTTCTCCCTCTGCCTATGTCTCTGCCTCTCTGTCTCTGTCTCTCTCTCTCTCATGAATAAATAAATAAAATCCGTTTTTTTAAAAAAAGGGGAGGAAAACAAAGCGGGGAAAGGGAAAGATGAAGAAAACTGATCTTTACTGAGTGTTTATAATATGCCAAGTGCTATGTTAGACTTTTGTTTACTTTTAGATCATTTAGTCATAAGGGAGTTATAAAGACTAGCTCTGCCTAATTTACAAATTTACCTAGTCTTTCCCTTAATAAATCTGCCTCTTATAGCTCTTTACTCATTTAACAAGATTTTTCACTTCCTGCAGTATGTCACTTTTACTAGTGACTGTTTTTCTTACATCCCAGTACCTATGCCCTGTGATCATGCCCTCTGACTATGACTCTGGGTATGGCCATTCGACTTGCTTTGGCCAATAGATAATAGTATGCATGACACAAACAGACTTAAGAAGCACTTGTGTATTTTTACTTGTCCTTTGTGTGATTGAGCTTACTTGCTCTTATTTCTCTGCCCAGTCATGAGTTGGTGCCTGAACTAGCTTGTTGGAGGGATGTGAGAAGAACTGAGGCCAAGTGACCCCAAAGCTATAACAGAACAGCTAGGAAACAACAGAGCTACGCAATCCACTGCTCACTGCAGATGCAGGAGTGAATCCAGTTGTGACCTGAAAAAACACTCAGTTGACCTGTTGACTTGTGAGCAATAATAAATTATTGTTTTTTTTAAGCCATTAAGTTTTGGGGTGACTTGTAAGAGAGTATTCTTGTGGCAATAGATAACCTGCTACATGCCAGATATTGTAATATGTGCTGGGAATACAAATATAAGTAATAAATAGCTCTACCTTCAAGGTGTTCATTTTTCAGTAAGGGAGCCAGCAACAATGGGATACTGCTGTAATAATAATAATAATAATAATAATAATAATAATAATAATAAATAATAATAAATACTGTGGGAGTCAAGAGGAGGGGCACCCAGATACCTGTAAGAATGTGGGAAGGAGGTGACATTTAACCAGGTTTGTGAAGAATGGGGAAGAGTTCCCTTTATGGAGAAGAGGGAAAAACATTTGCAATAGAGAGAAAAGTATGTACAAAGTGAGGGAAGTATATCAAAGGAAAAGGCAGGAGGAATTGTAGGAGATGGGGTTAGAGGTTGGTTGGGACCACATGGGATTTATCTTGGGCATTTTTGGTATTCAGCTTCCTATTGGAATATCCAGGATACATTTTTTCTTTTTGTAATTGTTCATGAATTACTTACCCACCATATATTTCTTTGAGGAAACTGTGATCAATTTGTCCCTACTTTGTAGAAGGACAAAAAAGCAGATGATTTTGTCCAAGTCCATGTGACATAAGAGAAAGAAATGAGTGAAAACTAGAGGGTTATACAGCAGGGGTGATGGACACTGCAGCTATCATCATTATTGTAAGTAATACAAGTAATAGCTTTTACAACTGAAAATTATGAATAGTAATTATAACCCAAATAAATAGTATAGGGTTATAGATTTATATATGAAGAAAAGAGGAGATGGTCCCCTCTGATTGGGTAGTAATGTTACACACTAAATGCTTACAAATACTCCCCTCCCCAGTTTATAATATCTTCGAGGGGCAATGATTTCTCAAGAATCTCTAAAATGTCTACTAACTACTATTTTTTAAAAGCCATGACTCTAGCTTTCTGGGAGGTCATCTTCCTTTTATCAATATCTACTAGGTTATCTTTTCTTTATGCACTGTGTATGGTGATCTTAAATTATTTCTTTTTTTAAAATTAATATTGCCTTGTTATTTGTTAAAAAGATTTTATTATTTATTTGAAAGAGAGAGAGTGTGTGTGAGCAGGAGGAGGAGCAGGGGAAGAAGAAGAGAATCTCAAGCAGACTCTGCACAAAGCATAGAGCCTGAGGCAGGGCTTGATTGCATGACCCTGAAATCATGACCTGAGCTGAAATTAAGAATTGGACCCTTGACAAGCTGAGGCACCCAGGTGCCCCGATCTTAAATTGTTTTTTTTTTTTAAAGATTTTATTTATTTATTTGAGAGAGAGAGAGAGAGGGCACAGCAGAGGGGAAGGGGGGAGAGGGAAAGGGAGAAACAGACTGAACAGGGAGACCGATGTGGGGCTTAATCCCAGGACCCTGGGATCATGACCTGAGTCAAAGGCAGATGCTTAACCAATTGAACTATTCAGGTGCACCTTAAATTAGTTCTTATGAAGTAATTAAGATTAGTATTATTAAAATGGAAGTGAATAGCAACAGGCCTAGTGAGTTATGGATTCTTAAAAAGTCACTGGTTTTATTTATTTATTTATTTTTAAAGATTTTATTTATTTATTCATGAGAGACACACACAGAGAGAGAGGCAGAGACACAGGCAGAGGGAGAAGCAGGCTCCATGCAGGGAGTCCGATGTGGGACTCTATCCCGGGTCTCCAGGACCAGGCCCTGGGCTGAAGGTGGTGCTAAACCACTGAGCCACCTGGGCTGCCCAAGTCACTGGTTTTAATATCTGTTCTTCTCTTTTCTCATCACTTACCTGATTGAACAATCTATCCTAAGGATTATTTACTTTTGCTCTCTTCAATTCACTTTTTTTCCTTTAGATAACAAATGCTAGTCTTTTATGGGAAGCAGTTAATTTTGGAATTTCACTCAAGTTTTGCTCCCTTATTTAAAAAGCAGTTCCACAAATTCATAATTTTCTCCATTCTACTTCAATACATGTCTTTCATTTGTTTCTGTAATTTTTCTCCTTTTCTTCGTAAAACGTACAGCTCTTGCTATAAGATTTTTTGTCATTTGCTCTTGCCATCCTGGGACTTATATTTTTAAAGATTGATTTACTTTTAGTTAGGTGGCTTGGTGTGGTGGCAGTGTTTTACTTCAGGAGATGTATATAATAGTTTTATCTATCTTTCTTTTTTCAAAGAACTGAGGATACCAAGAATTTAAACACATAGGACTCCTTTGACACAACAAACAGTAGCAACAGAAGCAGGACTGAGGAAATTAAAGAGAGAGGGCATTTTCTCTTATTTCATAGCTCTTTGTTCTGTATTTTAACATACTGTTTAATTCTGTAGAGAGTTTAAAAATGCAATATATCTGGAGAATGCATACAAGTTCAAGTTGTACAATATTATTTATGCCTTCTTAAGAAGCATAGTAGCTAGCATGTACTTTAGACTCAACTGTTGACTTATTATATAGAATAAATTTAGCAGATTCATTGCTTTGCTTCCTTTAAAAGACTTTTAATCTTTTTTCTTTGTTTTTTAAGGAAACTTTTGGAGCAGCATATCAAGGATAGAGCCTAATAAAATCTTACCTTCGGGCAAGCCTCTTGTATATAAAATCAGAGACTATAGTGCCAGGGCTTTCTATTAGTACCATCCATTTTGTTAGCATTTTTCCAATTTATCTTGCGTTACTAACTCTCAGCGTACTATGCCTATTGTAAATATTTAAGCATTACTGTTGACATAAAGATAATACTGACAAATTGAGTTAACATTTCTGTTGAGGATTACCGACCATGTGTAGCCCAGAACAACTTTAACACCCACACCAACTTCTATACTCAGGCCAAATTGTGTTTAGTCTACAATACAGTGCTGTTCCTCAAATGAATTTTCAGCTTTGATTTACACAAAACATGAAACAACCTTTCTTGCATCAATTAATTGTTTGACTTTCCTAATACGTTTCCATTTTAACAAGATTATGTCTATATCAAAGGAAAAGGGACGTGTGCAAGATGTCAGTGTCTTGGGTGCACGTACCCGCCCATCTTGGGGTATTGTAACTTTGTGTGATCTGAATCAAAGGGAATCTGTTCTGTTTCCCAGCAGTCTCACCTGAGATTGCTCTTTCTTTTGCTATGTCTCAAGTTATGTATGAGTTTCACACTGTTACTAGCTCTAACATTATTTAACTAGCTCTAATATCTTACTCAAAAGGATAATAAGTTGGAGAATTTTATCTTGTAGAAGAATCCCAGACCCATCGACAAAAAAATTACCACACGAAGTGAGTAAAACTAGCCAAGGTGAAAACCCACTCAGATATGTTGATATATTTCTGGTAACCTGTTAGGATATTTATTTCTCCTATTGCCCAATCAGCCAATAAATGACTGTCAAAGTTTAAGTCCTTTAGTTTGATATCCTATCGAACTTCATATCAATCTTGGCTCCATATTTATAAGATAGTCCTCACTGTAAATATTTTTATAGGGGAAAGCTTTATAAAAAGAAATGCAATGGCATTCTCATATATCACTTAATTGTGTAGGCATTTTGGAATCCTGTATTTTCAGACTAAAATATGTTAATAAATTAGCATGAACAGTTCTCTTTCCTGTTTTGACTAAATTAATCTTCCATAGGGAAGATACTACCAGATTGATGGCGTTCAAAAACACATTAATTTGAGTTATTTCCTTTTTCTTCATTCAGTGACTTATTTGAGAAAGCGGCAACAAAAGCCTGGTGACATCAGGAAGGCAAAATTATAATTTGTTTAAATTGCATCTTTTTAAATTACTTTGAAATTTAATTTCCTTCATTGCTTCAGTTCAGAGCCCCAGGACTCTATATACAATTGTAGCTTATTCTAAAAAGAAAAGCTATAGTGTTCAGCTTATTCTTATGAAATGATCTGTATCTACTAGTTTATTCTTATTTCTTAGAAATTATCCAGAATGGAAATTTAGGCGAAGGAACCCCTCTCATTATTGTTACCTTTTAAATTCTATATATTTTTTCTCAAAAGTCCATCTTTAGACTCACTGTATGATGCAACTATTTCTTTTTCTTAGAAAGTTGTCATTATTACAGGATTAAAATAAAAATTGTAAATATTTATCACAAAGATTTTGTTTCCTCAGATAACATGTGACACAGTGGTCAGAATTAAAATTTCTGAAAAGATAAATATGAACAAGAGACTACATTTTGAAGTGTGTGACTAATGCAGCTGTGGGGGAGCCATTTCCTACTGAGATGCTCTTCAAAAAGGAAACTCAAGTTGGGAGAAACTCTAGAAATGTGATAGAGGTCTGTGAGGTCTAAGATGCCTGAGGTTCTAGTTTCATTAATCCCTTGGAGAGATCTATAGCCTTCTATTGGGAAGCAAATGGCTTTGTTGAGACTCATTGGGCTTTGTGACATCAAATAGCTCTTACAAAACAACAGCATTTTGAAGAAGCAGAAACAGATGGATTGAATTTCCTTTGAAACACAATAGGATTTAAAAATGATGGAGAGAAAAAATAATGCCAAATCCTCAACTTTTGTAAAAGAGTTTGAAACATTTCCCAGCTTCAGAGTGCTGTTGTGTTTACTTATCAGAGCATATTGACAGAGGACCCTGCAGAACCCCACCTGTCTTTGAAAACTCCAAAATTAAATCAGTTATTCAGATCCTATGATCTGTCTGACCTGGCCATAGAAATATTTCCCAAAATAAATTATACTTGCACCTGATAACTGAACTCCAGTTTTTCAAAGTCAAAAGTGAATGACTTTTTAAAGGCTTTAGTTTAAAAACAAAAATGTGTTAATGGCCGGTGTTTCCTTTTTTGGTTTTGAATTAGGAGAAGGACCAAAAATGGAAAACTTCCAAGGCCCTAGATACTTGGAGTTCTTGGTGACAAAGTGGGGAGGCATCCTGTATGGTGTTTTCAGCACCATTGTAAGTAAGAAAAACTTTGAATGCAAACAAAACAAATTTTGGGAGAGAAAAATTTGATAAATTCTGATGATGTCGATGGCTGATAAATGGAAATTGAGCAAGGCAGTGTCATGATATAAGTTTAATTAAGATTAGCTTTACTATAATATATGATGTATTGGATTTGAGTGAGGTAATGATCATACCAGCAGCTAAAATTTACTAAGTTCTTATTAGCTGCTAAGAATGGTGCTATGTCTTTGAATACATTATGTCATCTCAACTTCTTGACAACCTTGTGAAGCCATTACTATTGTTACCCTTATTTTATAGATGAGAAAATTGGAAGTTGAATTTGCTTAAGGCTACACATTTTGGTCAGAGCCAGTCCTGGAATTCAAGGCAGTGTTTTTGTTTTTGTTTTTTTTTAAGCATTTTGCTGTGGAGGAGTACCTAGCATCATATATACAACCAAAATAGTTGTTAATCCTGATGTGAAGGTACTGCAGATGAATAATAATACACATTTGATAGGAAACATAGGAATGAATGAAATAGAGAAGTGTGAAAAAGACAATGTCAAGATTTCAAGGTTGAATGACCTGAAGCGAATGTGGTCCTTGAACACAGCGATGATGATGGCATGAATTGATGCAGAGATGGGAGAGAAGATGATGGATTCTGCTTCAGATTTTTAGAGTTTTTAGTTTAGTTTTATTTTTTATTATTATTTTTTAATTTTTAGATTGAATTTGAGGCAACTGCAAGACATGTGGAAATGTGCAGTAGACAGAAAGAGAAAAGGGGGTTTCAGTTTAGGAGAGATGGCCGGCCTGGAACCACAGAGTGTTGAGAAAGTATCGGAAACTGTTGGGATAGATGAGCTCTCAAATGCAGTGCACATGGAGGGGAAAGAGTCAAGGACTCAGAATTGAGCCTTACAGGATGCCAAAGTTATAATAGCTTTGAGTTTTGTCCTAAAATATTTCTCTGAAGATTCAATATGGAGAAATAAATGGCCGAGGAGGAATTGTAAGAATTGCTTCATTGCATATAGGTGTTCCTCTGTTTGGGTAGATGTATGTTTGCTATTCAATACTTTTATACTTTTGTTTTTAGCAATGATTGGTGCTATCATAACAACCTCTCCATAGGATATATGTTCATTTTGTATTTGTCTAATTATGTTACTTTCTGTTCCCTTGTTTTAAAAGATGAAGGAATTTTCCTACTTTTTCCTCATTAATTTCAAGGAGAGTTTATGGAGAAAGTGAAATGTGTTGGAATCATGTTTGAGCCATGATTATAGCTTCAGTTCTTCATTACAAAGATTCCAGTGCTTTCCTTATTGTCTGATGTAAGACAGAGAAACCACACCACATTCTTTTTAACAGAATGATGACCACCATGCTATTTCATTGAATCAGATGCATTTCAGAAACTTATTAAAATGGAGCAATAAGTTGATCAAATGAATGTTTGGTTAATTATTTCTAAATAGAAAATATGCTAGTAACTGACACAGAGCAGTAGTATGGGTTAGGAGAAAAATCAATAAATTTGAGCTAAGACCAACGATATCTGGGATAATAGTTATATAACCTACAACAGTTTACCAAAGATTTTCTGTTCTTCTATATTATTGCTAGAATTAATGAGCTGTCACCATTTGTTTTTCAGTTTCTGCAGCCTGTTGTTTCTTCCTATTTCAGCCTTTTGCTGGGGCTATTGTAATTTTATACCTGGTCTCCTTCTCTCTTCTTTCAGGATCCTTCAATTCATTGGTTTATTGTGCCAGAGGAATACTTAACAACTTAGATTTGATCATTCACTCTCCTGTTTGAGAATCTTTAAAGATCTATTATTTCCTATCAAATTATACCCAAATAAATCAGTTAGCATGGCATTCAACACCCCCGTATTGCCTGGTTTTAACTAAATCTCTAGCCTTATCTACCACTCTTACTCATACACTGAATTGCTTCCAATCTTTCTAAACATCAATAATTTTCAGCCTACTATAATGATAATTAATGTAGAGCCAGCCTTTGTACTTTCTTTCTTCATACACGGGTTGGTTTTATGTGGGAGAAACATCTGTAGGAAGGCTTCTTGAGGGTTTTTAGCTGAGAGAGGGTATATTTACTCAATAGAATGTGAGATCCCTGACATCAAGAGTAATATCTTCTACACCTTATATTTTTCAAGTTTGAAGCACAGTTCTGGGCATGTAGTAGATGCTCAAAAAATACTGGTTGGTCTGAACTGTTCATTTGTTTTTTTTTTTTGTTTTTTTTTTTTGTTTTTTGTTTTTGTTTTTTTACTAGTTCTAGAAGTCCAGGATCAGTGTGAGAGCATAACAACTACCAGGACAGTGAAAAGCAAAGGACAAGATGGTTCTGATGGCTCAGAAAGATCTTAAGTGGCTACTCTTTCAAAGGATTCTGGTCTCTTTGATCAGAGGTCAGGTATAGAATCAGTCAGGATCCCAGTAGAAAACGGATGACACTGTCAAAATGGTTTACTTGGAAAGAATTTAATGAGGGGACTATGAATAGAGGTGTGGACAAGGCTACGGAAACTAACAAGGAATGGTGATGTACCCAAAGACCAGCTATAGTAGGAAGTTATTATCCATTCGATTTATTAGAAGAAAGGATCTTCCACAATGGGACGAGCCCACATAATCCTTTGCCATGAAGTGACACTTGAATAGCTTAGGGACTCTCCCATCAACACGTTCTTGTTCTTAATAATTTCAAAGAAAATATTCAAAGAAATAATACTTTTGAGTGATGATTGTGGCAACTTTCTTGCAGAAATGTTATTATTATACAACAAAAGGCTTGCAGAAAGATTAAGGAAACACATTCATTTGCTTGCAAAAAAAGTTTCTGTGATCTTTTAAATTTTCATTAAATCTCCTAACCCCACTTTAACAGTTCCTAGGACATGTCAAGTCCTTTGAGCTCTTCTTGAGATTACGAGGTTTAAGGAGCTGCAGCTATACAGAAGTTTTTCTGAAAGTCTAACACAAGATAATGGAGAGGCAGAGGTTAATGGGTTGACTTTCAAGATTGACTTCTTTTAAGCTTCTGATCTCTGGGCTGAAAAACTGGAAGATGGTGTTTATTTGACTTGTCTGTACTGTGGGTCAGTAAAGAATCCCAAATACCATCTTATTTTTATTTATGGATTCCATTTCCTAAAAGCAATAAGACAGTCATTCCCTACCATGCGTTTTTAGGATATGACTGAATAATTCAAGTGGCTAAATCGAGTTGGTTTGGAGCTTCGTGACTCATAACACTCATACCATTCATCAATTAAAGCAGTACTGCCTGTCTGCTTGTAATTTAGCAAGCATGATTTTGTTTTCCAGAAGCACTCAGAAAAATTCTTCTGTCAGAAGTGAAGGATGAGGAAAAGTGTTCAATGAAATCAGCAAGACAAGATACTTGCCATGATTAGACAGCAGCCACAAACTTGCTACTGGGGTGCATTTTCCATGGTGATGGTCATTATTACTTGTAAGGGATGGAAGTGAATTAATTGCAACATCTCAATCCTTAGCTGTAAAATGAAGAACAAAACCTATACTGGGAGAACAAAATAAATGGCAATTTCCAGAGCATATTGAGTTTCTTTCTATGGGGGGAAGGCTACTTTATAAATCCAAGTCAGGGATTAAACTCATTGTAATTTTATGTTTGTACCTAAGGATAAACTGTTGAATTGTTTGAATGATATGATGGGACCTAATTTCCTTTGTAGTATAAATCATGTTACATCATTCACCTCCTTACTTGTACCCTTGTTTCCTATTGCAATTCACATAAAATCTGAAAGTCTTCACCTGGTCAACAAAGTGCTGAGTTGGCCTTCTTACCTCTTCAGCACTGTCTCCTCTCCTGTCTCCCACTGCTTGCAACACTGTCACACTGGCATTCGTATTTTCTCTTGAACTGGTTAAGCTCTTTTCCATCTGAAAGCCTCTGCATGCATGTATCACTCCATACACCTGGAGTCCTCTTTGCCCAGTTCTTCATGGGCAAACTTTCCTATCCACCCAATTTAACGTTGCTCTTTAGATGTTCTTTCTTATATTGGCCTCTTTTAGTGCCCTCATAATACTTGACACTATCTAAAATTACCTTACTTTACTGACTTATATATTTATTTATTGATCTCTCTCTATGGGAGGATAAGTTCTGGAGAGTAGAAATCTCATTTGTCTCTTTCACTATCTGTGGTACATGGAAGAATGGCTGACATGCAGTTGGTGCTCAATAAGTAGCTTAGTTATTGAATGAATGGTGTAATGAATAGATACGTTTCAGTGATTTAGCAAGCATGTAAAATATTATTTTCTCTACAGACAACAAAAATTCCATAGTCCCTAAGCAGTGTACACAAAGAAATAGAGCACTTAGAAAGTTGGGTTGTATTTTAAATTTGTAGGTTACCTCGAGTTGATTAAAAAAAATCTTAATTTTTTTTATCGGGTTACTTTATTTTAGCCATGGTTTTATTAAGTACTTTGATATAGCAATGAATTCCATTTCATTAAAATACAAAACGTATTTCTAAGTATGTTTTAGTATGACTGTAAAGTGGTTAATTTCTGAAATTATATTAGTATTTTTCTAATATATATCATTCTTTTTAAGATGACATAAGTGGCAATACTTGTGAAACATTCCTTACACAATTATTTTATTTTTAGTGAATCTGATTGGCATAACATAATTGTATTTTCATAATTTGTATCAACTTACATTCAATCATTTTAAATTTTGTTTGCATGCCACTTAAGTTTTGTGTGATCTTAGTAGTTTCCACAAGAGGCTAATGATACAGAATTCATCTTCTAGAACTACTTTAAAATTGTCATGAATGGATAATTGAATTTTAACCAAAATCAGAATAAATTTGGCTAAATACTCTAGTACAAGCTTTGTAAATATTATCACTGGTTAAAAGAGTGAGAACGTACTTTGGTTTCTTTATGCCTATAAAAGACAAAATGACATGCCAATATCCTGAAAATTCCATAATAGGCAAAAATGAGGTTTAAATTGATATTTTTGTTGTTTGTATTTAGGGGAGATTTTCATTTATTTTTATTTTTTAAAAGATTGTATTTCTTTATTCATGAGAGACAGCGAGACAGAGAGAGGCAGAGACACAGGCAGAGGGAGAAGCAGGCTCCATGCAGGGAGCCCAATGCGGGATTTGATCCCAGGACTCCAGGATCACGCCCTGGGCTGAAGGCAGGCACTAAACCACTGGGCCACCCAGGGATCCCTTAGGTGAGATTTATTAAAGTGAGATGGATAAGAGCATAAACTTTGATGTAAGACAAATATGGGTTTTAATTCGGACTCTCCTTTCTCTAGCTATGAAGTCTCAAGAAAGTTATCTCACCTTCCTGATTCTCAGTTTCTTCATCTACAAAATGAGGATAATAATACCTACCTCATAATGTTGTTGTAAGAATGAAAGAAGAATGTATGTAAAGCTCTTAGCACAGAATCTAATACATAGTAGGTACTAAATATTTGGAGGCTATGATTACTATTAGGTTGAAAACTTCTGAAGTCATATAAATTTTTTAAGATTTTATTTATTTATTCATGAGAGATACAGAGAAGGAGAGAGAGAGAGGCAGAGACACAGGCAGAGGGAGAAGCAGGCTCCATGCAGGGAGCCCTATGTGGGACTGGATCCAGGGTCTCCAGGATCATGCCCAGAGCTGAAGGCAGCGCTAAACCGCTGAGCCACCTGGGCTACCCTGAAGTCATATTTTAAATGATCACTATGAAATGTGAAGCTTAGATTGACTAAAGTTTGCAATCTGTGCATTAAATGTTTCATAAAAAAATCAGATGGAGTGCTTCTTGGATAGTCTCCATCTATTTCAAGTTTGTGTTGGTTAATGTAGCCACCTTTTGTGGTTAATGTAGCTTCAAGTTTATTAATTCGTAGTCAATCATCAGTGCTAATTCCATATAAATGTACAGAGTGGAAATGAAAAATAATTTTCCACCTAGAGTCTGTGAGTCTGTTACATATTGGGTAAACAATTTTCTTTTATAGAGTGATTACATAGAGTAATATATGGTATTTAGTTTCTAAAGATTATTGCATTCATTCAAAAGCAATTTTAAGAATTTTTTTTTGTTCAAACTGCTTGTGAATAAAACACAAATAAGCCATGTATGTCTGTACTATAGCAAGAGAGACAAGACTTATTCAAGACTGGTTACAATACTAGCTATTGTTTGATAAGAAAAACTGAAATTTGCATTTGCATTCAGAAAAAAGATGATGGCATGTCTGTGGAAATTTTAATAGAAGACATGTTATTTAGTTGAGGGATATTGAGTAGGATTCCCAGGAGAAAAGAACAACACAAATGGAAGTGTAGTAGGCACAAGGAGCAAGATTGGCTTTGTGAATTATGTTCTCAAATTGGGTAGGCATAGAGGGATTCTGAGGGATAGTTCAGAGGCCCCTGAAGTAAAGACAAGGAGCCTGTACCTTTTAGATCAAAGGAAGCTCTTGCTGCCTCTTCTGTCAGGGAGTGATCACTCCCATTAGTTATGTGGAGAATTGGACATGACAGAGAAAATTCAGGTAGGGTAAGCCATTGAGAGACAACTGAAATAGTCCAGGTATGAGGTAGCCTTAAAGGCCTTAAGCCAAATGTGGAGGCAGTGGGCTTGGAAAAGGAGGGGAATAGGGATTGGATGTTTGCATAGACAGATGAGGAAATGGTGTGCTCAAGATCCTGACAAATTAAACTTCTAAAACAAGGAAAATTGTTCTATAATTACTAGTAATAAGTGTGTCCTTTGGAATTTAGCCTTTGTATCTAACCCAAATGGTCTAGAAGTTTGACTCAGAACAAGCCACTTTTTGCCTTCGAGCTTTTTCCTTAGCAGACTGAATCATGTCTTTTCCTAGACACTCCATCTGGGGATTAAATGGTATTAATTTATCTTCTATGATAGAAAATCCCAGGTTTTTAAAAATATATTGAGTTATAGTTCTGTCTTTATCTCATATATCGATTTCATTAATATGGTTATTTTTCACTTACTATATTTATCAGTGAGATAAAGTCTATACATGAATGTGTCTAGGATTTTGGATAATCTGATCTGTGCGCCAATTCTTGGCATTTGTGAATTCACATAGATCTCTTAAAATTAGCTTTTGGGGAAGGAAATTTCCATGCTATTTCTTAACCCAAATATGAATTTTTAAGTTAGATTTCTGGATCTGAAGCAACGTAATCTTTTTAGCTCACTGAAAACAAAGAAATGGGAGCAACTTAAAAACTGTAACTTTCCATGTGGTTTGTGCTCACTGAGAAAGAATCTCTTGGCTAATTTGGGAGAAAAGAATGTTTAAATAAGGAAGCTAGAATTGAATCAAAAATAACATTTGAATATGAGAAATCAGAAATGCCTACTTTCTTGAGTTATGAAACTGGTTCTGTTTCCTATAAAGAATTGTAAACATGCATTATCATCATCAGTCGCATTGTGTAGTCTGTAATAATAGTTTATCAGAGTGTCCATATTTGGATCCATTTTGCAGCACTGTTACTATTCCATAAGAATGTTGGAGAAGTAGAAATCATCTCTCTTTCTCCTCTCATCCCTTTCCCTCTCTCCTCCTGTATTCACAGAATGAAATGGTGAATGCTATTAACATAACTTACCTAATTACTTAAAGTAGGACTGGAATGAATATAATTATTTTCTTCTTTTAGTTGGTAATGAGTTTTATTTGGGGGAGCTGAGTATTTTCTGGACTTAAATACTGGTAGTGTTTCACATTTTAACATTTGAAAAAACTGGTAATGATATAAAGTTGTCCTGAAAAGGATAAAAAAGTTCTGGAGATTCTTAACATTTTACGGAAAATCTCCAGTTACATCACTATTAATGCATTATCATGAATGGTGTCATTTCCCAGTGAATTTTACATATGTTTTTGGTCTATATAATCTTCAAAGACAAGCTGAGACCTTCCTTTCTTCATGAGGTCTTACTTAGTAATTCTTGCCTATATTGTATTCTTTATTCTTTAGGTGCTTAGAAAACCAATGATCTGTATTTGATCCTATATTTTATTGTATCCCTCTCTGGGCCTATGGCCAATTATCTCTAGTGCCCTCCACTCCCCATAGTATATGCCTCCTGATGTTCATACTCTTGTATAATTTCCTCTTCTTAAGTGTGGGTGGAAACTGTCTTGCTACTAACCAATAGAATATGACAAGGTGATGGGATGTCAGTCCTTTTTATTGTGTTACGGTTGTATTAAGCTCCATCAGGCTTGCAGACCCATTGTGGAGACTTTTTCTCCTTAGCTGGCTTTGAGGAAGTGGCCATGTTGGAGGTACAGAGCATAGGGTAGCCTTTAAGAGTTAAGGGAGGCCTCCAGATGTTAGGCAAGAAGCTAATACCCTTCCTGCTAGAACCATAAGGAAATTAACACTGTCAACAGTCTGAGTGAGTCTGGGAACAGATTCTTCCCCGGTTGAGCTTCCAGATGAGAAGGCAGCCTTGCTAACATCTTGATTACAGTTGGGTGACCCTTGGCAGAGTACCCAGTTATGCTGTAACTTGTCTCCTGGCCCACAGAAACTGTGAGATAATAAATGAATGTTGTTTTAAGTAGTTTGGGTTGTGGTAATTTGTTACATAGCAGTAGATAATTAATACGGGGTTGTTTTACTTCCCAAACAAGGTTGGTAAGGCCTTAGAGAATAAAGTTGTTGGTATCCTTAGCAATACCATGTCAAGTATATAGGAGGTAATTGGAAAATCTTTGTTAAATCTTTATCATAGCAACGACTGAACGTATATAGACCTTTCGAGGACAGACCTTGTCATATTCTTCTTTGCATCTTCTTTGTCTGGCAGGGTCTGACACCATAGTTGGCATTGAATATATGTTGTGTCAATCAAAGTTCAGTGTAACAGGACCACTGTGACTTATGGAATAAGTCAGCAAATGATGACCCTCTGGTTAAATCTAACTCACCGTCTATTTTTGTGCAGCTTTTGAGTTGAGAGTACTTTTTATGTTTTTAAATAGTAGACAAAGATAAAAAGAATAATATTTTATGATATGGAAATTGTATGAGGTTCATATTTCAGTGATCATAAAGTCTTATTGGAACACAGCCACACTTTTCATGTATGAGTTATCAATGAGTGTGTTTGTGCTAAAAAGGCAGAATTGTAGGAGCAACAGAGACCATATGTGGTACTTGCATCACTTTGCCTTGCTGCTTGGCATGCTGCAAATGCTAGTGATGCAGTTATAATTCAACTGTGTTTCAAGTACCAAGCATATTGGCAAATTGTGATATTTTGCGTATTTTTATTACCAGTGCATACCTATTGTGTCAAAACAAGAACAGTATACTTGGAATGCTGCTCTTTCAAGGCACAGTGGAGTGTGAATTACTTTTTTATTGAAGTAGTTGACAAAGCATTGTGTTTTAGTGCAATCACACTATAGCTGTGCCAAAAGAACACTATATATTGGCTTTACCAGGCTAAGTAATCACAATATTTCCAATTCATAGGGATGCAAAGGACAGAAAAATTAGATAATTTAAAAAGGATATCTTAGAGAAGAATTTGTTCACAAGAATAAAAAACGAAAGTGAGATTGCAACCAAAGTGAGTTTCTGGGTGTCTCATTTGTTAGCAAAGCAAGGAAAGCTATTAACAATAGTTAATTAAATTGTGCTTGACTGCAGCAAACAAAGAAATGCATTCAGATGAAATAAACTTGTTTAAGACTACTAACCTTTTGGCAAGAACAATTGCTTGGAGAGTTGGGAGCAACATCAGCAGTCAAAAAATAAGGCAGATGATTTTGATTTTCCTTGACTCTTGATGAATCAGTAGATGTTATTGATACTGCTCTGTTGCTTATTTGGAGTCAATACCAAGTTTAAATGGACTAAAAAATTAGCCCCTATGAATAGTCTTTGTGGAACAACTGCAGGTGAGACTATTTTCAAAGAAGTTGAGAAAACACTAATTTGGTACAACCTGAAGTGGACTCTGCTAAGATGTGTTATTACTGATGGTGGTTAAATATGTGTGGAGTAGAGAAAGACATAGGTGGACAAATGGGCAAAGCTTATGCAAATGTTAGGTGTTTAAAGTCTCTGGTTATTCATTCTATTATTTACGATAGGCATTTTTGGGAAATTACTTGAATTTATCTTGTGTTTTTGAACCAGTGTCATCAGTGGTAAACTTCATTAGCTCTTTAGACTTAACTGTTTTCAGTTCCATGAAATTTTGCCAGAAATAAAAGTTGGAAATATTTTTGCGTGCCTTACCAAATAGCAATGTAATAAGCAATGACCATGGCAACGTTTTGCTGTAATTTTTTTGAGCTTGTAGAAGAAAGTGAAATTTTTCTGAAGAACTGCCCGCACATTTGTAGTTTTGTGCATTGCATGGCTTTAGAAATTACCTTTTGCTGAAACCTTGATGATGTTTCTGAATAAATCCAACCTAAAATTACACAGGCAAAAGAGCAGTTCTATGATAAACTTGTACTGTGGTAAAGGCATTTGAATGACAGCTAATAAGTTTCAATCATGACTAATGTTAAACTGCATCATACACATAGGCACCACCCAAAGTTAAAGAAGTGAGATCTTCATTCACATAAATTTTTAGCAGACATTTCCCAAGCTCACATTACAGTTTCTGCAGCTCTTAGATTTTTTTTATTATGGTAAAATATATGTAATATAAAATTTACTATCTTAACCATGTTAAGTGCCCAATGCAGTGGACATTCAGTGGCATTAAGGACATTCACAGTGTTGTGAAACCATCATCACTGTCCATTTCCAGAACTTGTCATCATTCCAAACAAACTTTGTACCCATTAAACAATAACTTCCCATTTACCTCTCCCCAGCCTCTGACAACCTCTATCCTACTTTCTGGCTCTATGAATTTGCCTGTTCTAGGTACTTCATGTAAGTGGACTTATGAAACATTTATCCTTTTTTATCTGGCTTATTTCACTCAACATAATGTTTTCAAGTTTTATCCATGTTGTAGCATGTATCAGAATTTCATTTCTTTTAAAAGCTAATATCATATTGTAGGTATATACTGCATTTTGTTTATCCGTTCATCTGTTGAACATTTGTGTTGTTTCCTTCCATGTTTGGCTATTGTGAATAATGCTGCTGTAAAGATTGGTGTCCAAGTATGTGTTTGAGTCCTTACTTTCACTTCCTTTGGGTAGATACCTAGAAGTGGAGTTGCTGGACTATATGGCAACTTTTTGAGGAACCAGCAATCTGTTTTCTACAATCGCTGCACCATTTTACATTCCCACATACAGCAATATACAACAATTCCAATTTCTCTTCATCCTTGCCAATATGTGTGTGTGTGTGCGTGTGCACGTGCGCACGTGTATGTGTATCTCCATCCTAATGGGTGTGAAGTGATATCTTACTGTGGTTTTGATTTGAATTTCCATAATGGTTAGTGATGTCAAACATCTTTTCATGTGCTTATTTGGCCATTTGTATATCTCTTTGGGAGAAATATCCATTGAAGTCCTTTGCTCATTTTTGAACTGGTATTATGTTTTTCTGTTGTTGAGTTGCAGGAGTTCTTTATATATTCCAAATATTCCCTTATCTAATATATACTTTGCAAATATTTTCCCCCATTCCTAGCAAATGCATTTTAGATCTTGATGCAAATGCAAAGAAAATTTCCACATTTCAAAATCCATTTAACCTAGAAATTGAGGAGCTTCCACATTGTTCTTCACCTGGTCTGCAATTTAATGATATGCTAAAGGATAAATATCAAGACAAGAATCTCGTAGACTTCTTACAATGCCTAGTAAATGAGGAATATGCTCAAATAATGTTGCATGCTCAGGGGATAAGGAACACTAACTTTTAATCCCAATTAAAAGCAGTGTTACCTCTGACCCAAAAATTTCATTTTGTAACTAGTAGATAAGTATAACAATATTAATTATGATTATTCTGTTTTGAATTTCATCATCAATAAAAATTTGTGGAAGTTTGTTTCTCTCTTTTTGCACAAGTACCTATGTAATATGCCTGATTTTACCTCTTGGCCTGCAAAGCCTAAAATATTTGCTCTTTGGCCCTTTACAGAAAAGGTTTGCTAACCTCTGTCATAATCAATTTATTGTAGGAATTAGTCCTTATATAATTTTAGAAAGGATTAGGAAAGTTGAAAATCAGGAGAGAAATTGGATGATCAGAGAAGAATTATCAGTTAATCTGAGAAATCCAACATGTTCGGATGCCAAAATCATATTGCAAAAGGAAGGCAAAAGTATATAGGGAGGAGGGAACTGTGCTTCTATGTAGATCACACCTCTCTGGTTCCATATCAAGTACTTGGTGGTGTATCTGAGCCATTTTTAGTCAATAGTGTCAGTACTTGGGAAGAAGAGCTAGAAATCAAGAAGAAGAGAACAAGACAATTTGGATCCCATGGGTACCTCTACATCCATTACTATATCTAACCATTGTAACCTTCAGAAAGTAAGGCTGCTGCCTCACTTCTGACTTCTGACTCTCATGGAGATTCTTCTTTTAGCCAATTCTAACTCAGGACCATATAGATAAAATTTTCCAGCTTTACTCAAAATGACATGTAAACCACTATGTTGAATGAATAAACAGATTGAGAATGATCTCAGTGTGCAGTTAAATTATTGGGCTAAGTTAATACTCAGATCTCCTCATCATTCACGCTTTTTAATTTTATCATTTTTAATGAAATAAATATTTTTCTTTAAGTCAACTTTTTAAAGACATATGTGGTAAAATGAACTAGTTTCACATATGTATTTAGATGAGTCTGGCCAATGTATAGACTCATGTAACCACCACTCCCCTCAAAATACACAAGGTTTCTATTATTCCAATTTTTTTCCTCAAGCTTGTTGTAGCTGATCACTACTCCACTAGACCTAGACAACTACTGACCTGCTTTATAGCACTGCAGATTAGATTTGCTTCTTTAACAGTTTCATTAAAGTAGAATCATACAGTATGTATTCTTTTCTCTCTTACTAAGCATTTTGTTTTAGAGATTAATGTATTATGTTTATCAGTAGCTTGTTTTCTTTATGACTAATAGTCCATTATTTGAGTAGACCACTTTTTATCTATGCATTCACATGTTGTTGGACATTTAGATTGTTTCTAGACTTGACCTATTATGAATAAAGCTGCTATAATATTGGTGCTCAAGTCTCTTGGTAAACACATGCTTTAATTTCTCTTGGTAAATATCTAGGAGTATAATGCTTCATTTATATGGTAAATGTTTAACCTTGTAAGAAACTGCCAAAATATTTTCTAAAGTGAATGTACCATTCTAAATTTCATCATCAATGTATGAGAGGTCTGCTCCACTTCTTTGCCAACTCTTGTTATAACTCTTTTTAATGTTAACCTTCTAATGAATATGTAATGTTAGCTCATTGTAATTTTAATGTGCATTTTTCTGATGATCAGTGATAATGAGGCATCTTTTCATATGGGCATTGGCTATTTTTATATCTTCTCTAATAAAAAGTTTGTTTAAGTCTTCTGCCAAATTAAAAACATTACAGGTTTTTTTTAAAAAAAGATTTTATTTATTTATTTGAGATAGAGAGACAGAGATAGAGAGCATAAGATTTGGGGAGAGGGAGAAGCAGACTCCTTGCCTAGCAAGGAGCCTGATGCCAGTTGGCTCCATACCAGGACCGTGAGATCATGACCTGAGCCAAAGGCAGATATTAATTTACTAAGCCACCCAGGTACCCCCAAAATATTATTGAGCTTTAAGAGCTCTTTTTGTTTTTCTGAGTACATGTTTAATGTCAGAAATACAGGATATATTTTTTCCCACCCCATGGCTTGTCTTTTCATTTTCTTAATGGCAATATTGGAAGAAAAGAGCATAATATTCAATTTAATAAAGCCCAATTTATTGCTTTTTAAAAAATGATTCATAGTCTGTGTTGTGTTTTGTTTCATTTACAAAATCTGATTAAGATTCAAGAATATTTTCATTTACATTTTATTTTAGAAGTTTTATAGTTTGGACTTTTATGCTATGTCTATGATCCACTTTTTTAAACATAATTTTTGTGTATGGTTTGAGGTAAGGGTTAATATTCTTTTCTTTTCATTATGGATATCCAGTTGTTTCAGCATTAGTTGTTGAAAAACTACCTTTCCCCCACTAAATTATTTTAGCATCTTTTTTGAAAAATCCATCCATAACATGTTTGTAGGTCTGTTTCTGAACTCTCTATTCTATTTAATAATCTTTATGTTTATCCTTATGCCAATATTGCATTGCTCTGATTACTATAGTGTTACAGTAATTCTTGAAATCAGGTAATGTAAAGCCTCAACTTTGTTCTTTTTCAAAAATGCTTTGGTTAACATAGGTACATTTTATTTTTATATAAATTTTAGAATGAACTTTAAACTGCTATTTAAAAAAAACAACTAAAACTAATAACCAAAGCAGACAAAAAAAAAAAAAATCCCCAAACCTTTCTGGCATTTTGAATGAGATTATGGTGAATCTATAGATCAGTTTGTGAACAGGTGTCTTAACAATCTTCAGTATCTCAATTCATGAGTATGGTATCTCCATTTATTTAGGTCTTAAGTTCTCTCAGCAATGTTTTGTAGCTTTCAGTGTGCAGTTCTTATACATCTTTTCTTAAATTTATCCCTAAATATTCAGGTGTTTAGGTGCTATTATAATTTATTAATATGCATAATATATAAGAATATATTGTGTATATAAAATAGAACACGTATGGAATGTGTATATATTCAAATTTTATTTCTTCATCTTTGTTGGCATATGAAAATATGATTTTTTCCACATTGACCATGTATTTTGCCATGTTGCTTAATGATAGTTCTTTTGGGAATTCCTTATAATTTTTTTGTATGTGATCATGTTGTCTCTAGTTAATTATTATTAACTATTAAATGCAAATATTCAGACCGTTTACTTTTAATCTAATTTTTAAATTGTTGGGTTTAAATATACCATTTTCTTATTTTTTTATGTGTTCTATATGCTGTTTGTTATTCTCTCTTTTTCTCCTTTATTGTCTTTTTATGGATTCAGTGTTCTTTTTTATCTTCTCTATTGCCTTACTTGCTGTACCTCTTTGTTTTATTAACTTAGTGGCTACTCTAGGGTTTATAGTCTGCATTTTTAAATTATCACAATTTCCCAAATAGCATTTTACTACTTCTTAGGCATATGTTTCACAAGTTATTTCCTTTAATCTTATATTTTGCTTCAACATTTTTTATTATTTTAATTACAAGAATTAAACTGTTGATTCTTTTTTTAAAATGAATTGCTCAATCTTGCAATGTTTTGCTTTTCTTTCACTATTTGTCTTCGGGTGTGTTTCCTATATACACAATCACCTCTTACTGTGGGTCTCTGTTTTTTTCAGGATGAGTCACCATCATTCCTACCAGACTTTATCTAATCTCTCCCTGAAGTGCTGCAGATGTTAACTTGATCATCTTCTTTAGTAAGTTTATTTCTAAGATCATCTGCTCAGACTTTGAAGAAGAGGTATGCTATTGTATTTACTCCTGTTTAGACAGAGGGTACCAAACCATTTTTATATTATTTGTCTGCTTATTTGATTACCAATAAAGCTGCTACTGATGGGGAGACCCTTCAGCAGTGCGCTGTTGTTTTGTTTTTTGGATTGGTCCCTGAGGAAACTTGAAGAGGTTTCTCAGAGTCTTCTGATGTTGGACATGATACTCAACGATATTAGTTTTACCATATTCACTTCTGATTGAGGAAAACCTTTCACCTGATGTAGTCTTCAAAACAAAATGCCCCCATTCTATTACAAGGTATCAACACAGAGGCTTTTTCTGTTTTAACTTTAGGATGCTTTGTTGTTATGTGAATAGTGGTAATTTGGAAGAAGATAATGCTGAGTTAAATAGTTCAACATTGTGCAAAGTTGTTTTTCCTATAGGCCCAACCTTGGAATATTTGTATCTTACATATCCGTTTCATCATACGGTAAATACTTAACCTGCATAGTATTTTTGTATGATGAGTTTTGAATTTTAACACATTAGCTAGGTCACTTTGGGATATAATTTAAATCCTCCATGCCTTAGATTTTTCTTCTGTATAGTGGTGGTGATGATAGGATCTACCCCATTAGGTTGTTTTGAAGATTAAACAAATGATTATATGTAATATGTTTGAAAGAGTGCCTGACCTACAGTTACTACTCAACATATGTTAACAGTTATTATCTACCTATTATTATTTTAGAAATATTATTTAGCAAGCAAGAAAGAGAAAATAGAAAATAAAAGAAGCCTAACCTACCTTGTTAAGAGAATAAAATGAGTCAATAAAGGAATTTTGTGGGATATTTACCAGGAAGGACAGGAAATAAAAATGTATAATTGTTCTGCTTAATGGAGAAAGTCTGTCACAATACTTTTTAAACAACAGTAACAACAACAACAATAGCAATCTAAAATCAAATAATCCCTTTGGGAAGCTCAAGTTATTAATAGTTGAAAGTCAATTTGGATTTTCTTTTTGAAACAACCCCTTTACAAATATTTGATGTTCACTTATTTTCATTAGTTACACAATTTGACATTTATTTGCTTTTTACAAACAACAGGAAAACAAACTCTATTCAGTTTATGCTTATCTCTGTCCCACATCAGTTCTTTGCAATTTTCCTTTATTTGGAGTTTATAGTAAACTTCATCAAATAACATCTTTATTGGTTTGCCACCACTTGCATTGTTACATTTGGTTTTATTTTTCATATAATGAGAGTTTTTGGCTACACGCTCAAATTCATTTGTTATAGCAAATTTCCTCTTGTCTGGAGGATGTCTTTGTAGGTTTTATAATGGTAACCTTTCATGATGAAGATGGTGTAAACTTCCTCTCCTCTCTTACCAAATAAGAGATAGGCTGAGTCTGAGACAGCCCAGTGTAATGACCAGATGGTTAGTATAGTCTACTTGGGTTTAATATTTGCCTTTAATACATTAAAATTGTTAACTTGGATGTATGATTGGTAGATTTTTGCTTAAAGGTTATTAGTTATAAGAGCATTTATAAAGAGTATACTATAAATTAAATAAAATATCTACTTCTAAATTTATCTTGTAATTTCAGAGGCTGTTTTTGATCACTGATTTATTCTCACTACTCTCAGGTATATGTTTTTATACTTCAATAAATTCCAGAGAGGTTTTGAGGATGCTGGTTACTTGAATAAACATAAATATGATGGAATCATTAAAAATGGGTTAAAGAACATAAAATAAATATTGAATTTGAGGTTTTAAAATGCTAAAAACCTTTCATTAAAAGTAATTACTGGGACGCCTGGGTGGCTCAGTGGTTGAGTGTCTGCCTTCGGCTCAGGGTGTGATCCTGAGATTTGGGGATCGAGTCCCACATCGGGCTCCCTGCGAGGAGACCTGTTCTCCCTCTGCCTATGTCTTTGCCTCTTTCTCTGTGTCTCTCATGAATAAATAAATAAACTTTTTTTTTAAAAAAGTAATTACTACATCAAACTGCTCAGGTCAGCTCTGAGCTTCCTAATAAATGAAGCATAAAAGTACTCAAGAGAGACATATTTTTCTTAGAACATAATCTAAAAGGAATTTGCTACATAGATTTAGAGGCATTGATATTAGCAGTAATTTTACTGAAGACAGAGAAATATTGATCATCTTGATACATAATATCCATACATGTCTTCCCACCTCCTGCTTGTTTGGTGAAGTTTTAATGAAATGTAACCTATATACAGAAAAAGGCACACACACACACACAAATCATAAGTATAAAGCTCCATAAATTTTCACAAAGTGAACACACCCATGTTACCAGCTTCCAGATCACTAAAAAATAGAATATTAACCAGTAGCCCCCAAAGCCCATATTGTGCCCACTTGCCATCACAGTCTGCTTTCCCCAGATAACCACTATTGTGAATTCTAGCACTATATATTAGTATTGCTTATGTGCTTATTTCTTTATATAACAGTTATCAGGCAGTATGTAGCCTTCTGTGTCTAACTTCTTTCTCTCAACATTATGTTTGTGGGTTTTAGCTGTGTATTTGAGTGTAATTGTAGATCACAAATTTTCATTATTGTGTAGTTTTTCATTATATGAATATAACACAATTTATATGTACATTCTACTATGGATGGATACATGGGCAATTTCCAGTTTTTGGCAATTTTAAATAGTGCTTGCATTATAAATAATGCTGTACATGTCTGTTTGTGATGTATGTGTACATTTTTGTCGAGTTTTTATATCTAAGAGTAGAATTGCCCCATAATAGCATGTACATATACTCAGTATGCCCTGCGTATATTTTGATTGTTGTCATTATTACTACTACATTCTGTTTCTGCTGTTGCATCTTTTGTTCTTTGGAGCTTGAAATTGGGTCTAGTTTGTGAACTTACCTGAGATTGTGTAACTTAATCTTCTAGCGCCACTTTTGACATCTTGTAGGAAAGCGGGTCTCTGGTATGCGAGGTGATGTGGTGTCTCCTCCTCTTGCCTCCTCTTGCCTCCCTTCTGCTCCTGATCCTTGTATTTGACTCGCCATGAGACAGGCAGGGCTGGCGTCTGCCTCTTTCACTCTTGTATGTCCAGCATCTAGCCAGCACCTAGTCCTAACAGGGACCTAATAAATGTTTGCTGGACGTTTGCTCCACTGCATCTTTTATTGTGCTATCTGCTGCACTTGAGGTGTGCGTGCATCTCATGATTCTCGGCACACAGGGCATTTGGAGAAACTTGGCCGAATGGAAAAACTGTAGGTTTAAGAGTCACGTGAGTGTCACTTGGATCCCAGTTTGTCCTCTTTCCCTAGCTGTGAAACCTTGGAGAAATCACTTAAACCCCCGGAGTTTTAGTTTCCTCATCACTTAAATATAAGTAAAAAATTTGCAAACTCCAAAAATTGCTGTAAGGATTAGGCATAAGCCACATAACAGATCTAGTACGTGCACATGCCTCAATAAATGGTACTGTGACTATCTTATAACTGTCATTTTAAAATTACTCAAACCTCTGCTTTGATCTTCCCAATTTCCTTTCTATTCCACATCCTTAAAACTTTTTTTCTGCATTACATTATTTCAATAAGTACTTCAAACTTGAATGTACACAATATATTACATGATACTGATATCTCTTTGGTTGTTCTTTCTTACACAAGTATGCGTAGGGAATGGGATAATTTTTAATAACATGGCTATTCTATCCTACCCTATAGGCTTCCTTCCATATACATCTAAGAGAGTTTTACCTTGTCCAGTTAGGTCACTGGGTCTCTTTTTAAGATGTATTTATTTATTTGAGAGAGAGAGAGAGAGAAAACATGAGTGGGAGGGGTGGAGGGAGAAGGAGAGAGAATCTCAGGTAGATTCTATGCTGAGCATGGAGCCCCATCTCACTACCCTGAGATCATGACCTGAGCCAAAACCAAGAGCCAGATGCTTAACTTACTGAGCCACTCAGGCACCATAGGTCCCTGGATCTTTTTTTTTTTTTTAATTATTTTTATTTATTTATTTTTTAATTTTTATTTATTTATGATAGTCACACACACAGAGAGAGAGAGAGAGAGAGAGAGAGAGAGAGAGGCAGAGACATAGGCAGAGGGAGAAGCAGGCTCCATGCACCGGGAGCCCGACGTGGGATTTGATCCCAGGTCTCCAGGATCGCGCCCTGGGCCAAAGGCAGGCGCCAAACCTCTGCGCCACCCAGGGATCCCTCCCTGGATCTTTTGATGCAGAATCAGGACAGCTGGTGATGAGAAATAGTAGGGTGGCTATGAATTACCCAGAATGTTATTTATTATGTATATGTGTTAAAAAACTTCTTTGCTATGCTTATAATGGTTTCATATGTATAGATCTCATTCCCTTAACAAATTGTGAGACTCTCATGAATCTGTGTCTATAATGTTTATTTCTTTTTTTGTCATACTCAGAACCTGGAATGGTGTTAGGTTTGTAGCAAGCATTAAAAAATGTTTGTTTATTTGAAATATTTAAACATACATTTATTGAAGAGATGTTTTTCAGTAGAATGAAAAAAAATGTTCACCTCTGCTTAAGGAAATAGTTTATCTCATGTAGAGCTCACTAGATACCACATTCAGAATGTTTCAGACACTCTTTGGTTATTGTCAGGGAGTCCAGAGCTAAAGCTGAGCAGGGGAGAGCAGCTGCCAATCCTTTTTTTCCTGCTTTCACTCTCTGATCTTTTACATATTTTTATACACATTTATTTATTTTAATTCCAGTGTAGTTAATATATGGTGTTACATTAGTTTCAGGTGTACATATAGTGATTCAACAATTCTGTACATCATTGGGTGCTCATGACAAGTGCACTTTTTTTTTTAAGATTTTATTTATTTATTCACGAGAGACACACAGAGAGGCAGAGACACAGGCAGAGGGAGGAGCAAGCTCCATGCAGGGAGCCTGATGTGGGACTCAATCCCAGGTCTCCAGGATCACACCCTGGGCTGAAGGTGGCACCAAACCGCTGAGCCACCCGGGCTGCCCGACAAGTGCACTTCTTAAACCCTGTCACCTATTTCATTTATCCCTCCATCCACTTCCTCTCCAGTAACCATCTGTTTGTTCTCTATAGTTAAAAGTCTGTTTTTGGATTGTCTCTCCTTCTTTCCTTTGTTCATTTGTTTTGTTTCTTAAATTCTACGTATGAGTAGAATCATATGGTATTTTGTCTTTCTCTGATTGGCTTATTTTGCTTAGCATTATACTCTCTAGATCCATTCATGTTGTTGAAAATGGAAAGATCTCACTCTCACTCTTTTTTTGTGGCTGAATAATATTCCTCTGTGTGTGTGTGTAACATCTTCTTTATCCATTCATCTATTGATGAACACTAGGATGCTTCCATAATTTGGCTAATGCAAATAATGCCGCAATTAACACACAAGTACATATATTCCTTTAAATTAGTGTTTTTGTATTCTTTGGGTAAATACAAAAATAGTGATTATTGGATCATAGGGTATTTGTAATTTATTGAGGAACCTCCATAATATCTGCCACAGTTTTTGTACCAGTTTGAATTCCTACCAACAATGCGCGAGGGTTCCTTTTCCTCCACATCCTTGACAACACTTGCTGTTCCTTGTGTTTTTTATTTTAGCTGTTCTTACAGGTGTAAGGTATTATTTCATTGTAGTTTTGATTTGCATTTCCCTGATGACGGGTGATGCTGAAAGCCTTTTTGTGTATATGTTGGCCATCTGTGTGTTTTCTTTGGAGAAATGTCTATTTATGTCTTTTGTCCATTTTAAAATTGGATTATTTGTTTTATTTGGGTTTTTTTTGGTTGTTGTTGAATTGTATATTTTTTAAAATATATTTTGGATACTAATCCTTTAGCAGACCTGTCATTTGAAAATATCTTCTCCCATTCAGTAGGTCATCTTTTAGTTTAGTTGGTTATTCCTTTGCTATGCAGAACCTTTTTATTTTGATGTAGTCCCAATAGTTTATCTAGAAACATATTATTATGACTGATGTCAGAGAAATTATTGCCTGTGCTCTCTTCTAGGGTTTTTATGGATTCAGATCTTACATTTAGGTCTTTAGTCCATTTTGAATTTATTTTGTGTATGGTATCAGAAGGGGTCCAGTTTTATTCTTTTGCATGTATCTTTCCAGTTTTCCTGCCATCATTCGTTGAGGAGACTGTCTTTTTCCCATTGCACATTCTTACTTCCTTTGTTGAAGGTTAATTGGGCATATAATTGTGGGTTTATTGCTGAGTTTTCTATTCTGTCGATCTATGTGTCTATTCTTGTGCCAGTACCTTACTGTTTTGTTTATAACAGCTTTGTAATATAACTTGAAGTCCAGAATTGTGACACCTCCAGTTTGTTTTTCTCTTTCAAGACTGCTTTGGCGATTCATGATCTTTTGTGGTTCCATACAAATTTTAGGATTGTTCTAGTTCTGTGAAAAATGCTGTAGGTATTTGCATTAAAACTGTAGATTGCTTTTGTTAGTATAGACATTTTAACAATATTTGTTCTTCTGATCTATGAGCATAGAATATCTTCTCATTTCTTTGTGTTGTCTTCAATTTCTTTCATCAATGTTTTAGTTTTCAGAATACAGGTCTTTTGCCTCTTTGCTTAAGTTCATTCCTGTTTATTTTATTATTTTTGGTGCAATTTTAAAGGGATTTAAAAAATTTCCCTTTCTGCTGCTTTATTATTAGTATATAGAAATGCAATGGATTCTGTACATGGATTTTGTATCCGGGGACCTTACTGAGTTCATTTATCAGTTCCACTAGTTTTTTTTTTTTTGGTGGAATCTTTAGATTTTCTATATATAGTATCATGTCATCTGCTAATAGTGAAAATTTTACTTCTTCCTTACCAATTTGGATGACTTTTATTCCTTTCTCTTATCTGATTGCTGTGGCTAGGACTTCCAGTACTATGTTGAATAAAAGTGGTGAGAATGAACATCCTTGTTTTGTTCCTGGCCTTAGGAGAAAAGCTCTCAGTTTTCCCCCCATTGAGTATGATGTTAGCTGTGAGTTTTTCAGATAAGGCCTTTATGATGTTGAGGTATGTTCTCTCTGAACCTACCTTGTTGAGGGTTTTTATGATTAATGCATGTTGTACTTGGTTGAATACTTTTTCTGCATCTACTGAAATGATCATATGGTTCTTACCTTTTCCCTTATTGATGTGATGTGTCACACTGATTGATTTGTGAATAGTGAACCACCATGCATCCCAGGAATAAATCCCACTTGATCGTGGTGAATGATCTTTCTAAAAAAGATTTTATTTATTTATTCATGAGAGACATACAGAGAAAGGCAGAGACATAGGCAGAGGGAGAAGCAGGCTCTCTACAGGAAGCCTGATGCAGGACTAATCCCAGGACCCCAGGATCACGACCTGAGCCAAAGGCAGATGCTCAACCACTGAGACACCCAGGTGCCCCTGAATGATTTTTTAAATGTATTGTTGGATTAATTTTGATACTATTTTGTTGAGGATTTTTACATGTATGTTCATTAGAGATACTGGCCTCTAATTCTTTTTTGTGGTGCCTTTATCAGCTTTTGGAATCAGAGTAATGCTGGCCTTGTAGAATGAATTTGGTAGCCTCCTTTCTCTTCTATTTTTTTGGGAAAGTTTGAGAAGAGTAGGTGTTAACTCTTCTTTAAATATTTGGTAGAATTCTCTTGTGTAGCTATCTGATCCTGGACTTTTGTTTGTTGGGAGTTTTTTGATTACCAATTCAATTTCATTGCTAGAAATTAGTCTATTCAGATTTTATATTTCTTCCTGCTTCTTTCTGGCAGGTTATATGTTTCTAGGAATTTATCTATTCCTTCTAGATTTTCCAGTTTTTTGGCATATCATTTTTCATAATATTCGCTTACAGTTTTGTGTTTCCATGATGTCAGTTGTTATTTCTTCTCTTTCTTTTCTAATTTTATTTCAGTCATCTCTCTTATTATTTAAATGAGTCTGGCTAGAGATTTATCAATTTTGTTGATCTTTTCAAAGAACCAACTCCCGTATTCATTGATCTGTTCTATTGTTTTTTTAAGTTTCTTCATTTATTTCTGCTCTAATCTTTATTATTCCTTTTGCTGGTTTTGGGTTTTATTTGTTCTTTTTTTTCTAACTTCTTTAGGTGAAAGATTAGGTTGTGTATTTGAGATTTTCTTGCTTTTTGAGGTAGGCCTGTATTGCTATGAATTTCCCTCTCAGAACTGCTTTTGCTGCATCCCAAAGATTTTGCACCATTGTGTTTTCATTTTCATTTGTTTCTGTGTATTTTTTTGATTTCTACTTTGATTTCTTGGTTGACCCATTAATTGTTTAGTAGCATGTTATTTAACCTCCATATATTTGTGCTCTTTCCAGGTTTTTTCTTGTGGTTGATTTCTAGTTTCATCGTATTGTGATCAGAAAAGATGCATGATGTATAACTTAAATCTTTCTGACTTTATTGAGACTTTTTTTTGGCCTAATATGTGATTTATTCTGGAAGATATTCCATGTGCATTTGAAAAGAATGTGTATTTTTGTGTTTTAGGATGGGATGTTCTGAATATACCTATTAAATACAGCTGGCCCTGTATGTCATTCAAAGCCATGGGTTCCTTGTTGATTCTCTCTTAAGATGACCTGTCTGTCCATTGATGTAAATTGGGTGTTAAAGTCTCCTACTATTATTTAGTATTATCAATTATTTCCTTTATGTTTGTTACGAACTCTTTTGTGTATTTGGGTGCTCCCATATTGGCATGCATATATATTTACAATTGTTATGCCTTTTTGTTGGATTGTCCCCTTATGATTGTGTAGAATTCTTCTTTGTCTCTTGTTAGTCTTTATTTTAAAGTCTATTTTGTCTGTTATAAATATTGCTACTGCAGCTTTCTTTCCATATCCATTTGCATAATAAATGTTTCTTCATCCCCTCACTTTCAATCTGCATGTGTTTTTAAGTCTAAAATGAGTGTCTGGTAGGCAGCATATATATAGGTCTTGTTTTTTTATCCATTCTGTCACCCTGTGTCTTTAGATGGAAGCATTTAGTCCATTTATATTCAAAGTAATTATTGACAGGTATGTATTTATTACCATTTTGTTACTTGTTGTGTGGTTGTTTGGGTCTTTTCCTTTCTTCTCTTGTTCTCTACTCTCACCATAAGTTGGCTTTCTTTATTGTTATACTTGGATTCTTTTTATCTTTTCATATCTCTTACTGGTTTTTTGGTTTGTGGTTACCATTAGCTTTGTATATAACATCTTGTACATATAGCAGTCTATATTAAGTTGATAGTTGCTCAAGTTTGAACCCATTCTTTACTCTTCTTCCCACATTTTAAGTATATGGTGTCATATTTTATATCTATTTATTTTGTGAGTCCCTTGACTGATTTTTTACATATATACTTAGTTTTATTGCTTTTGTGCTTCCTACTTTTCTTACTTTTACTTATGGTCTTTCCTTTCCACTCAAAGAGTCCCCTGTAACTTTGCGTGTAGGGCTGGTTCAGTGGTCATGAACTCCTTTAACTTGTTTGTCTGGAAAACTCTTTATCTTCCCTCCTCTTTTGATTTCCTATCTTTTAAAAAACCCTACTGCTAGGCACGTGTGCTTTACTACTAGCAGAGTGGTAGAAGAAAATTTATTAATGCTTATTTTTAAGCGTTTTGCCCTTAGAAACTCTGATGAGATGGAAACAATTTTATTCACTTATGACAAAACATTGAAAAAAAATGTTCTTTTTTTGGTGTAGGTATAATTGGAAATTTTCTATTTTTAGTTAGACTAAACAGTCATTTTGAATTAATGTCCTCCTCCACCAAAATCTAACCCTCACCCTATGGCTACACGAAAGCCAGCTAACTAAGTGTATAGCTATTTCTTGTCTGAGGTGTCAGCTGTGTTGGGTTCTGTGACAGAATTGTGCTCTTGTCCTGGTCTCCACAACCATACACTCTTTGCATAGTCAGCTGGCAGTGAGGGGAAGAAGGGGGCTACATCACAAAGGAGGAGGAAAGCAGGCTGCTTACTTTCCATATTTCACTACAAACCACATGGTAGAATAATTCAGTGTCAACATAGCTCTCTAAAACCTGAGAGAAAACCAGGTAGCCTGAAAAAGGTAAGTGGATAGTGATTGGCTCCCATATGATGGATCTCTCATTTTGTCCTATATGAATTTAGATCAAGGGACCCGTAGCTGTGTAGCTTTATACAATTGTAGGGATTTTGTGGAGGGAGTGTTGTATACACTGTGGCCCTAATAATGGTATTTTCAAGATGCTTGGAGTGTTAAATGTAGTAATTCATTAGTATGGCTGGAACATGTCTATATTCAGGAGTCACTCCACATAAAATGCAAACATCTAGGACACAGTTTTAGACTATCATTTATTTTACAAATTCTAGAATATAATCCTAGAGCGAGAGATTTATAGTTCTCATTATAGACAGTCCCCAAGTTAGGAGGATTGACTTTAGGTTTTTCAACTTTATGATGTGCTAAAGTGATAGCCATTCTATAGAAACTCTACTTGAAATTTTGAATTTTTATATTTTCCCAGGTGGGTGATATGTGGTATGATACTTTCTCATGATGCTGGGCATCAGTAGTGAGCCACAGTTCTTGGTCAGTCATGTGAACATGAGGATAAACAACTGATACACTTATGACCTTTTGTCTCCATGCAGTGATTCTGTTTTGTACTTTCTGTATAGTATTCAGTAAATTACTGAGATATTTAGCACTTTATTATAAAATAGGCTTTGTGTTAGATGACTTTGCTCAAGTGTAGGCTAATGTAAGTAGTCTGAGCACATTTAATGTAGGCTAGGCTAAGCTATGATGTTTGGTAGGTTAGGTGTATTAAATGCATTTTTGACTGTGATGGGTTTATTAAGATATCAACCCATCATAAGTTAGGAATATCTGTATATCACTCTTTGCAGTTGCACAGGTAGATCAGGAAAGGATGCAACAAAAAGAATCTTCCATCATCTATTCTTTTACTCATCTAACAAATCTTTTTAGGTGCCTACAATATGCCACATAGAGGCAGGATGGCTCTGAATGATTGTGTGATTGTGAAAGGTATGTATTGTAGTGAAGTTTCCTCACACAATGATTACATTAAAACTAAGGGAAAAAATCATATAATTTACAATATGAAGGACCTAAAACTTCTTTTTTTTTGTTTTCAAAGACATTTATCATGTTAAACATAATTGTTTCAAAGTGCTCAAAGACATAGCACAATAGTTCCTTTAAGTGGCAGTTACTTTTAGAAGGAACCAGACAGACTGGCAATCTTGTTTTCCTAGCCTAAGCAGAATAATTTAATAGTTACATGATGGTAGAAATAAAGGAGACTAAATCTTGGTGAATCAGACTCCATAAGCCTATGGAAGGCACATAGTTATGTGATGGAAGATACACAAAATAGCCTTGGGGGCTTCATGGAGGCACATACCAGGGTCAGCCAAGCCATTGAAGGGAAGGTGCTAGCCAAATTTTAAAATTAATTTTAAAATGAAGTGGGTGCTTAACTTACATGGGATAAAGAATTTATACATTTAGATGACAGAAAGCATGTTAAGGTGTATATAGATTTCTTTTTCCCTGTTTTTCCTTGTATCATTTCTATGTATATGCTACATTTAGCTACTTCAGAATGATAATTCCAAAATAATATCTTGGATGAAACATAAACATTTATTTCATTATATAGCTAGTGCCCTATTCCCTTGTCCCCAGAATTTTAATGATCAGTGCCTATGCTTATATTGTAGATCTTTAATTACAGGGCAGATATTGTTTCAGAGAGTAACTTAAGACAGAGCCATCTAGTGGCAACTAACCTGATTTACAGTCATGTGACTTCAATCCATAGAAGATGGGCTAAGGAGTTCAATTTCCTTGATTTCCAAATTACTTGAATATCATAGGAACCTGTACATTAATATTTTGTTTAAACACTGTTTGGAGACGTTTACTGGGAAATATAGGGGCAATAAAAGCATTGCTATTGTGTTACACGTGAGCTTTCTATAGGCCATTGGGAAATATTTGTTCAGTGTTGTTTATTTTGGAAATATTCATTTCAGTTAAAGGTTATGTACTTAATCACTGCTCTGTTTGAATTTTTTTCCTTTTGATGTAATAAGCCATTCAGCTCAATGAAATTTATTTTTAATTTAACTAGACAGAGACTTCAAAGAAAAGAGGGTGGAGTTGCAAGTGAGTGAGAAAAGATGGCCAAGTTGATACAAAAAGTAGCAAAACAATGTAGGAAAATATCAACATGTCTTGCACAATCAGTCACTGAAAATGTGTCAGTAAGAGTGAAGTCATCTTGAAGCAGTACAAAAATAGCTGAAATAAATAATATAAGAAAATGTGGTGTAACTCCTAAGCCCAACCTATTTCTATAGGAATGAGGTAAGACCTCTAGTGTCTGAAAATTAGTTCAAATTACAATAAAGCAAAAAGTATTTGTTGTAGTGGAATATTTTCAGTAATAAAATTTAGCCATCTGGAATTATTTTTAAAGGACTATACTATTAAATCTTTTGAAATAGAGAATTTTCTTTTTAATGGGAAATCTGTATTTGATTGTAAAGATGGAACGCTATGTCCTTGGCCTGGATGTTCCTGAGTTGTAGACTTAACATATAGTAGAGGCTGAGATTCCAGTAAATTTATTTCAGGCATGAAATTCTGGAGGAATAAATACATACATGTGAAAAGAGGGGTGTAAGAATATGATATCTACTTCTATCATAATGAATTCCATGTAAGTGATGCCATCAGACTCCTTGTTTTGTTGCTGTGATGCTGCGAAGATGGAGTAAGTAAATGATTCCTGTAATTAGCTATTGGCAAATCAGACTGTATAATAAGATGCAAAAGAGCTCAGTGGCAAGTTTATACAATAAAAGTCTGCCAAAGGACAATATTTTGCTTTTTTCAGCAAAGGAAATTCTGTCTCACTCTGAGACAACATGAACCTATAATACATGGAACAAATTTAAAAGGAGAACCTGAAATTCAAATAGAAGCCCGCTATATTTTAAAGGGGAGTCTATTCTGACTTTTTTTGTTTAGAAGTTCTTCAAGAGGTTAGTAAGTGATGGTCAGTGCTGGTATGTCTTCACCTAAGGTCAACGGTTTGTAAGATAAATCAGAAAGGTGGCATAGGACTTATGAACACTGATAAGATGAAGATTTGGTCTCTGGTTATAGAGTGTGTGGACTTTTTAGCTGTACCCACAGACAGTGCCTCTCCTCATAGCTCATTGTTGACATTCTGGCAGGGCTGGTGACTTTTAAAAGAATGAAGGATTGGAATGGGAAATGAAAGGTTGTGAATGAATTGCTTTTGGAATTTTCTCTGGTAGAAATCTCTAAAGGTTTCATTCCTTTTTTTCCCTGTAGGATCCTCAGCCTTTTAAATGATATTTATAAATCTTTTTTGCTTTCTTTTTTATCAGTAACATTAGACAGCTGCAATACCTGTGATGGCCATTGAGAGAATAGGAAGAAGTTGGGCGTGGTACTATGGGGGAGTCACTCATATCTATGGTATGTAAGTGAAGCCAAACATTTCCCAATGACTAATTAATATTGGTAATTACTTTTTTCTGTTTTTAGAATTTTAATTCCAGTGTAGCTAACATACAGTGTTATATGAGGAGTTATAAGATGGCAGAGGAGTAGGGAGGTCCTAAGCTTGTCTCATCCATTGAACACAGCTAGATAGTTATCATTTTGAACACCCAAGAAATCAGTCGAAGGTGTGAGAGAACAAGAACTGCAAGTCTTTAAGTAGAAAAGCGATCACATTTTGGAAAGGAGGTGTAGAGAGTTGACTTGGGGGAAATATAGCTGTGGGTATAGTGGCAGGGAGGAGGGAGCCTGCTTATGGAGCTACCACAAAGTATTATAAGCAGCAAAGCACAAAATCTGAACTTTTAGAAGTCCACTATGGTGGGGGACATGCCTAGCTTAAAGGTACTCAGGTGGCAAAGAGGGGCAGAGTCCCAAGAGTGACAATGTGGTCTGAGGATCTCTTGGGTTGCAAGAAGAACAGGTGGTGCCTACGTGCTCCACTGTTCCCAGGCATAGGAGCATGGAAGCTGGCTGAAAGCAGTAAGTCTTGGTGCCGACTTTCTGCTCTGTTTTGCCATAAACCGTGAACTACTGCATGGTTGTGTGACCACTCTCCTGGAACAGGCTGGCAAATGGCAAAAGTGCAGCGGGACCCCCTCTTCCCAGAGGAACAGTGCAGGTGTGCACTGTGGGAGTTCCTAAAATTTGGAGTTTTGAAACTCAGTCACACACCTGAGATAAAAAAGCTCAGACACAGGCAGGGTGAACACAGAGTTCTGATGGAAACTGGGAGTACAAGAAGGGTGATTGACTCCTCTTCTGTGAGGGCTCCCTGAAGAGTGGGGGGGTCGTGCACTTTCAGCTCCAGGACTAAAGAGTAGGTCACCACCATATTCATCTCACTCCTCAGCACTGAAAGCCTTCAGGGTACAAAACAGTGCCACCTACTGGAGACTGGAGCCGCTTACACCAAGCCCCCCCTCTGTGCCTTGGAGGTGCATTTCTACTAGGGCAAGTTCACCTGAGAATCAGTGTAACAGACTTCTTCCTCACAAGACCAACACAAACAACTCACTTATACCAAGTCTACTGATCATAGAGTGCTGCAAAGCTTCAGTTATAGGGGAAATAGGATCTAGCTTCCTTTTTACTTTTATTCTTTATTTTTTATTATAAAAATTATATTTTTTCATTTTTCTTCTTTTTTCAATTCATTTTAAAACTTTATCATTTTAAATTTTAAATTCATATATATTTTTTACATTGTGTATTATTTTGTTGTTTATTTTTATTTCATTTCATTTTATTTTTTATTTTTGGATCTAGATTCTTTTAATAAACCACACTCAGGATCTAGGGTATTGTAGGGTTTTTTTTTGCCTTTTTTTCTTTATTTGTTTTTCTTTTCTGGGCAAAATGATGAGACAGGGACATTCACCCCAAAAGAAAGAATAGGAAGTAGAATTCACAGCCAAGGATTTAATCAATACAGATATAAAAGTAAGATGTCTGAATGAGAATTTAAAACAATGATTAGAAGAATGCTAGCTGGGCTTGAAAAAAAGCAAAGGAGACACTAGAGAATCCCTTACTGCAGAGATAAAAGAAATAAAATCTCATCAGGCTGAAATGAAAAATGCTATAAGTGATATGCAAATCCAAATGGAAGCTATAAAAACAAATATGGATTAAGCAAAGGATGGTAAGTGATATAGAAGACAAAATTATGGAAAATAATGAAGCTGAAAAGAAAAGAGAAAGAAAGTTAATGGATCACAAAGGTAAACTGAGGAAACTCAGTGACTTATTAAAATGTAATAACATTCATATCATGGGAATCCCAGAAGATGAAGAGAGAGAAAAAGGGGCAGAAAAATTTATTCAAGCAAATTATAGCTGAGAACTTCCCTAATCTGGGGAAGGAAACAGGCATTTAAGTTCAAGAGGCACAGAGGACTCCTCTCAAAATCAACAAAAACAGGTCAACACCAAGATATATCATAGTGAAACTTGTAAAATACAATGATAAAGAACTCTGAAAGGAACTAGGGACAGAAGGTCCTTAGCCTACAAGGGTAGACACATAAAGTTCTCAGCAGATCTATCCACAGAAACTTGGCAGGTCATAAGAAAGTGGCAGGAAATATTCAAAATGCTAAGTGGGAAAAATATGTAGCCAGAATTTTATATCCACCAAAGCTGTCATTCAGAATAGAAGGAGAGATAAAGAGTTTTCCAAACAAAAACTAAAGGAGTACATGACCACTAAACTAGCCCTGCAAACAATTTTAAGGGGGATTCTGAGTGGGGACAAAACGATCAAAAGCAATAAAGACTAGAAAGGACGAGAGAACATCACAAGAAACCCCAGCTCTACAGGTAATACAATGGCATTAAATTCATATCTTTCAATAATCACTCTGAATGTGAATGGGCTAAATCCTCTAAACAAAAGACAGAAGGTATCAGAATAGATAAAAACCCAAGACTCATCTATATGCTGCCTATAAGCAACTCATTTTAGACCTAGTGATACCTGCAGATTGAAAAGTGAGGAGACAGAGAATCATCTATCATGCTAATGGATGTCAAAAGAAAGCTGGAGTATCCATACCTGTATCAGACAAACTAGATTTTAAAACAAAGACTGTAACAAGAGGTGAAGAAGGGGATTATATCACAATTCAGGAGTCCATCCATCAAGAAGATCTAACAATTGTGAATATTTATGCCTCCAATTTGGGAGCACCCAAGTCTACAAATCAGTTAATAATAAATGTAAAGAAACTCATTGATAATAATACAATAATAGCAGGGGACTTTAACATCCTACTTATAGCAACAGACAGATTAAGCAGAAAATCAACAAAGGAACAATGACTTTGAATGACACATTGGACTGGATGGACTTAACAGATATATTCAGAGCATTGTATACTAAAGAAGCAGAGTACACATTCTTTTCAAATTCACATGGAACATTCTCCAGAATAGATCACATCCTGGCTCACAAATCAGCCCTCAACAAGTACAAAAAGATCTAGCTCTTACCATGTGTGTTTTCAGACCACGATGCTATGAGACTTGAAAACCACAAGAGAAAATTAGAAAGATCTCAAATACATGGAGGTTAAAGAACATCCTACTCTCCTCCAAGTACTAACCAGGCCCAACCCTGCTTAGCTTCTGAAATCAGACAAGATTGAGCATGTTCAGGGTGGTATGGCCATAGACAAAGTACACCCTACTAAAGAATGAATGGGTTAATCAGGAAATTAAAGAAGAAATTTAAAAAATACATGAAATAAATGAAAATGAAAACAAAACAGTCCAAAACCTTTGGGATGCAGCAATAGCAGTGCTAAGAAGGAAGTATATTGCAATATAGGTCTACCTCAAGAAGCATGAAAAATCTCAAATATACAACCTAGCCTTACACCTAAAGGAGCTAGAAAAGGAATAGTGAATAAAGCCTACATCATAAACTTCTAGCCAAACTTACCAAAAAGAAAAGAGAAAGGACTCAAATAGATAAAATCACAAATGAAAGAGGAGCAGATCACAACCAACACTGAAGAAATACAATTATAAGGGAATACTGTGAAAAAGTATATGCCAACAAACTGTGAAATTCAAAGAAATGGAAAATTCCTAGAAACTTACAAACTACCAAAACTGAAATAAGAAATAGAAAAATTTGAACAGACCCATAACCAGCAAAGAAATTGAATATGTAATCAATCTCCCAACAAACAGAAGTCCTGGGCCAGATGGGTTTCCCAGAAGAATTCTACTAGGCATTTAAAGGTGAGTTAATACCTCTTCTTCACAAACTGTTCCAAAAAATAGAAATGGAAGGAAGACTTCTAAACTCATTCTGTGAAGCTAGCATTACCTTTTCCAAAACCAAAGACCCCACTAAAAAAGAGAATTACAGGCCAATACCTCTGATGAACATGAATGTAAACATTCTTAACAGTAGCAAATTGAATTCAATAGTATATTAGATGAAAAATTCACCATGTTCAAGTGGGATTTATTCATGGGCTGCAGAAGTGGTTCAATATTCACAAATTAATCAACATAGTACACCACATTAATAAAACAAAATATAAGAACCATATGATCCTGTCAATAGATGCAGGAAAGGCTTTTGACAAAGTACAGCATCTATTCTTGATAAAAGTCCTTAACAAAGTAGGGATAGATGGAATATACCTCAACATCATAAAGGCCATATAAGAAAGACACATAGCTAATATGCTCAGTGTGGAAAAACTGAGGCTTTTCGCCTATGGTCAGGAACTAGACAAGGTTGTTCACTCTCACTAATACTATTTAACATAGTGCTGGGAATCTTGGCCTTAGCAATCAGACAATAAAAAAGAAATAAAAGGCTTCCAAATTGGTAAGAAGAAGTCAAACTTTCACTATTTGCAGATAACATGATACTATATAGAAAACCTGAAAGATTTCACCAAAAAACTGCCAGAACTAATACATGAATTTAGGAAACTTGCAGGATATAAAATCAATGTGCAGAAATCTGCTTCATTTCTATACACCAATAATGAAGCAGCAGAAAAAGAAATCAGGGAATTTATCCTATTTACAATTGCACCAAAAACAATGAGATACCTAGGAATAAACCTAACTAAAGAGGTAGAAGATCTGCATTCTGCAGACTATAGAACATTTATGAAAGAAATTAAAGAGGATGCAAATAAATGGAAAAACATTCCATGCTTGTGGATTGGAAGGACAAATATTGTTAAAATGTTTATATTACTCAAAGCAATCTACACATTTAATGCAATCCCCATCAAAGTACCACCAGCATTTTTCACAGAGCTAGAACAAACAATTTTAAAATCTATATGGAACCACAAAGACCTTGCATAGCCAAAGTGATCCTGAAAAAGCAAAACAAAACTGGAGGCATCACAATTTTGGATTTCAAGCTCTATTACAAAGCTGTAGTTATCAAGACAACATGGCACTGGAACAGAAACAGACACATAGACCAATGGAACAGGATAGAAAACCCAAAAATGGACCCACAATTAATGGCCAACTAATCTTCGACAAAGCAGCAAAGAGTATCCAATGGAAAAAAGACAGTCTCTTTAACAAATGGTATAGGGTAAAATGGAGAGCTACATGCAGAAGAATGAAACGGAATCACTTTCTTACACTATATACAAAAATAAATTCAAAATGGATAAAATACCTAACTGTAAGACAGGAAACCATCCAAATCATAGATAAGAGCACAGGCAGAAACTTCTTTGACCTCAGCCATAGCAACTTCTTACTATGTATGTCACCGGAGGCAAGAGAAACAAAGCAAAAATGAACTATTGGGACTTCATCAAGGTAAAAAGCTTCTGCACAGAAAAGGAAATGGTCAACAAAACTAAACAGCCTACAGAATGGGAGAAGATATTTGCAAATGATATATCTGATAAAGGGATAGTATCGAAAATCTATAAAGTATTTATCAAACTGAACACCCAAAACCAAATAATCCATTATGAAATGGGCAGAAGACATGAGTAGACACTTTTCCAAAGACATACAGATGGCTAACAAACACATGAAAAAATGCTCCACATCAGTCATCATTAGGGAAATACAAATCAAAAGTACAATGTGATACCACTTCACAGCTGTTAGAATGGCTCAGATTAATAACACAAGAAACAACAGGTATTGAGGAGGATGCAGAGATAGGGGAGCCCTCTTCACTGTTGGAGGAAATGAAAACTGGTGCAGCCACTCTTGAAAACAGTATGGAGGTTCCTCAGAAAGTTAAAAATAGAACTATCCTATGATCCAGCAATTGCACTACTAGATATTTATCCAAAGGGTACAAAAATACAGATTCGAAGGGGTACACACACCCCAATATTTATAGCAGCATTATCAACAATAGCAAAACTGTGGAGAGAACCCAAATGTCCATCAGCTGATGAATGGATAAAAAAGATTTGGTAGATATATACAATGGAATGTTACTCAGCTATCAAAATAATGAAACCTTGTCATTTGCAATGACGTGGATAAAACTAGAGCATATTATGTTAAGTGAAATAAGTCAGAGAAAGATAAATACCACATGATCTTACTCGTATGTGGAATTTAAGAAAGAAAACAGAAGAACATATGGGAGGGGGAAAAGAAAAAAAGGAAAGAGGGAAGGAAACTAACCATAAGAGACTCTTAAGGATAGACAATAAAGTGAGGGTTGATGGAGGGAAGTCGATGGGGGATGGGTTAGATGGGTGGTGGATACTTAAAAGGGCACTTGTGATGAGCAGTGGGTGTTATATGTAAGTGATGAATCACTGAATTCTACTTCTAACACCAATATTGCACTGTATGTTAACTAAATACAATTTTAAATAAAAAATACAGTTCTATATTAGTTTCAGATGTACAATATAGTTATTCAACAATTCTATACATTACATGGTGCTCCTTAAGATAAGTGCCCTCTTTAATCCCCACCACCCATTTCATCCATTCCTTCATCTACCTCCCCTCTGGTAGTCATCAGTTTGGTAATTCATTTTATAAAAAAATATTTTTTGATAGTTGTAATTTTAAGCTTGACTTTAAGCTTAGCATTTTAAGCTTATCCATGGATTGGAGTTGTTTGTAATGCTTTTCTAGTACTCATCATTCTTATTAAATGTCTATGCATGTTTTAAAGTCATAGTATTAAGGAATCTTAAGTAATATTGTCTGTCATACTCTGGTGAAAGGGTTAACTAACTTGTCAAAAATCATGCACACAGAAACTATAAGTGTTTCTGACTTAAAGAGGAAATAGAGAAATAGCCATGAATTTCCCAAAAAGTTCAACATTCAAGTAATAGTTTTGTCAGAGACTTTGCCTAACATGATTTTAAAACTTCACTCACATGTATCTAGCTTTTACTGATTTAACTTTAAAAGTCTGGTTGTGGAAATGAGTCTGATATTTCAGAAATTCAAATATCTTTTTAGGATTAAAATAGTTCCATGAAAAAGAATATGAGGCAACATTAGAAAAGAGACTATTAGAGCTATTTTAGAATGAAACACAAGTCTTGTAATAATTATTTAGAAAGTTTAATGATTTAGTTATTTAGAAAGTTTAATGCTTCTGATAACATTTCCTTATATGATAAAACTATTTAGACAATGTCATTATCTAGATAGTATTCAAAATATTTTTAAATGTAATATTTTTAAATTCAGTTCTATTGTAAGAAAATAATCGCATTAAAATTCAGAACAAAGTTGTTGTGGGGAAAAAGCCCATTTTAGATTCTAGGCCTAAAAATTTAAGTGATACATTGAGAAATCTACATTACATATTTAAAAATTATTATGATGAAACTGTTTATGGCTTTATTATTTTGCTAATTTGATATCACTGCTCTAACAAACTGCCACAAACTTAGTGTTGTTATGCAAATTCATTTTCCTATGGTTCTGGAGATCAGAAGTCAAAAATGGATTTCCAATGAAGGTGTTAGCAGGGCTGTATTTCTTCTGGAGTCCCTGGGAAATCATGCTTCTTTGACATTTCCAGCTTCTAGATGCTGCCCACACTTCTTGACTTGTGATCTCTTCCTTCCTCTTCAAAGCCAGCAATGGCAGGTTGGGCCTTTCTTATATCAAATCATTGTGACTCTGACTCTTCTTCCTCTCTTTTCTTGCCTCCTTCCAGGACCCATCTGATTATATATTGAGCCCACCTGAGTAATTCAGGATCATCTTTCTATTTTAAAGTCATCTAATTAGCAACCTTAATTCCATCTCCAACCATAGTTCCTTTTTGCCATGTAAGATAACATATTCATAGGTTCCATAGGTTAGGATGTAGAGCTCTGTGTGTGTGTGTGTTGAAGGGGGGGGGTGTCATTATTCATTATTCTGGTGACCATGATTATTATCAATTTAACTTTTCTAGTTCATGAGATAATATAAATTATAAATTTCACTTACGAAGCTGAGAGGGTGAAATAGAAGATGAAAACCTGTATACAGTTGGGTCAGTTATGAGATTAGAGGTATGTAAACTAAGAAACACTGATAAAGTAGAAGAGATGAACCAGGCTGTAGTGGGCTTGTGCTCCTAAGGGCTAACTGGTCTGTTTGATCTATTGGGCTACTAATAATGCTCACCAATAAACTGTAGATCCAAATGCCATTCCAATGAAAGTTCATATTTTTTCAACTTAGTAGTTATAAAAATGCTACCTAAAAATCATGCAGTAGTTTTAAAAATGGAAGTAAAATTTTCTCTCATTTTGGTAAGTTCCTTATTGATACTGGTGCTCAGCCTATTTTCTTCTTAGATACTGTAGATAAAATATAAAAGGATAGGTTGCAGTGGTATAATGTCAGTATTTCTTAACTTTATAATTTGCTACATTTGAGATACTAGACTTGAATGTTGTCTCTTTTGGCCAACTTGATTATTTAGCAAATGAACTGAAAGCCCAAGGCTCAGCCACATCATGGGAGAGAGGTAGGACTATGGTTACATTTCAAAATGCCATGAGAAGACTTGCATTTACCAGAGTAGGAGAGAAAGCAGGATTTTATTTTATTTATTTTATTTTATTTTATTTTATTTTATTTTATTTTATTTTATTATTTTATTTTATTTTATTTTATTTTATTTTATTTTATTTTAAAAAAGATTTTATTTATGTATTCATGAGAGACACACAGAGAGGCAGAGACATAGGCAGAGGGAGGAGCAGGCTCCCTATGGGGGAGCCCGATGCAGGACTTGATCCTGGGACCCCGGGATAATGTTTTGAGCCAAAAGCAGATGCTCAACCACTGAGCTACCCAGGCATCTCAGAAAGCAGGATTTTAAAAAGTGATGGAAACAAAAAAACAAGGAAATAAGTGAGTAAAAACAAACATGTAACCATGTAGCTTATTGGTATATGTCAACAGAAACAATGGAGCAGGAGAAAAAAGACACAGAAGGAAAATGAAAGTTATGCAGAAAGTGCAGAAACTTGAGAGTTTGAGGAAAAACAGATGTAGGAGAATAAAAAGTACAAACACCCAACATTGGGCAATGCAAGAGAAAGTCCAGTAAAATGGTGGAGAAAATGTGAGCCAGAAATACAACAAAGGTTAAAATAATGTTTGCTTTGCTGAGCCTTAATAACAGGAAAGGGACTTACCGCTTTCTTATAGTTTTCCATCCAAAAATAAAAATTCGTGTCCAGTTCTACAAAGCCTAAGATAACAAGAACTAAAAATTTCTACCGACTCAAAAAAAAAAGAAAAACATATAGTAGATCTTGTCATATGGAATAGTTTTTTGGAAGTTTACTATTATGTTTATGTGTTTATTATTATGTTAATATGAGAATAGTATTTTTTTTTAAGTGAGTAGAGATGAAAGTTTCCAAATACATGAAAATACCGTGAAATGCACTCTCCCTGCTAAGAGATGGACACATACAGCTTGGTAGAAAACTTGGCCAAGCACATTGGTTGAGATGGACTGGAAGCAGTGAGCACTGTCTGCCAGTACAAAGTGGAGATATTTCCTGTTTGTAGGCAGAGAGATGAATTAAACGACATTTTTGAGTCCTGTCTGTTCTTAAAATGACCATTAAAATTACAATCTGGAAACACTCCACTTCCCATCTGGTGGGCCAATTAGCTATTTTCTGCTTTGAAAATAAAGTTAACTTTCAATTATCTGCACTAATTAGGGAGAAGTGGCATAGGATAGATGAACCAAAATGATAGAAAGTCCTAAAATAATTTTATTTTTCTTTGAAGGGGTTTTGTAGTTTACATGTAAAGTGGTGTTTAGAAAGTTCTGAATACATGCAACTTTTTAGACAAAATGAGCTCTTTGGTATCAGTGATCTTCTTTGTATCTTTATCTTCTTTTAGAGGCTGGTACAGAGTCTTACATACCTTCAAAAAATGTCAAATTGAAATTGAAAATGCACTGCCAGACCTGACCATGGAGCTTCCTAACCTTGCATCCTGTTCAGTCCCTCTCCTGCTTCCTGTTCCCAGTGGGAAAGGAACTATGTATCCTTGTTCATGGATGGAGCAGTTGTGACTAAAAACCAGTAAGCTCCACTACCAGCTTCTCTTCCAGTGTTTGCTGTTCCTCAGACATGCCAAACACATTCCTTTTTCAGTACTTTTTTACTTATCATTTCCCTTTTCTGGAAAGTTCTTTCCTTGGATATGTATATGGCTTTCTTGCTGACTTTCTTTAGGACTCTGTTCAAATGTCACCTTCCTTAAACTCTCTTACATAATAGAACAGTACACACCCCAGTCATTATCTCCCTCACTCTGTTTTATCTTTCTCCATAATTTATCATCATCTGATTATCTAACATGTTGTTTACTGTTTTTTTTTTTTTAATTGTCTCTATACATTAGTATAAGTTCTCTGAGGCAGGAACTCTATTTTGATCTCCTATATATTGATGGTATCTAGAACAATATATACAATAATAGATAATCTACAAGTGTTTGTTGAGTAACTAATTCAAGATCTTTATATCTGAAACAGAAGTGAAAAAAGTACTGTTTATTAAATATACTGCTTCCCACTTACAAGGGACAGGGTGAGTCAGTGAGGAGCATGGTCCATTATCTTCATGTGGAAGTCAAATAAACTGAGTATCAAAGATGTTTAAGTTGAATGTCATATAGCTGAACCAGAAACTCAGAATCACATTTGTCTGGTTCCTAGGTGGTAGACGTATGGTATAAATTTCTTTTTTTCTTTTCTTTTTTCTTTTTTTTCTTTTTCTTTTTCTTTTTGAAGTCTCTTTGGAGTGTATGAAAGTTCTGGCAAGAGTTTGGGAGAGCAGGGTGAGGTAGGGTGGAATGGCCCCAGGATGATGTGAGGCAGCATCATGAAAGGAGATTCTTCCTGAAGTAGAGAGGCAAAAGTCCTAGCCCAGCTTGTAGTAGTGTCATCATTCAACAGGCTGACAATAGAGGTAGATAAAGGAAATCTAAGGAAGTATAAAAGGGAAGTATCACATGACGGGAAGATGCCAAGGGCAAAACAGGGCATTAGTAGAGGCTGAAAACAATGTCAAAATATTAGAGGCCAGTTTCTTTGTGCTAATGTGTATGGTCAATGGTGAATTTGAAGGTTTATGGATGGTAGAGAGCCAGATATAGAATTGTCAAAACATTCCTTTGGAGCATTAACTCCACGTGCATTCTATGACTAGTGATGCAGCTCTCTGCCCCTTATATAAACATATTGTTTTTTCATGCTTTCTCTGCTGGCAGTGAAGGTCTATACAACCAGTCTATCTGTGATTCCTAATGTCCAGAGTGGAGTTGTATCACTGTTTCTTAATTTTGCTCCTCTGGTTACCTGGAGGGCTGGGTTCTGACTAGGCTTTGCCATAGTAAAACATTTTCTTCAACCTAAAGGTGTTTTTTTCTTCTTCTGATTTTAAAAGAAATTAAAACATTTTTTTTGTGAGGCCCAGGCACTATGTCTACAAGTGGCTAGTAAATAAGACAGCCTTGGTTTATGAGCTACATGCTTGCTTTAAAATATAAAATAATCATGTGACATCCTTGGTTATAGCAATACTTGTACATTAGATTCTCTGATCATAAGTAAAACAAATGTACACAGCATTACCCTATATGGCTACAGTAAATCTTTTTCAGTACAGAGTACTAAAAATACCTAGAGAGGGTCTCTTAGATTTCCTGGGAAAAGGTGAAATTTCTGGAACTCATTAGATTGTGAAATCCTCTTTTAGTTCTCTTTATGTTTATGGCTTTGTAGTGCCAGCAGCTTGATTGATAATTTCATGCAGGAAAAGTAAGAAACTAAAGCTAACAGAAAGTTTTATTTCTGGAAAATCTGGGAACTACTAAAATGAAGATTACTTCTTAAGTAATTCCCTATAGTTGCTGGAAAAGGATGGTATAGTTGTAATAACAGTGATATAATTAATCATCGGCATCATATAACCACCATATACTGAGTTCCTACTATATTTGAAGTACTAAGTATTTATTTTTTTAACAAATAAATCCTAACTGGTAGTTACTATTATTAAAAATGAGGATTATAGAGGTTAAGCAACTTTTTCATTGTTGATATATAGCAAAACCAGGACTCAACTAATTTTGTATGATGCCAGCAACAGTGCTTCTAGCCTCATTTATGACTATTATCTTTCCCATAGCTCCTCAGAACTATTGGAGAATTCTTTGGAATTTTGCTAATTTTTGGATGAAGCCATGATGAGAGGTGTGGGAAAAACCCCAGTGAGAAGGGGTGTTTAGTCTAGCAGATGCTTGGGAGCATTGTGGGAACTTGATCAAAATGTGATGAGTTCATTTGACCTCTCTCCACTAATTGTGGGTTCTCTGAATAAGAGGAGGAAGAATGTCCCCTTTTCTTTCATTGCTTGGCCTACCTCCAAAACCATATTTCTGTTAAAAAATGAGCTCCTTTTCAAATTAATCTTTCGGAAAGTATAACAAGAAATATTTCCCCAAATATATGGACAATTGTTGTTTAGACAACATGTATTTAGTGAGAGTCAATTGTATGCATGATTCTGTGTGAAATGCCAAGGGAAATCCCTGGGTTACAGTAATGTTATTATGCTCTAAATCTGCACTATTCATTGTAATGTAATTTAAGAGTTTCTAGTAGTCACCAAAAATAAAGATAAACAAAGGAAATTAATTTACTGATGAATTTAAACCAGTATGTTATCATTTTGAAATGTAACTAACATGAAAATTATTGAGATATTTTATATTCTTTTTTCATATGAAGTCTTCAAATTTTAGTGTATATTTTACATTCAGAACATATCACAATCAGAATGCCAAATTTTCATTAGAAGTACTTACTATAAATTTACACTTCATAAAATTAATAGTTGAAAAAGTAGATTCATGTGCCTAGGTTGTTTCAAACATACTTGACATTTTTAAATTATTGAGTTGAGTATCAATTTTCAATTTCATTTAAGTGAATTTTTAAATTAAATAACAAAAAATTTGCTTCCTCATTTGAAATAGTCACATTTCAAGTGTTCAATAGTCATTTGTGGTTGGTGGCCATTGTATTGGACAATGCATTTCTTAGAAATTCTATATAGCCTATAAATTTTAAGTAAATCTCACTTACAAGGACTTATTCCATTTGCTTTTTTGCAATTTGAACACAAAAGCCATTTTCTTAGTGTATTCAGGGTCCCACTATGCCATACATTTGATATAAATCAGTTAGATAATTTTGTCTTGTATCATATTTTGTGTTTGCTTAGATAGCAAAAGATAGTTCAAAACAAAAGTAGCCATACTTTAAAAATTAGATTTATTTCGACCTTGCTTGAATCGTCTACATTTCTTCTCTCGTATCCATCCTTATTTTTTCTAGTTTCCACATTCAGAAATAGAACATGGGCAGAGTTATAAATCAGAGTAATTTTAAATACTTTCTCTATTACCCTTAAAATCTTTGAAATGCCATTGGCAATCTATAGTTATTAGTAACATAAATATTATCCATAACTAGAAAATGAGATAACTGAAAACATTATTTTCTTAGCTATTATTCTTTTGGGCTTTGACAAATGCTATTTTTGGGTTCTTGGAGGTGACATTACTTTATGGATGTGTTTACCTTTTGATTAATGCTTCTGGTGACTAAAATTCCCTGGATGGTATTTAATTGAATCCCATCAGGGTTGTTGGATGCTGGACATGGAATGCTGTGGTTTTATGGAAAGCCAGACATTGGAATGATAATAGCTGAATAGTTAATATCAAAGTGCTACATGGGACATTATATGATGTACAATCCTATATATACACTGAAAAACAATCTGACGGTAATGGCATGAATAAGCAAACTGGAACTGGAGTATGACTGATGCAGTTTACATTAGCTCCAGTCAGTCATTGACCTGCCTTTAGTGTCTTATATTAGTTTACCCTTAGCTGGGAGGATTCTATGTATTTGGAGTGGTCTTAGGATATTTTAGCTGTCTGGTTGAGTTGAGGCATCCTGAAGTCACCTCAACTTATTGGAGGACAGCTAGAAGGAACACAGAAGTATGTCTATCTTTTATTTGGGGGGGCCAGTTAAGATCAAGGACAAATTAAAAGTCTAAGACAAAAGGGTCTGATGACTTAGACTACTTAGTCTGAAACTTTGCCTATGAATTTGGGTGATGCTGTAGTGGCGAATATGGTTGTGCCTTGCTGCTTTCTATCTCTTGTCTTCTCAAGAAAGGCAAATCTCAGACTAGTTAATTAGGAAATTTTTTCAGTCAGGATTATTGGGAATAGTTTTACTGCTCCCCTCTCACTCTTACCCTACTCCCTGACTATTGATGTCACTGTTGTGACCACTGAGAAATTTCTTAAATTCTTCTCTGGAAACTCCATCTATTTATCTTGAAAGCCTTACCTGAAATTTTTTTGTTTGTTTGTTTTTTGATATTTAGTCTACCATAGGTGGAGAGTACTCTGTTTCTAAGCACTCATTTCATAACTTAGAAGTCCCTTAAGGGACTTAGAAGATTGGACTATTTGATGTGCTAGTGTGTTCACCATTCCCTTCCACTATGAGGACATTTAGGTACTTCAGTTGTTGCATAGTCTTATTTTTTTTTAATTTTTATTTATTTATTTATGATAGTCACACAGAGAGAGAGAGAGAGAGAGAGAGAGAGGCAGAGACACAGGCAGAGGGAGAAGCAGGCTCCATGAACCGGGAGCCTGACGTGGGATTCGATCCCGGGTCTCCAGGATCGCGCCCTGGGCCAAAGGCAGGCGCCAAACCGCTGCGCCACCCAGGGATCCCAGTTGTTGCATAGTCTACCTTTGTTGATTTTAATGTAATTTTTATATTAATGCATTCTTGTAACAAGAGGTCATAATATGACCCTCATTTTGTTTTAATGGAACTGAGCAGATGAAACCAGAAACATGGTGGTGGAAGTAGCCTTTCTTTGGACACTGTATGTCTCTATATCTAGAAAAATGCAATATTATCTGGTTTTTAAGGATATGAATTGTAATTTTCATTATTTTTTGATAGAAATGTTGGTTGATTGACATCTGCTATTAGTGCAAGTCTAAAATTTGTCCCTAAAATTAAGAAAGCATGTAAGAGTAATGATACCCAATGCATAAAGTTAGAAGACTGATCTGTACTAAAAATAACAATTCCAGTAAATTTCTATAATTACAATTTGAAATTTTAATTTTGTCTTCATGTAGCTATTTGAAAGGGATACTGGCATAAATACCAGGAGACATTATTATATAACATGTCCTGTATAAGTTATTAAAATGCTAATATTTCTTAAAGGCTTAAAAATTTAATTTATTTCATTAAAGAAAGCTAGATTGCAGAATATATGACTGAAGAAATGATGGAAATGTGACTTATGTAATTAAGGAAATGTAAAAAACTACAGTCAGTTCGAGATATAAATACAGTAATGACAAAGATACGAAGAATGTGAAATTAAGAGAAAGAGGGGAGGCTAAGTGAATGTATATTTATGAGATGGGAGTTTTTCTTAGTACCAATATGTTCTTAAGAACATATTGGAAAAGACTTTGAGCATTACCTAATTTCTATGAAAGTAATTTCTAATTTAGGGATACAAAACAGAAAATGCAGATAATACTGATTAAAGTACAGAGGAGAGAGTGCCAAATCCATTTTGGGGAAGATTATTCTTCTCAGTACTGAATTTTTATGCAGGAATTTTATCCAGTTTTAGCTCACTGTGATGGTAACTTGCTCATGAAATTTCATCTGGGTTTCCATGAAAAGAAGTACTTAACTCTATGAGCATGGGCAAAGTGGAAATCTCTGTTCTTTATAAATTGAATGATGGGACACAGACATTATTGTGGTTTAATTTTACCACATGACCATAACAAGTACTGATGGGAAAGAAAGATTCTAGTGGAATTAGAGAAACCCACTATAGTGTTCCCAGCATCTGATAAGTAATCATCACAGGGGATTTTATCTCAAATGCTAGCAGTGACGCTGAAATGTGGAGAAAAGTCATCAGATTCATAGAATTGTAGACTTAAATGGCAGTGGTCTTTTTGTGTGTAGAAAGTGTGCCAAAATCAATTTGAATTGACTAGCACCATCTTTGGCTTGAGCATGAGAAAGAGAATGGCTGCTTAAAGGCTTCTAAGTAGAGCCTTTTAAAAATTGGGTGTTACAGCTTTATAATGGAAAGGGAAAGCAGTCCATATATGGTATTGAATATCAAATTGTCCACTGCTTGACATACCAACTTCTTAGAAAAATGGGTGAAGGACTGAATCAAGAGCAGGTCTCTGCGATACAGAGAAAACATTTTGTGAATATCCTTGAGGATAAAGACATGGACAAAAGGATCTGAAATAACACTATGAGTGGTAAGTCACCATGAGAATAAGTGATCTTTGAAAGATCTACCAGAAGATTACAAACCGGCACAAAGGCATTCAAATGAATGATTGATCAGAATGATTTATTCAGCTGTTAAACCAGTGAGCTCCCTGGCAACGTGTCATACCAGAGCCAGATAAAAGGGGGCTTTTATGGTAGTTTGTATAGTGTAAAAAAAAATCAGGGAGGTACAATGTTTGTGAGGAAGATTCTTAATATCGACCACATTGAGAGAAAAGTAAAGAGCATTTATTGATCAGTAAAGAATAAAGATTGAATCACCCTTATCAATAAGACATTCTGGGGATGCCTGGGTGGCTCAGCGGTTGAGCACCTGCCTTTGGCTCAAGGTGTGACCCCAGGGTCTGGGATCGAGTCCCACATTGGGCTCCTTGTGGGGAGCCTGCTTCTGTCTCTGCCTGTGTCTCTGCCTTTCTCTCTCTCTGTCTCTCATGAATAAATAAGTAAAATCTTTAAAAAAGAAAATAGAATGTACATGCTGTGGGGTATCTGGGTGGCTCAGTCAGTTAAGTATTTGACTCTTGATTGAAGCTCAAGTCTTAATCTCAAGGTTGTAAGGTTAAGCCTGGTGATGCTGGGCATGGAGCCTACTTTAAAAAAGGCCTATGCTTGGTTGGGGTGTGTGGGTGGCTCAGTCAGTTAAGCATCCAACTCTTGATTTTGGCTCAAGTCTTGATCTCAGGGTCATGATCTCAGAGTTTTGAGATCAAGCCCTGAGTTGGGCTCCATGCCTGTGCAGCCTGCTCAAGATACTCTCTTTCTCTCCCTCTGCCTCTCCTCTCTCTCTCTCTCTCTCTCTCAAAACAAACAAACAAACAAACAAACAAACCCCCCGAAAAACCACCATTAAAGAATGAACATCCTGCTCTCAGAAGTATGAAGACATTAACGCTCTCATGAGAGTAAACTTAATCAATGAGATATAGGAGACAATGGATAAATACTTCTAGTCAATTCTTGGGTGGACAATTCTAAGGGCATTTTATAAGCTTTTTAGAAGTTGCAAAGTGGGAAGAAGCTCTGTTGTCCTAGTTATTTGCAGTGACATTGGGTAATGAATTCTTTGATAGTGAATTGGTCTTTCTTCATTCTTCCCTGGGGCATTGTTCCTGGTCCTTGGGATTACTCCCAGATAAATAGCCTATAAAAAAACTTTGTCTTGGACTCTCCTTTTGGGCAGAACTTGGGTAAGACAAGGCCTTTAATATATGTTTTATCCCACTTTATCAATATCACCTCTAAGGATTTTTAAAAATTATTAAATAATAAGGTAAAGCCTACATTAATCAAGTTCTGCAATGCATTAGCACTCAGTTATGTGTAGCAGTGTCCAAGTAGTGGCTGAACAACCTCGAGACAAAAAAAATATTGATACTTGTAGGGCTTGAGGGGCCCAGCTCAATATAGTCTGGGAAGATGATGGAAGGATCTTTCATGCCTCTTACTGTTATCTTTGGTGCCTTTACTTCTAATAGTCAGCTTTGGCTATTTCACTCAGGGAAGAAAAGTGTCTGATGAATTCTTTCACTGTGCAATGTAGTGCCCCAATCCTAGTTGTTTTTCAGGAATGTTTGCATTGCAAAAGAGATAAGGGAGAGTGGGTCTTTTGGGGTGATATTTCAGTCACAAGTGAGGGTACTGGTTTTCCCAGAAATTCTTAAGCTACACCACACTGGTCACTTACTCTTTTACCTGTACCAGAGTTGTGCCTATGGCCTGGAGCTAATCCAGGCTCTTGGAGAAAAACAGAAACCTATTGTATGATATTAGTCAAAAGATAAATAGACAACATTAAAACAGGTTTTTGTTTTGTTTTGCAGAAATCCTTAAGTTCTTTAACTCTCCTGAAAGTGCTGAAAAAATGTTATCTTGATATAGCCTAGATAACCTGAACTATTTAAGTAGAGTTGGAAGGAAGTGATAGAGGTCCTGATCAGAGCAAGCCACCCCTTGGCTATATGAGTCCTGGCTGAAGATCACTCCAGTTATGATCAGCTGACTCTGCCATCAGCCTGGGCTTCCAGACTGGGGGCCTTTCAAGGGTGTGACAGAAAGCTGGTTGGTTGTTCCAGTGACACAGAAGATCAGCATTGCTAAGGATTGGTGTTAAAATTCCATTTTTGCATTCTTTTGGTACTTTCCTAGGATTAATTCCCTGCTGGCCACATAGAACAACCCAGGAAATTTTATAGCAATGCTTTGTGTCATATTGTTCTAGATTAATTGTAGGCATTAGCGGAAGACAATTCTGGGTTTCTTTCTTTCTTTTTGTTGTTGTTTTGTAGCATTACTACTTTGGTTAAGGGATTCTGATTATGGTTGGAAAAAACCCTGATTATTGAAAATTTTCACACTATCCTCTATATCCATGAAATGTATTAACTTCACTTTTAAATTCCAGCTTTCTAAGGGGGTTACTGAGTAGCTATACAGATTCTAGAATTATTTCTTTTTGACCTCAAAGAAACTCCTTTCTGAAGTACTCTCTTATGGCAGTTTAAAAGTGAGTCTAGCTGGGGATCCCTGGGTGGCGCAGCGGTTTGGCGCCTGCCTTTAGCCCAGGGCGCGATCCTGGAGATCTGGGATCGAATCCCACGTCGGGCTCCCGGTGCATGGAACCTGCTTCTCCCTCTGCCTATGTCTCTGCCTCTCTATCTGTGTGTGTGACTATCATAAATAAATAAAACATTTATAAAAAAAAAAAAAGTGAGTCTAGCTGCTTAAGGTTGCTTTGATTATATGTCTAAATGCATTTATGGGGGATCCCTGGGTGGCGCAGCGGTTTGGCGCCTGCCTTTGGCCCAGGGCGCGATCCTGGAGACCCGGGATCGAATCCCACATCGGGCTCCCGGTGCATGGAGCCTGCTTCTCCCTCTGCCTGTGTCTCTGCCTCTCTCTCTCTCTGTGACTATCATAAAAAAAAAAATGCATTTATGAATATGAGTTTATACAGAATGCTAAAACAATGAAAAGTTTAGTTGTAATACTTTAAAATCTTATAAAAATATAAACTTTTATGTGAAAAAATCTATCAGGAAAAGCTAAAGGGATGTGGGAAAGTCTGTATCTTTGTGTGTGTGTGTGTGTGTGTGTGTGTGTGTGGAAAGTCTATCTTTTTGATGGCTTCAAATGGATAAATACTATAAAATTTTGAAGAGAAAAATAAAATGCTGGAGTGCTTTACTTTCATTCAATTTATACTAAAAATTAAATGATATTTTTTTTCTTGAACGTTCTACTTATTCTGGCTTTTGTAACTTACTTTTTAAGGGTGTAAACAAATGTTTCTTAGAGCATTTATTGTTTCTGAGGCACCTCTATAATCTCTCTTATGTAAATTATTTTATTTTAATAAAATCTACCTTGTAGATTATAATCTATCTATGTAGATTATTATCAAATTTCAATGATAGAAAATGGCAAGTCAATTAATGAAGCTCATGAAACTCATGCAGTTAGCAAGGGCATAGTGTGGAGACAAATCCTATTTCCTGTTTTCTAGTCCAGGCTTTTTGAAATACACCATACCTTCCTGAACTAAATTTTAATGTCCAAATTCTGCACACTGCATGCCTCTGAAACAGACCTGAGATTTGTTTGAGGACCTTTGTGTATTTTTGTACACAGAATAATGGCAGATAAATAGTGAAGATACAGACATGAGTGGAGTGCAGATGGAAAGTTTAACTTGAGCCATGAAACCATGTTGAGCATGTTAAGCTCCAAATTATCTTGGTGTTCAGGTGGGGGAGATAGAGTATAGATAAACCTGGAAGGAGACAGAGGGAGCCAACCATCTCAGGCTTAAAGCAAAACATGGAGAGAAACTATAATTCGATTGAGGAGGTCTAATGAGCATCTGACAGTAGACTAGAAAGGGGCCTTCTGATGGCTCCATATGTGCAAAGAAAACACTTCAGTAAGAAGGTAATTTTGTTTTTGTTTTTTTTAAAGATTTTATTTATTTGAGAGAGAGAGTGAGAGAGAGCACAAGCATGGCCAGGGGCAGAGTGAGAGGGAGAAGCCGACTCCCAGGTGAGCAGAAAGCCCAATATGGGGCTGCATACCAGGACCCAGGGATCATGACCTGAGCTGAAGGCAGATGCTTAACTAACTGAGCCACCCAAGCACCCTAAGAAGGTAATATTTGAAGCAACATGGAAATTCTAGAATCCGGCAGCAACAGTGTTCCGTCAGGAAGAAAATGAAGTATTGTAGAGATTTTGAATAAAGGCTAACAGTATGCCTGGAAAGATAAATGCAGCAGGTAGGAGGAATGGAAGTAGAGAGGGGAAGCAGGTTGAAATGGCTGCATTGTTGACTTTGGGATGAGCATGTTGAAGGTTAGGACAAAGTTTTAAGGGGCCTAGAAAATACTGAGGTACCACTTTATACTCTTCAGATATGTAGAGTTACACCTTTTGAAGTTGTCCAACAGGTTTTAGATATTCTATTTTCTAAATTATTTTTTCTCCTTATATTTCAGTTTGGGAAATTTCTGTTCATCTATCTGCAAGGTCACTGAATCTTTCTTTGGCTGTGACCAGTCTGCTGATGAGATGTTCTTCATTTAACAGTGTTTTTGATTTCTAGTATTTTCTTTGGTTCTTTCTGAGAGTTTCTACTCTCTGCTTACATTACCCATCAGATCTTGCATGATGTCTATTTTTTTTTCCATTAGAGCACATAATATAACACAACACAATATAACACAGTTATTTTAAATTCACTCTATGGTAATTCCAAAAACTTTATCATATCTGAGTTTGGTTCTGATGCTTGCTTTGTCTCTTTGGGCTGTATCTTTTCTTTCTTTTTTAGCATGCCTTATAATTTTTGTTGAAAAATGGGCATGATGTATTGGGTAATTAGAACTGAGTAGAAATGCCTTAATGTGAAGTTTTATATTAATCTGTCTTGGAGTTGGGCTGTATTTAATGTTTGCTGTAGGTTTAGGTGCCAGAGGCTTCATATTCCTCCAATATCCTTATTTTTCCATTCTCTGTTGTCTTTGGGCTTCCCTAAGAATTCCTTCTTAGATAGAGCCTGCGTCTTGCAGTTCTTTCAGCTGTACCTCACTGTTATTATTCTGGAGTCCTGTAGGTGTGAAGGTGAGGTGTGAAGGAAGGGAAGTATAGAAGCTATACAATTATGACTAAATCTCTCATATTTAACTGGTCTGTGACCCTTGCAAATACTTCATAGCTGCTTTCGAGCCTTAGGTGGAAACTACTGGGGCATATATTATGGGAGATTCCCTCCCTCAGGAAGGATGAATCTTTGATAGTGTCATTTAAGTTCTTTTCCCCTGTCATGTGGGACTTTGTGATGGAGAACACTCTGGGCATATTTCATAGTGGATAATTCTCCCCTGTCTCTATTAGAGCCACAAGGGAATCTGTCTTGGCTCTTCACTGTGAGAACCTGATGCGTTCCAGGAAGTAAAATCCATGAAAATATGGAGCCATCCTCCAACTGTGGCCTCCAGGAGTTTCTTAACCCTCATGCAAGTCCCTCCTTGGCTTCTAGCAGTATTTCAAAATCACCATTTAAGTGTTCCTACCACTTTATGGTTCCAGTGGCTTCTGTTCTTGATTAGTAGATATTGACTGTGACTCTGGATTTTTCTGTCTCTACAGATTTTGGGCTGGCAGTTTGCCCTACAATCTCCATTCTCTAATAAGTCTAAGAAAAGTTGTTGATTTTTAGTTTCCCCCTCCCAGCTTTTCGCTTGTAAGGTTGAGACTGACAACTTCCAAGCTCTTTACACCTTGGAGCTGAAGCCGCAAGTTTTCTCACCACAGACATACCAAAGATAAAATTGAAAAAGATGAATAATATCAGGTGGTATGACATTGTATGACATAAGGATATAGGAATTCTTATATGGTACTCTAGACAGTATAAATGGGTACAGGAATTTTGCAGACACCATCAGTTTTATTTGCTGAAATTGTCTGCTTCAGCTCTGTGAATCATCATTGTTACTCCCAAGTACATAATCTACAGGAAAGATAGTTTTGAGGATGTTTATTTTGATGTGGTTTATAGCAATTGGAAATTATCAATATAGGTATTCATCATTGGTGGAATAGATAAATAAAATATGACAGATATATACAGTGGAATACTGCATAGCAATTAGAATCAATGTGGATAGATATTAAAAAGACAGTGCTGAAAGAAAATTATATCACATAGTATTCATATAGATGAAAGAATATATAAACAACACTAAGAATTTTATAAGCATATATGAATATTTAAGAACATATTTCAAACATATTACAATTGATATATTGCAAAGGAAAAAGATGAAAATGGAGATGGATAAGGAGAAAAGTAAAACAAACAAGAGAACAGCCTTGCATGGCTGATAAGGATAATTTGCTGCTGAAAAATATGATTGACTCAACCCTTTATAGTTGAGTTTTAAAATACCAGCCAACCAATCAATCAACCCCATTCCCCACCAACAAAACTAAGTAAGTACAGAGTTGAAGGCAAAATCTAAAATAAATTTAGTGGTGTGAAGCTGGACTCAAATGTAAGGACTATATATTTCTAGATATCAGCAAAGCATAAGTATTTATGGAACTTGAATTTGCCTGTGGATTGGCCAAGAATTTATACAGCTTATTTTACACTGTGTGATATGGTTGCCAAGTTTAAAACTGTTTAAGAGTGATGAAGGAAATAACTTTATTTACTTGTTCATTTTTACATTCAGAATATATATAATAGGCATAAGTGGGATAGCCCTAAACTGGTTCATCTAATCCCACTTTGGCCAGGGGTAGAATTTCCTTTAATGTCACCATTATCCTTCATGGAAGGCAAGTCTTTCATTGTCTATACAAAGGACTTTCAAGTGTTTTACTGGACTGCTGTCATTCAAAGGAGAAGGCTACATTAATTAGACAGCTATGCCTTCACTGAGAAGACTTTCCCATCTTCCAATACTGAGATTTTGTTATTCCTTTCCCTCTGGTTTATGTAGACTCTGTATCACTTTCTCTTCTCTTCCTTAGTTGGATTTCTTTAAGAACAGAATAGCTCAACCTGCAGTTCCTTATGTAAACTTTTAATTTTGCACAGTCTTTTGCTTTTTTTCCACTCTATGTGACCCTCTATTCTGAAGTCGAGTGGAGAAGAGGACCAAGAGGGAGAATTTGGGGAACTGGAGGGCAGGGTAATGTTAGGAGCAGGTTTGAAGCAAGTTAATACTTGGAATTATCATCTCCATACAAATCTAAACACAAATATGAAAGGCCTAATGAGATTTACAAAATGAATGAAATAACTTTGAGGAGCTTACAATCTAGTAGTGTTACTCATTCATTTCCTCAAGCATAGAGTAAACATTTATTGAACATTTACTTTGTTCTAGCAACTGTGCCAGGAATATACTGCCTGCATTCAAAGAACTCAGTCTGTTGAGGGTGTCAGTCATGAATAGAAATAATTTAAGTAGAGCATAGTAAATCGTGAATTAGAGGAAAACAAAGTATTGTGGAAGTTTCAAGAAAGAATGTCAAACTTCTAATCCTTAGAGGTGGTTGATGGAGGTTGGCATGAGCCAAGAGAGGAAAGAATAGGAAAATTTAGGGAGATCTTAAGTAGATGGAAACTTTTTTTTGTATTTCACACGATTTCAAATTATTAATACATAAAGAGGAAGAACATATGAAGAATTCATTTAGGTGAATGTGCTTTTGAAAGGTATAGCCTTTTAAATGTCATTAATTTATTCATTCATTTCTTAATTTATGTAACCAATGTGCTAGACTCTGTAGGTTCAGATTTTGAAAACAACAGTAAACTCCCTCCTTCAGAAGACTCACAGCATATCTACACTTTACCAGTGGTTGAAGAGGTATTCTATGTATAGCTCTAGGATATTTTTTAGGTAGGGAAATTACTGGTTAAAAAATAAGTTAACTTTCTTAAAGCAGCCACTATTTTCCAAGCTTTCTGCTCTGTGCTTTTCACCAGTGTTATCTTGTTGCTCTCAATGTTTTGATGAAGTAGATCTTATTATTCCCACTTTACAAATGAAGACTTGAAATGCAGCTACAAAGTAATAGAATCAGAAATCTCTTTACCTGAATCTCCAACTCCAAAACCCATATGGCATATATTTTTTTCTCTGCTGGTCTGCTTCTATTTAGTTATTTAAAAAAATACTGATTTTCCCCCCGATTATAAAAGTAGAATGTATAGAAAAGCATCAATATAAAGACAGAAACCTACCATATCTGACATTCTTGAGGTATACTATTCAATATGGTAGCCACTAGCCACATGTGGCTACTGTGCACTTGATATGGGATTAGTCTGAAATGATTTGTGCCATAAACGCAAAATATACATCAAATTTTGAGGACTTGGTATGAAAAAATATAAAATACCTCATTAATAATTTTATATTGATTATATATTGAAATGGTAATATTTTGAATATATTTGGTTAAAACCTATTATTAAAATTAATTTCACCTGTTTCTTTTTATTATTTTAGTGTGGATATTATAAAATTAAAAATCACATGCATGACTTGTACCATATTCCTACTGGAACAGCACTGATATATAGGATATATGCCAACTCTTTTTTCCCATGCATTTACATAAAATAAGAATTATGATTGTATTATACTCACTATTTTATAACCTGCTTTTTCACTTAATAGAATATTGAGAACATTTTCTAATACTGTTAAATGTTTTTATATTACATAATTTTAAACTACTAAACTACTAAATAGTGTTCTTTTTTTTTTTTTCTAAATAGTGTTCTATCACATTAGATGTAACATTTATTTAGCAAAATCCTTATTTTTGAACATCAAGGTCATTTTCAGTATTAATTACACAATGAATACTATTGTGTATAACTATCTGCATTTCAGTTTACTTATTAGGAAAAGTTCTTTGGGCAGCCCGAGTGGCTCAGTGGTTTAGCGCCGCCTTCAGCCCAGGGTGTGATCCTGGAGACTCAGGATCGAGTCCCATGTCAGGTTCCCTGCATGGAAGCCTGCTTCTCCCTCTACCTGTGTCTGTTATTCTCTCTCTCTGTGTCTCTCATGAATAAGTAAATAATAGGGGATCCCTGGGTGGCGCAGCGGTTTAGCGCCTGCCTTTGGCCCAGGGCGCGATCCTGGAGACCCGGGATCGAATCTCACGTTGGGCTCCCGGTGCATGGAGCCTGCTTCTCCCTCTGCCTATGTCTCTGCCTCTCTCTCTCACTGTGTGCCTATCATAAATAAATAAAAAAAAGTAAAGTTGAATAAATAAATAATATTTAAAAGAAGAAAAGTTCTTAGAAATAGAATTATTGTAGAGGTTTTCAACGTTTTTAAGGCTTTTGATAACTATTGCCAAATTGCCATCCAGAAGAGCTCTACCATTTTACTCTCCCAATACTAATGTTTAAGAATGCTTGCTTTTGAAGATATTTGCAAATGACATATCTAATAAAGGGCCAGTATCCAGAATATATAAAGAACTTATACAACTCAAAACCAAAACCCAATTAAAAAATGGGCATGAGACATGAATAGATATTTTTCCAAAGAAGACAGACAGATGGCCAACAGATACAAGAAAAGATGTTCAATATCACTCATCATCAGGGAAATTCAAATCAAACTCACAATGAGATATCACTTCACACCTGTCAACGTGGTTAAAAGCAAAACACAAGAAACAACAGATATTGGTGAGGATGTGTAGAAAAATGGAATCCTTGTGTACTATTGGTGAGAATGCAAATCGGTGCACCCACTGTGGAAAACAGTATGGAGGTTCCTCACAAAATTGCCAATAGATCTACCTTGTGATCCAGTAATCACATTACTGGATATTTACTCAAAGAATATGAAAACACTAATTTGAAGGATATACACCCCCATGTTTATGCAGCATTATTTACAATAGCTAAATTATGGAAGTAGCCCAAGTGTCCCTCAATTGATGAATAGATAAAGAAGGAGTGGTGTATATATACAGTGGAATATTACTCAGCCATAAAAAGAATGAAATCTTGCCATTTGCAGCAACATGGATGAATTTAAAGAGTACAATGCTAAGTGAAATAAGTCAGAGAAAGACAAATACGATATGATTTCACTAATATGTGGAATTTAAGAAACAAAACCAATGAAAAGAAAAAAAAGAGGCAAACCAAACCAAACAAAAACCACAGCACAGATTCTTACATATAGAGAACAAACTGATGGTTACCAGAGAGGAGGTGGGTGGGGGGGATGGGTAAAATAGGTGAAGGGGCTTAAGAGTACACTTATCATGACTTATCATGATGAGCACTGAATAATGTATAGAATTGTTGAATCACTATATTGTATGCTTGAAACTAATATAACACTTAACTATACTGTAATAAAAAAGAAGAGTGCTCATTTCTCTCAGTGGTGTACTTCTTTTTTGCTAAAGGGATTTCATTCAATTCCAGAGAAACAGAATGCTACATAATTTCTTTTGAAAAATGAAGGGCTATTCTTTGGAAATAATTTATATTTTCTGCAAATCTTTTAGTCTATATGAGGCTTAGTCACTCTAAGTTATCATGTTGCTTAACATTGTTTTTTTTTTAACATTGTTTTTAAGCTGGGTCTTCTAAGTGAATAATGGGTTAACTGTATACTTTCTAGGAAAGCAACAAAATATAATCCCATATAAAGGATCCCATTTGACGGCCACTAAAAATATTTAAAATAACAGATTTTTCAAAGGTGTATTTTTGATTTCAGCAACTGCTTTCTTTTCTTTTTTGTGTCATGTCTATTCAGTGGTTAAGTTTTTTTCTCTAGAGCAAAATTGTCAGAAAAATCTCCCTCTGTTACGTGCAAAATAAACAGAACTCCACTGGAGTTCATGGGCTGCCTGACTGGTATTTACACCAATGGGTTCATTGAATAGCAGAACATGCTGTTTCTGTCATATCAAACTTGGGTCAATCTGATAAATATGCCTAACAGCTCTGCTGTTTCAGTGACTCTGAGTTACTCTAGTCCACATTTCTCATAGTCAAGACAAGAAGATACATCACAGGTGTGACTTGGCTCTCCCAGCCCCTCTCCCTGTTGGTTTGCCTGGAGTTCAGGCTTCCAACCCGAATACTGTGAGCCTCAGTTGGCAAATACGTGCTAGTGGTGGTCCATCTGAACTCAATCATCACAGGACGGAAAGAGCAAGTGTGTGCCATGCATTATTCTTGTTGGCTTTGTTTTCAGTTTGACTGCCTTTATCAGTGTTCTTGTTTATCTGGGACACTTGGAATTAAAACTGTCCTTTTAAGGTAGGGTTATGGGAGAAGGGACAATCTTTCTAAAATAACGTTCTAGCGACAAAGGGGATTTTTAAAAATAGTGTGGTTCACTGGGGTGAGTGTGTGTGTATGTGTGTGTCTGCGTGTGTAATTCCAACCAACTTATGACGGGTTCAACTGGTTTGGGGTTTCCTAATGATTTTGTTGAGACCAGATGAGAAGAACAAATATTTTAAGATATACTTTAGCTAAAATTAAAGTTTGTGATGTAACGTTTAACAGGGAACTGAAAACCACATGTGAAAGAAATGTTTATTTCTTTAAGTCTCAACCACTGACCGAATATCTAGCACATAAAACAAGGCTGTCATATTCGTTGCCTACCTAATTTGTGGTCCTTCATAGTATTGTGACTTACTTCTCTTAGGAATTAGTTTTGTTTATCGGGTTATGATTTTTCTCTATGTGCTGTCCTTTTAAATACATGCTGATAACGAAAATCTAAGAGAGAAAAATGTGTACCATGTCTCCTTAGCTATTAGCATAGGAAAAACTAATTGAGGTTATGCGTAGGATAAAATTGGTGTTTATGCAGTAAAGAGCAGAGGGATGGTAAAGTCTAATTAGCAAGTAAGAAAACTTTCCATATGCTAGTAGGAGAGAGCTCTTGTCGGTGATGTTGCAAGACTCTTAGAATGTCAGGGCCTCTTATTTTCTCTCTTTGCTTATGGTTGTTAACTAATTATTTCTCCAGTCCAGTCTTTGAGCAAAGCACTTTTTTGGGATGATAAACATGGAAAACGTCTGGCCTTGGAAGTCAGTAATATTGGCAAAATCCATAAACACATGGATTCTTATATCCATAAACACATGAGTTCTTATATCCATGCCCTTAAGAGTTTTTCTTTAATATATATATGTGGTAGGGAATGAGTGAAAACAGTAGATATTTTTGACAAAGATGGTCAATAAATTTAGACTAGCTATACTGAATTAAATTTTAACAGGAACAGAAAAAATGTGACAGCTTGAATCATCTGAAGTGGAGTATAAACGTTTCTATTTTAATTAGTAAAATAGACTAAAGCCCCGAGAAACATTAGAAAATTAGTACAGTACGTTAATAAGGACTAGGAAGATGTAGAATTTCTTCCTGTTTCTACGAAAAAAGATACTCTAACAACAAATACATTTTGTGTCAATCTAGTTGTTTATTTTATTATGTATCTTTAAGATTTTCAGATGTGATTTATAACTTTTGGGATTCTGTCAAAACAGGGATAACAGAGGGATTATAAAGTGGGGATATGATTTTTTTTTTCTGTCTAACAAATGTAGCCTAGGCAAGTTTTTGGTTTAGTGACTAGATCTTGCTTTCTAGAAACCAGTGGTTTCTCTCAGCTTATTTCTTAAAAAGTCTTTATTTATTCATGAGAGACACACACAGAGAGGCAGAGACATAGGCAGAGGGAGAAGCAGGCTCCATGCAAGGAGCCGGAAGCGGGACTCGATCCTGGGACTCCAGCATCACGCCCTGAGCTGGAGGCAGATGCTCAACCACTGAGCCACCCAGGGTCCCATTTCTTGGTAGTAGACTGTTCTGTTCAAGTCAATGCTTATTAAGTGCCAAATGCTCATTTTGTCCATTCACATCACAAAAAAGTGGATACTGTGTGCTTATAAACACTCTCAATTTCAGCAAGGGATGTAGTTAGAAGCAAGTCATTGTACCTTCAGGGGATTTGCGATCTCATAGAGAGAAGACAACCCAGGGACTGGATACTACTGAAGTAAGTTAAGACAGCAGTGGGAGAATTGGTGAGCAGGGAGGAGGAAGAAACTGCTATGGGTTGGGCTGGTCAGAAAAAAACAAGTTGGCAATGGAGGCATGACATTCATGAGCAGCTCTGCATAACTTCCATAACATCTATGAATAGTTGGTTCTAGAATTCCTCTACTTTGATCCTCTTATTTTACTGATGAAGAAATTGGGGCCCAAAGAACATAAGCAGCTTGCCTGAGGTGCAGTCAGGCAGTAGTGGACATGGGGCTGGACCCCAGTTTCCCAGACCACTGGTCCAGGGTGCTTTCTACTGGAGCAATTTCAGAGATGGGCTAGTGGACCAGCACAGAGGTTTGCTGTTAATCTTTCTTTTGTTGATATTCCTTCTCTCAGATTTGCAAAATTTTGAGTTCAAGGTTTGTATTTCTGATTTATTGTTCACAACTGCTGTGGTGTCTACTGTGGAAAGACGTGATCATTTATGTGCCATTGAAACCACTTGGAAGCATGAGGCCGGACAAAAATAAAAATGGCTCTACTAAGGCCTCAGCGAAGCCTGATTTTAGAGTGACTTTTCCTCTCTTGCACAAACTTCCCACCCTCTCTTCTTAGCCTTTTGTTTCAGACACCTGGCACCACCCTGAAAATGACCAAAGAGGCTGACAGTACATTTCCTGTTGAAACCAGCTAGATCCTGTATTTCCTAATGAAACCCCCCAACCTCTTCCTCTGAATGGGCTTGTGAGTTTTTTTTAAACAATATTTTATTTATTCATGAGAGATGCAGAGAGAGCGGCAGAGACACAGGCAGAGGGAGAAGCAGGCTCCCTGTGGGGAGCCTGATGTGGGATTTGAACCCAGGACCCTGGGATCACACCCTGAGCTGAAGGCAGACCCCCAACTGCGGAGCCGCCCAGGCATCCTGGGCTTTCGGTCTTTGAAGGCCATAGCCTGTGGTCCTTCGTCCTGCAAAACAATAAAGCTATTGTTCCTCTTTATCCCAAACTCTGTCTTCACATTATATTTTGACTCTGTAGCAGGGAGGTCAGTTTTCAACAACACCGTTTTGCTGTCCTATGAGAGTGATTTTCACGGAAGGTAGCCTGAATTTGCAATTTAGAGTTAGGGATATGTAAGACAAAATGTTTTTTGGGTTTGTGATGCCCTACCTTGATCCTTTACCTCTTCTGGCCCTAAATGACCTCCATCTTCCCCCTCCATAAAGAAATCTTTCAACAGCTCTCAGACATGCTTGTGTTTGTGTGTGAGGGATTTTTTTTTTTTTTCTCACAAAGCCTACCAAGAAAGCACTGTTTGAGAAGTTCAATACGGCTTCCAATCTCAGGCTTTATCTTTGAAATTTTGCACACTGAGTTAAAATATTGCTACATTTGTGGCCTGGGATCGTCCCTGCTAATTCCAAATGAAACAAGAGTGCCAAAGAACTCTTAGAACTCCCCTTGTGAATTTGCTTGGTGAGCAGTTCTGGACTCAGCGTTTTAATCTCTCCATCAGGATCACCGTGATCCTGCGTTAAAGCCAAGGTCAAGTGGGATAAGCAGTTGAACTTTCTCCTTTGTCTTGCGTGGCTCGTTAAAACATGTAACCTTTCTAGGCTTGATTTCTGCTTGGAGGGGAATCTCAAGTCCAAGCAGATGTTTCTTTCCTTCTTTTGAAAAGCTCTTTTCATTTTACTAGGCATCGTGTCAAAGAAGCAATTGGGGGTAGATTAGGTAGGTGGAAGGTCAGTGTTTTCTTTGTTAATATTGCAAAATAAGAGGTTTTTGTGTTTGTTTATTTTTAATTTCTGCCAGTTGGGCCACCAAGAGTAAGTTGTTGATTCTGAAGACATAGATTTCCTTCATGGGTCAGCCATGGCTTTGGAGTCAAGATAGTGAAGAAGACAGGGCTGTAGCCATATGATTCCTCTTAGTTGGCAGAAAATAGACCCCTTAAGCAATGAGCTGCCACCTTTTTAGGCTTTTTTTGTCTAACGCAGTCAATGTAAGTGACTCACTCCCTTCTCCCACAACATGCTCTAATTTTTTGCTGTTGTTGTTAATAATAACCAAGAATAAAACAGTAGATAAGCTGGTGTTCTTCTGTTGCAGTACTACGTTTTCGTAAATGAACCACCATGGACGCATTATCTTTAATTACAAGCGACATTTATGGTCAACTTTATGGCCCCTGTCATTTCACATGGCTCACTAACAAGCCCCTTAAAATAACTATCCTTTAACGACCTTAAGTGGTTTGCCTTCTGCTTCAGAACAGAGTGTGGGACAACCTATCAACGGGCTGTGGTGTTTGACAGCAGAATATCATACACTCAATTCTGCCTTTTTCTACTCGGATGTAGTAGTCTAAACCTCTAATTCATATTTTCTGTCAAGCCTGTGGATAACGGCAAATCATTCTCTGGCTAATTTCATGAGCATACACACACAAACAAACTGCAACAAATTATGCAGGGCACATATAAAGATTCTAGAATATTATGGTTGGGAAGAGATCCTTGCAAGAAAATTGCAAATGATTGTTAGATACCATGGCCAAAAATCACTACCACATTTGGGGAAAAAAAAGAAGTGTGCCTGAATTATTCTGTTAATCATTTCTTCTTGTCTTGCCTTTGTCTAGTAGCCAAAATTAGCTTCCCATCCTTTTGTCATTAACTGGGGAGCACTACTAACTTTTTGACTGATAGATGGTATAATGTGGGTATTAGACAAAAAATGGATTCTAAATCCTCATTGACCACAGGAAATACTGTTATCTAAGCCCCAGTTCCCTTTCTTCTGATTGAATTGGTCTTGGGTTGAGGGGAAAGAGGGAGACATTGATTTCTTTTTAAAAGAGTCTTAGATTATTCTCATAGACCACAGCTGAGAACCATAGTAGCTAGAGGCCCTAGAAATTACTATACCTATGTTAGGGCATTCTAATTGGCAAAGATAAGTTGTCCTTTCAGGAAAAAAAAAGAAGGAAAACGATAATTTCTTTTTCACTATATTTTCAACTGCATAGTAACTTATCGAAAAAACTAAAATGAAGCCTGTGTTTATTCTTCACAAATAAAAAGTGTGTAGTGACATAGATAACTATTTTCACTGAGAGTTTGCTTCTTGGGTTCAGGATTGCTAGCTATAATGTTTGTGGAGAATTTTTATAAATATGAACAAATAAATTCCCTTTTCTGCCTAGCCTAATTTGAGTTGCTTCTGTCCCTTACATTAATTAGATCCTTATTCAAATGTAGGGCAGACAAAATGTTATAGTAACTATTACAATGTCATTATTACTTAGGGCTTCAGAGGTTCTAAACATCTTTCTCTTTTTTGAGTGTTTTATACTTTTGAAGTGTTTTTGAGTTGAGTATATAGATGTATCCTGCTATCATTTGGAATCATGTTATTTCTAGCTGAACTATAAGTTCCTTGAAAGTGATTTAATGTCTTTTGATTTTTTTGTTTTAATGCCTTGCAATGTGTAGCATAGTGCTTGGCCCAATACTTCTCAGTTGACTTGGCAGACCAAGGAAGAAGAGAATTAAATAGCCATGTAATATAAGATGCAGAACTAGTGCAGCACATATGAGTTGAATGTGGTCTTCATAAGGCTGGGGACAATTAAAAAAAAAAGAATTATCCCAAAATCTTATTATAGATTTAAGGACTGACAGACAAAAAGATCTAGAATGAGGTAATGAGCTGAATAAGATGCTGAGGAAGTATAGGAAATTCTGATAGTTTTAAACTCACTTAGCTAGTTTTAAGTGCAAACTTTACCATCTTTGGCTGCCTGTGATTGATGGCAGTGCAGCCTGGTGCCAAAAGCATGGGCTTTGGACTCAGAAATACTCAGGTGTCAAATCCTACCTCTGCCATTCATTGGCAAGATGACCATGAATAAATTATTTAGTGATTTTTCAGAGTCCATTTTATAATGTGGGGTTGTTACAATTCTGCTTTTTACATTTATGTAGAGAGAACATGCTATAGCCATAAGAGTATAAGGATTGGCATCCAATGCCCTGTGTCCAAATCCCAACTCTGTCACTTACTGCGTTCTGTTGTCTTATCTGCCAAATATGGGTCATAACTTTCTGTTGGTCTACCTCTCGAGGTTGCTATGGGCAGTAATGACAAAGCCAAGGAGAAATCGTAAAGGGCTGCCCAAATGTAATCATAAAAAGAGAGAGCATTCCATTTTTCTAACTTAGAAAGTCTGCAAACAGGGAGGCCTAGGGTCTAATCACTTCAATTCAGTCCAGGGATGGTAAGCATACCATTGTAGATGGGATAGAGGAGGTACCATTCAATGTAATCTGTCTTTATCATGGGGTTAGCTCTGGGAATAAACATGAAGTATAAAAGTATCTTTGGCTGCATAGAAATAGGGATGACAAAAACATTCTAGAAAGAACATTATGATCTCATAAACGACATCGAAATTCTCACTTGGACATTGTGACCCAGCAAATTATCCTTTTATTTGAAGGTAATTACCTACCTTGTGGCTGACATGTTTATAAAGTAAACCCAAAGTATTTAGTTTCCATTTGTTTTTGTTTAGGTTGGTTTTTCCACTGTCTTGCCCTGGGTCTAAAGAAAGCCTGCACATAATAGGAATGGCATGGAGCTATTTTAAAAAATGTGGCCAGAGGAGCTGGAGCTGAACTGCCACTGCAGAAATAAACAGTATCTACTTGTACAACTTGACTTTAACAACAGTGGGGCCCGGGGAAGGCCTCCCACCTGCTACAGGCGTTACTGCCCCTTGTCCAGCGTCCTGTGTTAATCCCCCACGCACGGTACCTGTTGCCACGTCTACTTCTAATGCCGGCAATGTTTACTTTTCTTCCCTTGCACAGGTTTGGATACACTTTCTTTCTGGAAATATATCAAAGTCGGCCTCTAGCCTGCGGTCTAGAGTGCAGAAGAGTTTAGTCATAGTTTGGTCCAACCTCTGAACAATGATATTAAGCTTATGATTTCTGAAATGTTTACGTTAGCTCTACCCATGCTGTTTATTGCGATTGTTGACACTAACACTCTTTGGTCCAGATGAGAGAACAAGATCAGCAACTGAGATTGTTTTGTGTTGTAAATTCTCCTTGCAGATGTCCTCAAACTAATGAAAGCCAGAGTGTATTTCTTTCTCTGATCACATGATCGGAGAACCAAGGTTGTTGGGGACATTCAGAAAGCTTTACTTTCCAAGGTTAACAAGTTACTGGGGGAAAGTAATGTGAGGCCTCCTTCAGCTTTTTCTTTCGGGATTAAGAGGTAGCTTGCTTTCTTGGGTAGATTTTAGAGTCCCCATCAAAGCCTTGTATGTGGAAAGGAGTATGTGTTTTAGTTGTGTCTGTGTTGCTATCACTTTTTAAACTGCAAGGGTGTGAGTCGTTTTTGGTATGTAAAACAAGCATTGAATTCAAGTAGTTTTCAATCAGCTAAAAGGCTGCTTTATTTTTTCAACAATTTTGGCTCTGTGGACATGGTTTTGGAGCATACACTGCCTGGTCTTAGAAATATGCATAGAAAGAACCTTGCTCCATTTTTCCTTTTGTTTTCATTTGTTTAATATTATACTAATGGACAAGTTGGGCCAACTAAAGAGACAGAAAAAGAGGCAAGTTAAGAGAAGGGTGATTTTAATTAACGAACTCTTTTTAAAGCTGCTGAAATCTGCCCCTTGGATTGGCAATGGTTTACCATTAGAACCAGACAGACCCTGAGAAATCTTGAACTTTTCTTTCACTGAAAGTTTTCAAAAAGTAATTTCTTGAGGAAGAAAGGAATGGTCTTTTAGGAGTTTTCCCACATTGCCCTGGGAAGATAGGGGTAGTTTCAAATCTCTACTTGAAGATATTAGTAAACCGCATAGTCTTCACTTCATGATAGAAAACATTAATACGATAGGAAGTCTGGACACAACTAAAAAAAATTTTCAACTGGTACACCATGGAAGCTGTATGCTTTGCAACAGGAAAATAATGCAGCAAAGGAATTTGGACAGCAGCTTGAGGTTTGCTATAATGGTGTTTGAAATGCCACTGTCTAAGGATTTTGTTCTAAAACACTAAGCTTGGATCCTTGGACATTTGAAGCCTGAAAAAAGCCTGCTTGATTTTTTTTTATTACCATAGTAATATTAAAAAAATATGTATATAGTCTTTTGTTTGGAACCTTGTTTGATATATCTAGTCATTAGGTGTAAAGCTTTTTCTCACGAACATTTTGCTATTGTTTTTTAATTTTGAACATATATGTGGTTCTCTAAGCCACATAATGTACACAGAAAAATATGTATTCACCTGTCAATGAGGCTAGTATTTTTTTTTTAATATTTATTTATTTATGATAGTCACAGAGAGAGAGAGAGAGAGAGAGGCAGAGAGGCAGGCAGAGGGAGAAGCAGGCTCCATGCACCGGGAGCCCGACGTGGGATTCGATCCCGGGGTCTCCAGGATCGCGCCCTGGGCCAAAGGCAGGCGCCAAACCGCTGGGCCACCCAGGGATCCCGAGGCTAGTATTTTCTAAGCTGAATGTCTTCACTTAAGATAAACCTTATTAATAATGGTGATAGCAAAAAAAAAAAAATAACCAACATTTGTTGTGTACTTCCTACATGAAAGGAAGAATGCTGTGCACTTTACATGTGGCAGAGTGTTCAGCTTTCTCTCATCCTGTTTCCTCTTCTTCCCGGCAACCCAACATATACATTTCCATACTCATTTGTAATTATGTGTGGCCATGTGAATTACTTCTTGCCAATGGAATAGTAGTGAGATATACCACTTCTAGGTCTAGCCCATAAAATCATCCCACATATGATGCTCTGTGCCCTTTTCTTTTCTGCAGGCTTGATGAGGAAAGCATGACAGTCTTAGAAGTGATATGTTGAAAGGGTGGGGTTACAAGGTGCAAAGAGCCTTGGTTCCAATGTCGCTGATTGGAGGAGAGCCCCCTGACAATCAAGAAAACCCATATAGGATTGTATGTGTATGAGAAGTAAATTTTTGTCATGTTCCAGTTGTTATAATTTGGTCACTTATTTGTTGTAGCAGCTAATATTACTTTTATGAGTATGTATTTACTACTTTGCTCTTTGAGATGAAAATTCTATTTTACGCATTTTAAGGGTAAGGAAATTGGCTGATAGAGAAAGAAAAGAACAACACCTAAGTGAACAGTTAGCTCCTAAATGGTAAAGCTGGGACCTGATCCAAGTTCTCTTTGTAGATGCCTCTTTCTCTTAATATAGTTAACCATAAGAGATAAGACAATTCTGTAAGTTTCATTTCTTATACTTTGCACTATCCAGCTCAACCCTTTAGAAAAACTGTTGTTTGCATACTAGACTCTCAGTAAATTCCAGTATTCACCAACCTTTGTTTTTAAAGTGTAGTCTGCACTCAGCAAAATTTTTGTGCAATTTTGTGCAATAATTGGGAATGTTTTTAAAATTGAGATTTATTTAAGTTATATTGCACTAATATTTTAGATTTAAAAGAAGAGTTAAAATTTGTATCTTTTAAAATTTCTTTTAAAAGAAGAGTTAAAAATTGTATCACTAGTGGGGCACCGGCCTGGCTCATTTGGTGGAGCATGTGACTCTGGATCTCAGGGTCATAAGTTCGAGCCCCACATTGGATTACTTCAAAAAATTATATCACTAGATAATATTGATTATGAAGACTCATGATCAATATTATCAGATAATACAAATCTATAGTGTACTTTTTTCAAATCACTTTTTTTTTAGTTTAAATTGATTATTTGAAACATTAACAGTAACTGCTTTTGTTATTTTCTAATATTTTGCTCAAGTTATTTTCACCGAACTATTTCGTGGTTTTGATCTTAGGAAATCTTCATAATCATTTTAAATCTGAGGTCTATATTTTTAGATCCTTGTGTCTCATTGTCATTCAAGACTGTGGGCTTTCCCACATCTATGGAGGGATAGCACTGTAACTGTATCATGTTATTTGGATCATTGGAAAAGATGTTTTGAACTGTTGCCATAACGTAGACACAGTCAAGTTAATAAGCACAGTAAATGCATCACAGGATAATATGTCTTTAAATGTAGAGACTTTTCATGCTTATTTAAAAAAAAAAAAAAAGGAAGACAGAAGAATCAATTTTTAAAGTCCTGGAAGTAAGTACATGCCTAAAGAAAAAAAGCCTATTGGTTAGTAGAAAATGTGAACATCAATTAGATGTAAAGAAAGCATTCTTGAGGCCCAAAACAAGTAGTGAAGTACACGAAGGCATTGAGGAAGCTCACAATTTGTATAACAAAATGCTTGGAATACCAGAGGAAATACACTTTCCCTATTGTTTTATGAAATAACATATTTATTCATGGTTAATAACTAAGTATAACATTCCATGCTAAGGACCAAAGTCCTTCATTTTCTTGTTGAGACATTGGAATGGTTTTTCATAATAAAAAATGAAAAAAACAAAACAAAACAAAACAAAAACAACCCTTGCTTCTCAGTTACAGAAGATGAGTTTGTTTCACTGGAGATTGTTGTTTGGCAGGTTTCTCTTTATCTAGCTAAGGCTCCCACCTAATTCTCAGCATTACCTGTTACTCTTGACCTCAAGACTGTAGGAGTAGAGTCTAGTTTATGGGTCAAACTTCCTAGAGGAACACCAGGTCCTACTATTTTTGCATATAAAGCTCCATTTAGTCCTGGCAACGCAAGGCTTTCTGGTTCAAAGAGAAGAGTCTTATAAGACTTCTTGGACACCAAATAACTCTTACAAAACAACATTTTGATGAATTAAGTGTAAATGAATCAGAAACATATGGATTAAATTTCCTTTGAAATATGCATGCCTTTTCTGAATTAAGGGGGAAAGCGTTTGGCAAAATGTATTTTGCTGAACCCAAAACACTAGAATAAAGCTCAAAGTTTTCCTGGACCCCCAAATTATGCTGGAGTCTCTTTTCTTTTAAAATTAATTCATGTTTAGGCTTAATATTGTTTATTTTTTTATATTTGAAAATGGCTTTACCCTGATCTCTAATTTCTTCCCTGGATTTGTGCTTCCCTTTGTTCTTGATAAAATCCCTCACACTCAGAAGTATGCATCCAACTTAGAAGAAATGCATTCTGCTTCCCTCAGTATAATTGTGCAATCTTAACTTTACATCTTAATTCAAACTTAAAAGTGCTGTGTAAGTTGTCTAGAATTTTCCCCATGCTGTGATGATCATTTGGAAAAGGCAAGATCCTGAAGGACTTTTGAAGATACAAAAGAAAGAGACATCAGCTCCCAGTTTTGTAGAGGTAAACATTGTGACACCCAGGGAGAAAGCTTGTTGTGTGGTAGGAGTGGTTCTATTCCTGTTCTGCTGCTGTAAAGGTTATGTCTACTCCTCTTCCACCTTCCTCATTATGGTGTTAGAAGAGGAGATGAATACAGTTGTCTTTTACTAAATTTTAGTATCCTTTTGTCTTCTTTGACTTAATTTATCTCTTTCGGTGGCCTTATGCTAAAGGGGGCAGTAGAGTAAATGCTTAATGAATTAACTCTGCTCTATTCATTGACAGTTAAGATTCTACTTTCCTTTTCCCTGGAACTCTGGATTGGGAATGCAGGACTTATCACCTCTCTACTCTGCTTCTTTTCTTCACTAAACTACAATCAAACAAGTCTTCCTCATTTTCTCCCTTCAACTAAACTTTCCCCTTTCCAGGGCCTTTGCACATGCTGTTCTCTGAGTTTGGAATTCTCCCCTACTTCCATCTTCCAGCCACTCCCATGGCTAATCTGACTCAGCTTTCAAGTCACAGTTCAAATGTCACCACTCTAGAGAGGTGGTTTGTGAATAGCCTATCTCTAGTGGTTCCTTTCCCTTCCAAAGTTATTTCTTTTCCCTTTAAAGCATTTAAGATCACAGTTTATAATAATTTTACTTGTATGTTTGTTCCCCTATTTCTCTTTCTTCCAAAAAAGGCAAGGACTGTATTTGCCTTGTGTATGTTTTTTTTTTTTAATCTCAATGTCTAGCAAAATACCTGGTACACAGCAGGCATTTAATAAATGTTAAATGAGTGACATGCAATTTCTGTAGCAAACTTGTTACAGAAATAGAATAGATAGTAGATAAAATGGGCTGAGGGGGTTTGCTGGGACATTACTAGTTTGTGTGTGTTGTCCTGATTTAATGATTAGTAGTCTCCTTCACTTTCAGCAATATCCTGATTTGGATTATGAATTATATGGTCACTCTAGCTATCTAATATTTTGGATTTTCTTTACTTCTTTTATGTAAAGACTGTGTCCCCTGCAGCTGCATATAGGTGTGGTGCTTTGGTTGGATATCTCTTAGGAGGACATATGACTGTCCATATGTGATCTGGAAGGCAGTTATACTGCCTATAGAGGGAAAAGAATATTGATTCATCCTATGCAGTCAAGATGAATGATGGATTTAAAAAAAAGGTCATGAAGTTGTATATTATTTGGCTTCTGCGCTTACATACAGCAATGATCTCAAGGAGACCTTTAGTATGAATGTAAGAATAGACAAATTAAGATTAATAACTCAGGCAGGAAAAGGAAAACCATCATGACATGTACATCTTACCTGTTGAGTTTATGGAGATTGCATAGGGCTTTCTTCTAATCATTGAGAGGCCGATTGATAATCTGCTTTAGAAAAAGAAACATACACAAGAAAATGTTAAATAGACTATGTGCACAATGTACAGAGAAAATGTACTGTAGGGCCTTAGAAGTTAGGCCCAGAATGATTGGTGGCCAGGGACTTACGAGAAAAGAGCTGAGGTAAAGTAGTCAGAAATTAGGCTGATAAGGTCGGGCCAAGTTGTGAAGAAACTTTTTGATTGAGAGATGTAATTTGAATATAGTAGGAATGGAGAGGAAGGAGAGTAGCCTGAATAACCCACCATTTGAGTAACCTAGAAATAAACTAACTTAAAAAATATGAAAGTCCAAGATAGTAAGCTGTCCTTTTTTGAAAATTCCTGATGCAGATACTTATAAAACATTGGAAAAAATTTTTAAAGATTTTATTTATTTATTCATGAGAGATACAGAGAGAGAGGCAGAGACATAGGCAGAAGGAGAAGCAGGCTCCTTGTGTGGATCTCCATGCGGGACTTGATTCAGGTCCGGGATCACGACCTGAGCCAAAGGCAGATGCTCAACCACTGAGCCACCCAGGTGCCATAACATTAGAAAATTCTGATCTCACTACTTGTCCAAATATTTTCAAGGGTACAATTAATTCTATAAATTTCAAGGATGCAACATTTTCAAGGATGCAACAATTAGTTGTGTAAATTTCTAATTCATTTTCATGTGATGCTTTTATTTTGTAGATTCACATTTGCAGGATAAGTTTTAAGAGATGGTTTGTTTTTTCTTAAGGACCGTATCTGGAATTTGGTAAACTTGCCACTTCATTTGTACTTCCCAAAACGTGTTCCGTAGACCATTACTTCTGTGGGATGTTATGGGTGTTAAGAGGAAAAGGGGTTCGTAGTCAAATTATTTTAGGAAGTGCTGAGTAAATGAAGTTCAACAGATGTTTTTTTGGAAGGATTCTTAGCAACTTTAATATGTTAATTTACCTTGTAATTTTAAGAAAAGGATTCAAGATGCAGAGTTTTTAGCACTTTAAAAAAACTAAGACTTTTTTTTAGAGCAGCTTTAGGTTCATAGGAAAATTGAAGAGAAAATACAGATTTCCCATATGCTTCCTGTCCCCCCACATGCACGGCATCCTCCAATATCAATATCCCCCACCAAAGTGGTACATTTGTTACAATTGATGAATCCACATTGACCCAAAGCCTGTAGTTTCTATTATTAACTTATTTACATTATTATTATTAACTCTTGGTATTGTATATTCCATGAATTTGGACAAATGTATGACACGTACCCATCTTTATGGTATCATACAGAATATCTTTCCTGCCTTAAAAATCTTCCTGTTCAGCCCATTCATCCCTCCCCTACAAACCCTGGCAACCACTGATCTTTTTACTGTCTCCATAGTTTTGCCTTTTTATAATGTCCTATAGTTGGAAACATACAGTATGGTTTTTGGTCAACTCTGACAATCTCGGTCTTTCAATTGGTGCATTTAGACCTTTGATGTGTGAGGTGATTGCTGATATAGTTAGATTAATATTATATTTGTTACTGTTTTCTATTTGTTGCCATTGTTCTATTTTTATTTTCCACTGATTTTTCTGCCTTTTGTGGTTTTAACTGAGCATTTTATGATTCCATTTTCTCTCTTTTCTTACATATCAGTTATACTTTTTTTTATTTTACTTTTTAAGTGGTTGCCCTAGAATTTGCAAAATATATTTACAGCCAATTCTAGTTCTTTTTCAAATAACACTATAGCACTTCATGGGAAGTGTGAGTACCTTATAATAACAAAACAATTTTAATTCCTCCCTAACACCCCTGTATCACTGTTGTCATTCATTTCATTTCTTTATAAGCATACATAATATATAGAAGCATACATACATACTATATAAGCATTCATAAGATCTACACATAAGTATGCATAATTAAATATACATTGTTAGTATTATTTGAACAAACTGTTATCTGTTAATTAAGAATAAGAAAAATAAAAGTTTTTTTTAAATCTAGACTTACTCTTGCTTTGATGTTCTGCCTTTATATAGAACTTGATTTACCGGGATCCCTGGGTGGCGCAGCGGTTTAGTGCCTGCCTTTGGCCCAGGGTGCGATCCTGGAGACCCGGGATCGAATCCCACGTTGGGCTCCCAGTGCATGGAGCCTGCTTCTCCCTCTGCCTGTGTCTCTGCCTCTTTCTCTCTCTCTCTCTCTGTGACTATCATAAATAAATAAAAATTAAAAAAAAAAGAACTTGATTTACCTAAGTTCTATATTCTCTCTAAAGAACTTCTCTTAATATTTCTTGCAAGTAAAGTCTATTGGCAACAAATTCCTCAATTGTGTTTGTATGAGGAGGTCTTTATTTTTTCTTCACTTCTGAAAGATAATTGTGTATAGAATTCTAGGGTAGTGGCTTTTTTTTTCTATAAACACCTGAAATATTTTACTCCTTTCTCGTCTTACTTGTATGGTTGAAGGAGAAGTCGGTTATCTTTGTTTCTCCATAGGTAAAGTGTTTCTTTCAGGATTTTTTCTTTATCTGTAATTTTCTGTAGTTTGAAAATGGTATAGATATAGGGTATCTATAGATAGATATAGGGTAGATATAGGGTTTTTTTTTTTTTTTTTTTTTTTGGTCATTTGTCCTGTTTGGTGTTCTCTGAATTTCCTGGATTTGTGGTTTGATTTCTGACATTAATTTGGGGGAAATTCTCAGTCACTATTGCTTCAAATATTTCTTTTGTTCTTTCCCTTTTCTTCTCTTGGTATTCCCATTATATGTATATTATACATTTTGTAGTTGTCCTACAGTCTTTGGATATTCTATTCTGATGTTTTTTAGTTTTTTGGGTTTTTCTTTGGTTTTTGTTCTCTTTGGTTTTTAGTTTTCAAGGATTCTTTTGATATAGCCTCCAGCTTAGATTCCTTTATCAGCTGTGTCCAGTCTACTAATCAGCCCATCAAAGGTGTTCTTCATTGCAGCCATAGAGATTTTTAACCCTAGCATTTCTTTTTTGGTTCTTCGTTAGGATTTCCATGTCTCTGCTTACATTGCTTTTTTTTCCCCCTGCATGCTGTCTACTTTATCCATTGGAGGCCTTAGCATATTAATTACAGTTGTTTTTAAATTCCCAGTCTGTAGTTCCAACATCCCTGCCATGTCTGGTTCTGATGCTTTCTCTCTTAAAATTCTGTTTTTGCTTTTTGGTATGCTTTGTGTTTTTTCTTTCCCCTTATAGCCAGACATGATGTATCAGGTAAAAGAACTACTGTAAATAGTCCTTTAATAATGTGTGGTGAAGTGTGGGGGGAGGGAAAGCATTCTACAGCCCTATGATGAGATCTTGTTCTTTTATCTATGCTTCTAGACTGTGAACTTCACAAATGTTTCACAAATTTTTTCTTTTCCTCCCTTAGGTGAGACAGGGTGGCAGAGTGGGCTAGTTGAGCATTTTCCTTCTCCCATGCGGAAAGCTAGAGAAAGCTGGATTTGGGTATTTCTCTTCTTCCAAGGCAGGTAGTTAGGCTCTGAGAATACCTCCACTGTGGTTAATCCAGTCTCTGGTTAACCAGTTCCTGCTGTGAGCAGGACTTACTGAGAAGATTGGAGTGTGCTCCTCTACTTCAAAATGGTTCCTTCTATCCTCCCCTGCTCGAAACACAAGGGGATTTTTCTTTGGTATTTACTGTAAGGATTTGGTTAAGCTCCTGGAGGTAAATATCACAGTCCTGTGGGTGCGTCTCTATGATTGGGTTCCCTGGAATTTTTAACTCTCAGAGTTGTCCATACTGAACCACCAGCAATTTGTTGGTTAAACAGGAGTTTTCTTCCCTGACATTGGTTTCTGTGGAGGTTTCTGCTTGCAGATTTCTGCTCTGGTAAGTTCTGACTCTCTGTCTCTCCAGTGTTAGTGGCAGGTGGTTTGTTCTGTGTCTTCCCTTCTCTTATGGATCCAAAAAAAGTTGATTTTTTTCCCTCCAGTCTTTTTAACTTTTTACTTGTTGTTAGGTGGAGTGGTGACTTCCAAGCTCTTTATGTGCAGAACTAGGAACATTTGTAGCACTTTTTGAAAGATAGGAATTGTTTTTTAAAAATAAGAAAATAGGAAGCAGAGACCGAGATGAAGTTAGGAGTGTAAAAGATTTATCAGTAACACCCTTGAAAGGAAAGGGGCAAATGTGGCATTGCAGAGTGGGAGCCCTCAGCATGAGGCAGATCTGTCAAAGTCTCTGCCAGCCCCATGGGACCTGTG